>NC_091255.1:67376785-67687321 GCF_042477335.2 Ovis canadensis | reverse complement strand
AGTCTTTCCAATGAATATTCATGACTGATTTCCTTTAGGATGGCCTGGTTGGATCTCCTTCCAGTCCAAGGGACTCTCAAGAGTCTTTTCCAACACCACAGTTCAAAAGCATCAATTCTTTGGTGCTCAGCCTTCTTTATTGTCCAACTTTCACATCCATGAAAGACCACTGGAAAAACCACAGCTTTGACGAGACGGACCTTTGTTGGCAAAGTAGTGTCTCTGCTTTTTATTTTTTTTTTTATTTTTTTTTTGGTTTTATTTTTTTTTTTTATTTTTTTTAAATTTTAAAATCTTTAATTCTTACATGCGTTCCCAAACATGACCCCCCCTCCCACCTCCCTCCCCACAACATCTCTCTGGGTCATCCCCATGTACCAGCCCCAAGCATGCTGCACCCTACGTCAGACATGGACTGGCGATTCAATTCTTACATGATAGTATACATGTTAGAATTCCCATTCTCCCAAATCATCCCACCCTCTCCCTCTCCCTCTGAGACCAAAAGTCCACACTTCTGGGCATACACACCGAGGAAACCAGAATTGAAAGAGACACATGTACCCCAATGTTCATCGCAGCACTGTTTATAATAGCCAGGACATGGAAACAACCTAGATGTCCATCAGCAGATGAATGGATAAGAAAGCTGTGGTACATATACACAATGGAGTATTACTCAGCCGTTAAAAAGAATTCATTTGAATCAGTTCTGATGAGATGGATGAAACTGGAGCCAATTATACAGAGTGAAGTAAGCCAGAAAGAAAAACACCAATACAGTATACTAACACATATATATGGAATTTAGGAAGATGGCAATGACGACCCTGTATGCAAGTCAGGAAAAAAGACACAGATGGGTATAACGGACTTTTGGTCTGCTTTTTAATATGCTGTCTAGGTTGGGCATAGCTTTTCTTCCAAGGAGCAAGCATCTCTTAATTTCATGGCTGCAATCACCATCTGCAGTGATTTTTGAGCCCCCAAAATAAAATCTCTCACTGTTTCTCCATCTATTTGCCATGAAGTAATGGGACCAGATGTCATGATCTTAGTTTTCTGAATGTTGAGTTTTAAGCCAACTTTCTCACTCGCCTCTTTCACTTTCATCAAGAGGCTTTTTAGCTCCTCTTCACTTTCTGCCATAAGGGTGGTATCATCTGCTTATCTGAGGTTATTGATATTTCTCCTGGCAATCTTGATTCCAGCTTGTGCTTCTTCCAGCCCAGCATTTCTCATGATGTACTCTATATAGAAGTCAAATTAAGTAGGGTGACAATATACAGCCTTGAGGTACTCCTTTCCCAATTTGGAACCAATCTGCTGTTCCATGTCTAGTTCTAACTGTTGCTTCTTGACCTGCATAAAGATTTCTCAGAAGGCAGGTCAGATGGTCTGGTATTCCCATCTATTTCAGAATTTTCCACAGTTTATTATGATCCACACAGTCAAAGACTTTGGTGTAGTCAATAAAGCAGTAGATGTCTTTATGGAGCTCTCTTTCTCTTTTGATGATCAAATGGATTTGATCTCTGGTTCCTCTGCCTTTTCTAAATCCAGTTTGAAAATCTGGAAGTTCACGGTTCACATATTGCTGTAGCCTGGCTTGGAGAATTTTGAGCATTACTTTGCTATCATGTGAGATGAGTGCAGTTATGTGGTAGGTGGAACATTCTTTGCAACTGCCTTTTTTGGGGATTGGAATGAAAACTGACCTTCTCCAGTCCTGTGGCCACTGCTGAGTTTTCCAAATTTGCTGGCATGTTGAGCGCAGCACTTTCACAGCATCATCTTTCAGGATTTGAAACAGCTCAACTGGAATTCCATCACCTCCACTAGCTTTGTTCGTAGTGATGCTTTCTAAGGCCCACTTGACTTCACATTCTAGGATATCTGGCTCTAGGTGAGTGATCACACCATCGTGATTATCTGGGTCGTGAAGATCTTTTTTGTACAGTTCCCCTGTGTATTTTTGCAACCTCTTCTTAATATCTTCTGCTTCTATTAGGTCCATACAATTTCTGTCCTTTATTGTGCCCATTTTTGCATGAAATGTTCCCTTGGTATCTCTAATTTTCTTGAAGAGATCTCTAGTCTTTCCCATTTGCTTGTTTTCCTCTGTTTATTTGCACTGATCACTGAGGAAGGCTTTCTTATCTCTTCTTGCTACTCTTTGGAACTCTGCATTCAGATGCTTATATCTTTCCTTTTCTCCTTTGCCTTTGGCTTCTCTTCTCAGCTGTTTGTAAGGCCTCCTCAGACAGCCATTTTGCTTTTTTGCATTTCTTTTCCATGGGATGGTCTTGATCCCTGTCTCTTGTGCAATGTCACGAACCTCCATCCATAGTTCATCAGGCACTCTGTCTATCAGATCTAGGCCCTTGAATCTATTTCTTACTTCCACTGTATAATCATAAGGGATTTGATTTAGGTCATACCTGAATGGTCTAGTGGTTTCCCCTACTTTCTTCAGTTTAAGTCTGAATTTGGCAATAAGGAGTTCATGATATGAGCCACAGTCAGCTCCCGGTCTTGTTTTTGCTGACTGTATAGAGCTTCTCCATCTTTGGCTGCAAAGAATAATAATCAATCTGATTTTGGTATTGACCATCTGATGATGTCCAAGTGTAGAGTCTTGTGTTGTTGGAAGAGGGTGCTTGCTATGACCAGTGCATTCTCTTGGCAAAACTCTGTTAGCCTTTTATCTGTTCCGTTTTGTATTCCAAGGTCAAATTTGCCTGTCACTCCAGGTATCTTTTGACTTCCTACTTTTGCATTCCAGTCCCCTATAATGAAAAGGGTATCTTTTGGGGGTGTTAGTTCTAGAAGGTCTTGTAGGTCTTCATAGAACTGTTCAGCTTCTTTAGCATTACTGGCTGGGGCAGAGTTGGATTACTGTGATATTGACTGGTTTGCCTTGGAGATGAACAGAGATCATTCTGTCATTTTTGAGATTGCATCCAAGTACTGTATTTCGGACTCTTTTGTTGACTATGAGGGCTACTCCATTTCTTCTGAGGGATTCTTGCCCACAGTAGTAGATATAATGATCACCTGAGTTAAATTCACCCACTTCAGTCCATCTTAGTTTACTGATTCCTAAAATGTTGATGTTCACTCCTGCCATCTCCTGTTTGAACACTTCCAATTTGCCTTGATTCATGGACCTGACATTCCAGGTTCCTACGCAATATTGCTGGGCCTTGCTTCCATCACCAGTCACATCCATGACTGGGTGTTGTTTTTGCTTTGGCTCCGTCTCTTCATTCTTTCTGGAGTTATTTCTCCACTGATCTCCAGTAGCATACTGGGCACCTACCGACCCGGGGAGTTCATCTTTCAGTGTCCTATCTTTCTGCCTTTTCATACTGTTCATGGGGTTCTCAAGGCAAGAATACTGAAGTGGTTTGTCATCCCCTTCTCCAGTGGACCACATTCTGTCAGACCTCTCCACCATGACCTGTCCGTCTTGGGTGGCCCTACACGGCATGGCTCATGGTTCCACTGAGTTACACAAAGCTGTGCCCCATGTGGTCAGATTGGTTAGTTTTCTGTGATTGTGGTTTTCATTCTGTGTGTCCACCGATGGATAAGAGTAGCAGCTTATGGAGCTTCCTGATGGCAGAGACTGCTGGCATGTCCTCCTGCTCCACCATCTTGGACATATAGTAACGCAGGTTAACTGAAATACAGAACGTGGCCCATCTGAGTGCATGTGGCAGGTTTTACCGCAGCAGCTTTTAGAACAGACTGGTATTTTTAATTCAGGGATGTGAAAACTTTAAATCCACGCGAGTTTTTAAAAGGGCTAGAGGATGTAGATTTACCTTGAAAGAAAAGAGGTTGTGGAGGCATTGGACAGAAGTCTGGCGCCTCAGATGATGAATTCAGGGACTTTAGGTCTGAGCCTCAGGCCAAAGGAGGAGTGGAGGAAACAGCAGACGCCAGGTTAAAAGCCTAGTTAAGCAGGGAAGCCCCTCCGTGTGGAGAAATGCTGGAGAGTTGAAGTTGCTGCTTGGTTGGACTCTGAAGGCTCTGGTCCTTGCAGACCTATCGGATAGATGCCAGCCCTCTAGCTCCATTTAGCTGGGCTCTCTTTCATGGTTTTGTACAAAACTGAGCCACTACTTTGAGCTGAGTGTTCTTGTTGCAGTGGGGAAGAGGGAAGGGAGAGAGAGTCCAGAAAATGCAATGTGCAAGGTCTCCAACTTGTAAATGTTGGAAGAACACAGACCTGAAGAGCTGGGAAAAGGGAGGAGATGGCAGGGTGGAAAAGAGTGTTTAGAAGAATAACAGTCATCTGATTTTGTTTTGATTGAAGCATCTGCATTTAAATACCCTATCATCAAGGAACCTAGAAAGACACCTCCTCCCTCTTCAATAAAAAGGGCATGTTAATTTTTTCAGATTACTCACAATTATCTGTATATTTCATGTAGTTGATTTATTTGAAAGTCTGAATATGACCGAGTAGTTAGGAAATATTGTCCTGTCTTTGCTGCTCGATCGACGTGTCACCTTTGATGATGCAGAGGCAGTGACTGGTATCAGCTCAGATCTGTGAATGGTCCAGTTTGGTAAACATATTATTCAAGGTCATTCATTACCACTGAGTCACCAGGGACGCCTTCAGTTTCAGACAAAAGTTTGCATGTGAAAAGCAACAACTGATTCTGTACCTGGAATAAGGTGGGGGTGACTGCAAGCAGCAAATAGAAGCTCTCGACTAACTGGAGAGAATGATGTTAGTCTGGAGGATGCAGCCGAGTCTTACCCTGAAAAACATTTTATAATCCCCTTCCTTACAGCATTCTATGAAACGGTGCTTCATCATCCGAGATAGGTAAGCTGTAGGCTGAGCAGCCTACAGGAACGTGAACTTGAAGCCCCGTGAGACCTTTCACAGTCGTGTGAGTCTGGGAAACACAGCCGTTCATGCTGCGCTCTCGCGTCACACACAGAACTCAGTGTGTTTCCTGGCTCCCTTCCCTCTTTCTGTCAATGGCGCCACCATTCTTACAGCCACCCAGGCTTGAAATTGCGGAATTAGCTTTCATTCTGTTGGCTTTCTCTCCCTGAACCCAGTCACTTACCAGATTTATTCAGTTCTTTTATGTCTCTTTCCTCTCCGTGTCTACCTTGCTTGTCCCATTGCAAGGCTTTAATTCAAATTCCTACTATTTCACACCTGTTCAATTGTGGACCCTTTTCTCATCCAACTAGCCCGGCACTAGGTTAGTCTTCTTTAATCATCAGTTTGATCACGTTGTTCCCCTTCAGTGTCTCACACTGTATATTGTTAGGTTGCTAAGTGGTGTCTGACTCCGCAACCTCATGGGCTGCAGCACACCAGGCTTCCCTGTCCTTCACTACCTCTTGGACTTTGTTCAAATTCATGTCTGTTGAGTCACTGATGTTATCTAACCATTTCGTCCTCTGCTGCCCTCCTCTCCTTCTCCATGTCTCTATCTTGTGTTTATCTGTGTAGCACAGCTGTGCTACAAATAGGTGATTAAATCCATCCAAGAAGGACTGCCTGTGGTGTCCTCTTAGTAAATTTACAATATTCCTTAGCAGATCAATGAGGTGAAGGAATCGCTCAAAGGAAAACTTGGCTTATTTTACTTAGTATTCCTCATTTTCAAATTTAATTGAACATGGAAACATTTTTTTTTCCCACGCCGGTAAAAGTTACTAACATTTCTGAGATTGAATATTTTAAAGAACAAACTTTGGGAAACATTTGATTTAACTCCTCATTGTAATTGTTGTTACTCAGCCACTAAGTCATGTCCGACTCTTTGAGACCTCATGTATCGCAGCACACTAGCCTCCCCTGTCCTTCACTGTCTCCAAGAGTTTCTTCAAATTCATGTCCCCTGAGTTGGTGATGCCATGTAACCATCTCATCCTCTGTCACCCTCTTTTCCTTTTGCCTTCTATCTTTTCCAGTATCAGGGTATTTTCCAGTGAGTCGGCACTTTGAATCAGGTGGCCAAGATATTGGAGCTTCAGCTTTAGCATCAGCTATTCCAGTAAATATCAGGGTTGATTTCCTTTAGGATTGACTAGTTTGATTGCCCTACAGTCCAAGGGACTCTCAAGAGTCGTCTTCAGCACCACAGTCAGAAAGGATCAATGCTTCAACACTCAGTTTGACTTATTTCTTCCCAATCTTCTTTATGTCTAGTCTTGTATTCCTCAAGATCCAATTCAATACCACCTCTTTTATGAAGACTTTAGATCAGTATTCCTTGACATGTGAGACTAGTAACAGTCATAGGTTCCCAATCCATTCAACTCAAGTTCAGTTCAGTTCAGTCACTCAGTCATGTCCAACATTTTGCAACCCCATGAACTGCAGCACGCCAGGCCTCACTGTCCATCACCACTCCCAGAGATTACTCAAGCTCACGTCCATCGAGTCAGTGATGCCATCCAGCCATCTCATCCTCTGTCGTCACCTTCTCCTCCTGCCCCCAATCCCTCCCAGCATCAGAGACTTTTCCAATGAGTCAACTCTTCGTAGGAGGTGCAAAAATCCAAAGTATTGGAGTTTCAGTTTCAGCACCAGTCCTTCCAAAAAACACCCAGGACTGATTTCCTTTAGAATGGACTGGTAGGATCTCCTTGCAGTCCAAGGGACTCTCAAGAGTCTTCTCCAACACCACAGTTGAAAACCATCAATTCTTTGGTGCTCAGCCTTCTTCACAGTCCAACTCTCACATCCATACATGACCACTGGAAAAACCATAGCCTTGACTAGGCGGACCTTAGTCGGCAAAGTAATGTCTCTGCTTTTGAATATACTATCTAGGTTGGTCATAACTTTTCTTCCAAGGAGTAAGCGTCTTTTAATTTCACGGCTGCAGTCACCATCTGCAGTGATTTTGGAGCCCCCAAATAAAGTCTGACACTGTTTCCACTGTTTCCCCATCTATTTCCCATGAAGTGATGGACCCGATGCCATGGTCTTCGTTTTCTGAATGTTGAGCTTTAAGCCAACTTTTTCACTCTCCTCTTTCACTTTCATCAAGAGGCTTTTAGTTCCTTCTCACTTTTTGCCATGAGGGTGGTGTCATCTGCATATCTAAGGTTACTGATATTTCTCCCGGCAATCTTGATTCCAGCTTGTGCTTCTTCCAGCCCAGCGTTTCTCATGATGTACTCTGCATAGAAGTTAAATAAGCAGGGTGACAATATACAGCCTTGACGTACCCCTTTTCCTATTTGGAACCAGTCTGTTGTTTCATGTCCAGTTCTAACTTGCTTCCTGACCTACATATAGGTTTCTCAAGAGGCAGGTCAGGTGGTCTGGTATTCCCATCTCTTTCAGAATTTTCCAGTTTATTGTGATTCACACAGTTAAAGGCTTTGGCACAGTCAATGAAGCAGAAATAGATGTTTTTCTGGAACTCTCTTCCTTTCTCCATGATCCAGCAGATGTTGGCAATTTGATCTCTGGTTCCTCTGCCTTTTCTAAAACCAGCTTGAACATCTGGAAGTTCATGGTTCACATATTGCTGAAGCCTGACTTGGAGAATTTTGAGCATTACTTTACTAGCGTGTGAGATGAGTGCAATGGTTTGGTAGTTTGAGCATTCCTTGGCATTGCCTTTCTTTGGAATTGGAATGAAAACTGACCTTCTCCAGTCCTGTGGCCACTGCTGAGTTTTCCAAATTTGCTGGCATATTGAGTGCAGCACTTTCACAGCATCATCTTTCAGGATTTGAAACAGCTCAACTGGAATTCCATCACCTCCACTAGCTTTGTTTGTAGTGATGTTTTCTAAGGCCCACTTGACTTCACATTCCAGGATGTCTGGCTCTGGGTGAGTGATCACATCATCGTGATTATCTGGGTCATGAATATCTGTTTTGTACAGTTCTTCCATGTATTCTTGCCACCTCTTCTTAATATCTTCTGCTTCTGTTAGGTCCATACATTTTCTGTCCTTTATTGAGCCCATGTTTGCATGAAATGTTCCCTTGGTATCTCTAATTTTCTTGAAGAGATCTCTAGTCTTTCCCATTCTCTTGTTTTCTGCTATTTCTTTGCAGTGATCACTGAGGGAGGCTTTCTTATCTCTCTTTGCTATTCTTTGGAACTCTGCATTCAGATGCTTATATCTTTTCCTTTCTCCTTTGCTTTTGGCTTCTCTCCTTTTCACAGCTATTTGTGAGGCCTCCTCAGACAGCCATTTTGCTTGTTTGCATTTCTTTTCCATGGGGATGGTCTTGATCCCTGTCTCCTGTACATGAACCTCCGTCCATAGTTCATCAGGCACTCTATCAGATCTAGTCCCTTAAATCTATTTCTCACTTCCACTGTATAATCATAAGGGATTTGATTTAGGTCATACCTGAATGGTCTAGTGGTTTTCCCTACTTTCTTCAATTTAAGTCTGAATTTGGCAATAAGGAGTTCATGATCTGAGCCACAGTCAGCTCCTAGTCTTATTTTTGTTGACTGTATAGAGCTTCTCCATCTTTGGCTGCAAAGAATATAATCAATCTGATTTCGGTGTTGACCATCTGATGATGTCCATGTGTAGAATCTTCTCTTGTGTTGTTGGAAGAGGGTGTTTGCTATGACCAGTGCATTCTCTTGGCAAAACTCTATTAGCCTTTGCCCTGCTTCGTTCTGCATTCCAAGGCCAAATCTGCCTGTTCCTCTAGGTGTTTCCTGACTTCCTACTTTTGCATTCCAGTCCCCTATAATGAAAAGGACATCTTTTTTGGGTGTTACTTCTAAAAGGTCTTGTAGGTCTTCATAGAACCATTCAACTTCAGCTTCTTCAGCATTACTGGTTGGGGCATAGACTTGGATTACTGTGATATTGAATGGTTTGCCTTGGAAAGGAACAGAGATCATTCTGTTGTTTTTGAGATTGCATCCAAGTACTGCATTTCAGACTCTTTTGTTGACTATGATGGGTACTCGATTTCTTCATTGGGATTCTTCACTGGGCAGGGATTCCTGCCCACAGTAGTAGATATAATGGTTATCTGAGTTAAATTCACCCATTCCAGTCCATTTTAGTTCACTGATTCCTAGAATGTCGACATTCACTCCTGCCATCTCCTGTTTCACAACTTCCAATTTGCCTTGATTCATGGATCTAACATTCCAAGTTCCTATGCAATATTGCTCTTTACAGCATCAGACCTTGCTTCTATCACCAGTCACATCCACAGCTCGGTATTGTTTTTGCTTTGGCTCCATCCCTTCATTCTTTCTGGAGTTATTTCTCCACTGATCTCCAGTGACATATTGGGCACCTACCAACCTGGGGACTTCCTCGTTCAGTATCCTATCATTTTGCCTTTTCATACTGTTCATGGGGTTCTCAAGGCAAGAATACTGAAGTGGTTCACCATTGCCTTCTCCAGTGGACCACATTCTGTCAGACCTCTCCACCATGACCCGCCCGTCTTGAGTTGCCCCACGGGCATGGCTTGGTTTCATTGAGTTAGACAAGGCTGCGGTCCTAGTGTGATTAGATTGCCTAGTTTGCTGTGAGAATGGTTTCAGTGTGTCTGCCCTCTGATGCCCTCTCGCCACACCTACCATCTTACTTGCGTTTCTTTTACCTTGGACGTGGGGTATCTCTTCACGGCTGCTCCAGCAAAGTGCAGCCACTGCTCCTTACGTTGGACGAGAGGCATCTCCTCACCACTGCCCCTCCTGACCTTGAACATGGAGTAGCTCCTCTCGGCCCTCCTGCGCCTGCGCAGCCACTGCTGCTTGGGTGTGGGGTTATCCACAGTCTATTATGAAGCACCACCTTGCTTCGAGACACCAGTGTTAGGAAGTTAATTATGTGATGCCTTACGTGAAGGTGCTGTGATAGTGACATGCGAAGTATTGTGAAAATCTGGTTGATTTGAGTTGGGAATTGGGGATGGGGGCCTCATATAAAGCTAGAGAGAGAGAAAGATGGGCTCTGAGCTTCTCAATAGAACTGAAACCTTTAGACAACGAACTGTGGTTAATCTCTATTCCCATATTGAACGCAAATGAATTTCCTCAGTCGTGTCTGACTCTTTGTGACCCCATGGACGCCAGGCTCCTCTGTCCATGGGATTTTCTAGGCAAGAGTACTGGAGTGGGTTGCCTTTTCCTTCTCCAGGGAACTTCCCGACTCAGGGATCGAACCCAGGTCTCCCCCACTGTAGACAGACACTTTACCATCTGAGCCACCAGGGAAGTCTCTTTGAATGCAGAAGTTACCTTATATCCCAGCTGTGCTTCATTAGACAAGACCCTGGGTCATCATCACCTGTTAAAGAGTTCCTCATCAGGTTGAAAATTATTATTAAATAACTCTTCAGTTACTTATTCGTCAGACTGCAGAAACCCAGTTCTTTTCTTTTTTCAAAGCTCTGATTTTCTGAGACCTGAATCATCATTCTGCTTCTGTGAACCCCCTCCAGAGTCTCATGTCCTTCTGGACTTGTCACTTCCACAGTTGGTTCCCATGCTGTGTACACAGTGGAGGAATGTCACAGACAACAGTTCAACATGGTAAGGTCTGATTCAGTTAAGAACCCAACTCACAAATACTTATTCAGAATCTCCCAACCCTGTAGTACAAAACTTGGCTGTGGATCAGATGTGTTTTAATGGCCTGTTCATAAAGCATTACATGGGGGTGATGATTTTTTAAAAATTCTTCTGGGTGTAATATTAAACTACAGAAACCGCCAAATAAGTACATCTACACAGCACCAGATATTTAAGAGTAATTTATGATTTCTACTATTTATTTGCTTAAGTAAATATGACATAATAAAAATATTTAAGGTATATACTTGTATATATAAATGTGTGTTTGTGTCTAACACATATATACTATACTAAATATGTATTAATTATCTAATTAAATAAAATTAAATGAAGCATGTAATAGTTGTTCTTTCTTCACCCTGGTTTAACTTTGGGGGCTATTTTTTCAGGTTCTATAATGGCATATTTCCTATAAGCAGAGAAAGACAGCTGAATACATCCTTAACAGGGTAAACATCTGTAAACCAGTTGAATTTTTAATTTACGAATTTGTAGCACAAGAGGAAGAGAAGCTCTCACTGACAGAGAAAAAAGAATCAGACTAAAAACAGATTTCTTAAAAGTCACAACAAAAGTCAGAAATCAGCGAAATGTTCAGATAATAGTGCTTTGAGAAACTGTCAAATTAGGATAATGTACTAAGCTAGTTGATCTTCAAAAAATAAGGATGAAACAAAAAATTTTATATATAAAGAAAAGGTTCCACTAATACACCAAATTTGAAAATAAACTTCAAGGAGAAGAAAATATGTCCAGGAGGAAATTCAATATGTAAAATCAAACAGCAAGGGAAAAAGTGGTGAACATATATTAAGTTGAAATAAGCAATAATGTTTAACAGTATATTAACCAAAATAGTGACTCTTCTATGTAAAATCTAAAAGAATAAAACAAACGAATGGATATTACAAAACAGAAACAGGCTCGGAGATTCAGAGAACAAACCAGCAGGAAGAGTGAAGGGGGAGAGGAGCACAGGATTAGGAGACAAACCACCAGGTACAACACAAACAAGCTACAAGGACACACTGCACAGCCGGGGAGACGCAGCCTTGCTTTGTAGCAACTTTAATGGAGTGTAATCTACAAAGATATTCAGTCCCTATGTCATAAGCCTGAAATACAATACGGGAAACCAACTGTACTTCAACAAAACAAATAACCAAAACAAAACAAAATAAGTGATTTTTAAAGGACACTACTGCCATGCAGGAAATTGATAGCATCTAAATTGAAGGAAGGTGGTTAAAAACAGGTTTAAGACAGCACTAATCAAACTTTGTATTTGAATAATCAAACACATATGATAAAATTTCAGGAGTAATCTCTGAAAGAGTTGCAAATATAAAGCTTAATTCTAAATCGGTTTAAAATTTTTTAATGTTGTACATTAGACCTATTTAAATATTCATGATATAATTTCCAGAATAACCTCCATGAAGGGAGAAATAGGTTTTTTTTCAAACCCAGGGCCTCTAGGCACTCTGTGATGACTTAGAGGGGTGGGGTGGGGGGAGATGAGAGGGGCTCAAGACAGAGGGACAGATGTATCATTACATTACGGCTGACTCACATTGTTGTAGGGCAGAAACCAGCACGACACGGGAAGGCAATTTTCCTGCAATTAAAAACAAAAGCAAAAACATGGTGGAATTTTTTTTTTTTTAATCTGGAGAAACAAGAAGAAAAATAAACCTCAACAACTCAAAAAACTTTTAGTCAATCCTAAAGAATACAAGAAAGGAGATTTTCAAAAAGGATAGATAGGAATTATAAAGCTATACAACCATAAACGAGCCCAATGACATTGACATTGGAATAAACTCGCCATTTAAAAAACCGTATCTAATTGTACTTTAAAACAACCGCAGTTTATAGATATATATTTAGAGAATACCAATCCTAACCCTTACGCTGCTCCTAAGATGCTCTTCCATAGCGTAAAGACATTGCATTTTATTTTTTTACATATAAAGGAATTGTAAAAAAGATATTTTCAAGGTATACTAACCAAAAGGTAGCTGATATCTCAATGTAGATATCATGCAAAAGATAAAGGAAAGCAAAAACATTACCAAAAAATAGTTACTATATACGAATAACAATAAGAGAAAAATAAATTAAACTTGTATTCATCTACTGATTTAGCCCTAGGATGTATAAATAAAAAACAGATAGAACTGCAAAAAGGAAAGACAAAATTCATAATCACAATGGGAGGTTTCAACACACATATCTCATGGGTAAGTCACAAATGGAAAAAAAATTAGATCTATGGATTATTTACCAACACAACTAACAAACTTGATTTAACGGAAATACATGAATTATATATCTAACCATTGGAGAATGCAACTTTTTCCTGAGTATATATCTAAACTTTAGGAAGTGTGAATATATGCTAGGAGGCCATCATTCAAGGCTCGGTCAACTTCATAAAATATAATAAGTACCACACTGGCCATGTTTTTGTTAAATACAAAATTATGTAAAAAGTCAAGAAAATGTAAATTTACATATTTAGCATTTAAAAATAAACTTCTAAGAAAGTGTATTTTATTTTTTTGGGGGGGGGATGGTGCTCCAAAATCACTGCAGATGGTGACTGCAGCCATGAAATTAAAAGATACTTGCTCCTTGGAAGAAAAGCTATGACCAACCTAGACAGCATATGAAAAAGCAGAGGCATTACTTTGCCAACAAATGTCCATCTAGTCAAAGCTATGGTTTTTCCAGTAGTCATGCATGGATGCAAGTGTTGGACTATAAAGGCTGAGTGCTGAAGAAGTGATGCTTTCAAACTATGGTATTGGAGAAGACTCTTGAGAGTCCCTTGGACTTCCAGGAGATTCAACCAGTCCTTCCTAAATCAAATCAGTCCTGAATATTCATTGGAAGGGCTGATGCTGAAGCTGAAACTCCGATACTTTGGCCACCTGATGTGAAGAACTGACTCATTTAAAAAGACCCTGATGCTGGGAAAGATTGAAGGTGGGAGGAAAAGGGGATGACAGAGGATGAGATGGTTGGATGGCATCACCAACTCGATGGACATGAGTTTGAGCAAACTCTGGGAGTTGGTGATGGACACGGAAGCCTGGTGTGCTGCCATCCATGGGGTCACAAAGAGCTGGACATGACTGTGTGTCTGAACTGAAGAAAATGTAATGGAAATTTGAAATAAAATTACTGAATAAAAAAATTCTATATATCAACAATTATGAGATATATAAGATAATGGAGCTTCATGGGAGATTTACACTTTTCAATAAAAGAAAGGAGATAATTATGAACTAAGCATTCATCATTACAAGATAGAAAAATAATACTAATGTAATCCTTAAAATATAACACAAAGGAAATAATAAAGTTAAGAGCTTTAAATTAGCATAATGAAAATAAAAATTAAATAAGGAAATCAGCAAAGCCAAAAATTGATTCTTTAGGAAAACTGGCAAATAAACTTCTCTCAAGATCAAAAATAATGACTAGGAATAGAAATGGCACATTAATATAGGTACAACAGAGACTTTTTAAAAGGTCATTTAAAGAAATTTTAATCAATTGATTTGAGAATTCAAATAGATAAATTTTACAGATTTAAGTACTCAAAAAGAATATGCTGAAAATCCCTATTAGTATGCTTTAGAAAAGAGAAATGCATACATTTAAAATACTCCCACAAAGAAACTATCAGGGCATCGGGGTTTTATAAGACAATTTTTCCAAAATTTTAAGTGCAAGATTATTCTAATCTCATTCAAAATTTCCAGAGAATGGCAGAGTCTATGTCTCAACTCATCCCTTGAAGCCAGTATAATTTTGGTATGAAACCCACATAAAAAGAGCAGAAGGCGGAAGAAAAGGAAAAGCTCATTTATTCATGAACATGGATGCAAAAATTCCAAAGACGATACCATCAAGCTAAACTGAATTCTGTGCTGTATACAGTGGATTTCACGATGAGCAAACTGATTTGATTCAGGAATTCAAGGGCTGTTTAACAATCTGAAATCCGTAGACTCACCACATTGCACATCACTTACGCAAAGAACTGAGACAGAAACCAAAGCAGCTGCATAGAAACTTGCATCTATTCCCTGAACTGAAACGTACGTGGGAAAAATTAAACAGGAACTGTCCCTCATTTAAAAAGAAAAGACATAGTAAATGAGATAAAGCACTTGCAGGGCAGCGACTGACAGCTGGAGAATTGTCTATGGAGAGGAAAACATAGTATTCTTTTAACTACTTTATGTTTGGTCCAGCGCTTCTCTCCTCCCCACTGTTCACCACGGCTCTTGGGTGCGTGGAACCAGGGATGTGGAAAAATAGAATATTTTTTAAGCGGTCTACAGTTTAGATAATTCAGATGCTGTTTAATCATCTTTATTATGAGGCTTTGAGAGGGACAGGGCAGACAGATAAAACAAACTGGGAAGTTATTGCCAAATGAGATGGTGAATCAGGGATGCTAAATTTTGATACCTGGAATGATCCAAAACAGTGAAACAAACAAGTCACTCAAATAAACTGAGCCGTATGTTACAACTGAATTGTTCCAGACCAGAGTGATGGAATCAGAAAGAGTTTTGAGCCCTGAGTTTAAATGCACATTGCTTTTTTTTTTACTGTACTGTATATAAATCATAGCAACACTTCTCAATGTCACTTCATATTTCTGAATATTTTCTCTAGGCCCCTCTGCTAATTCCTGGAATCTCTCCATTCAGAGCTGGAGTCATAATCAGATTTGGCCGGTCGATACCAAGGCAACTGTCTGTATGTTTTCTTTCCACTGTATCCCAGGATGCCAGCACACAGCTTAGGAAACAGTCAGGAAAATGAAGCCTGTTTCTTGAGGGGCTGATTAAGCAAGACAAAGTCAATTAACATCTGATTCCTCACAGGTTTCTGCAAGCAAATTGTTCCAATTACCAGAAACCAGTGAGCAAATTGTGAGATAATTAAACGGGGCAGTCATGAGTCCGCTGACATGGCCCTGCCACTGTGCTGTCAGAAACTCCGGGCAAGACTGATTAAAGAGCAGCTCGAAACACGCAAACTGTGCTGCAGGAAAGCTCTCGTCTGTAATAACAGCGTTTATATTAAGAGACAACTCCCTGGCATTTTATTTAATTTTAAGTACCTTTCCAGTGTAATGTGTTTATCTTCAGTTTACACTGGGTTTTTTTCAAAACAGCTTATTGCTTTCATTTACATATAAAATAAATGCAACATCTTTACACAGTGTGTTCAGCCTATACGTTGTCACAGCCAGGACATTTTACAGCTCTGTGGAATAAAAGATAGACTTCACTGTTACTGTTTATAGCCTGTAATAGGCAACATAAAAACAAGCCCACATTAGTTATGTAGACAGCATACCTTTACGAGCCTGTTAAACTTTGTTTTCACAGGCTACTTACTCATTTCAAAATACAGCCTAAATACACTACCCATCTATTTACTCTGTTTGTCACCAAGAATTAAGATGTGATCTCATTACGTAGGTGGTCATTAATGCAGAGTTGCAGAAAGTCATCATATTTATGGAAGAAGCTACCAGACACCGGCACGGAATGGACCAGCAGATACAATGAGATAAGACTCTTTCTTAAAGTGGTTAAAGTGGCAATTTTAATGCTGACAATATCAGCTTCCAGAGCAGACAGAAATCAGGCTTTTCTAGCTAACATGGTTTGGACAAAAAAAAATGTAGGATAGTAATTATAAGAACTTGTAAGAAATTCTATCTCTGTCTTGAAAGGGGAGGGTGTTATAACTTGTTCGTGTGATCTTAGATT
Organism: Ovis canadensis; assembly: GCF_042477335.2. Taxonomy (NCBI): domain Eukaryota; kingdom Metazoa; phylum Chordata; class Mammalia; order Artiodactyla; family Bovidae; genus Ovis; species Ovis canadensis. The sequence continues at coordinate 67,670,941 of NC_091255.1, read as the reverse complement.
TCGGCACTTTCAGGATAATTTAAATGAAGTTCACGGGCCCTGGCTTTTGTTGTTATTGTTCAGTTGCCCAGCCATGCCAGACTCTTCTGTGACCCCATGGACTCCAGCCAGGCTTCTCTGTCCATGGGATTCTACAGGCAAGAATTCTGGAGTGGGTTGCCATTCCCTTACTCCAGGGGATCTTCCCAGCCTAGGGACTGAACTCTCAGCTCCGGCGCTAGCAGGCCGGTTCTTACCACTGAGCCAGCTGGGAAGCCTCTCCCTAGTTTTCATGCTTATAAGCGTTCGATAGTGAGAATGGTGCACAACCAGAACGCTGTATCATACGGAGAACAGCTTCACAGTGATGTGATCATTTAGGGTTGAGGAAACAGTCAGTTGGCTTCAAATGTCTGAAGAATGATGTACGGTCTCTTACACTTTATTCTATTGCTCTCCTGCCTCAAGGGATCTTGCCTCACGATCGTGTGTGCATTACAGGACTACATTCTCATTTATGACATCTTTTATTTAATTTTTATGCTACGATTTTTATAAGTATGCGTCTTAAATGATTAAATGTAATTTGATTGTACATTGAGTAAAAAGCAATTAATATTTGTTTTGTGTGTACTGAGAACAAGACATGCTAGTGGATGTTTGACATTCACTTAACTTACTCGATGTATACGGGTGTCCTAAATGGGCACAGTAGTTACTTATATCGTTTTCATTAGCAAAATGAGGTGTGTCATATTTAACTAATTTCCCCAAAGGCACATGGTTAGTAAATGATGGAAAGCAAGATTCAAACTAGTTTTCCATTGGCATATCTTTGTTTTTCATTATACTCCCATGTGCCAATCAATGTTTATAATATATAGATTTTAAAAATTATTTGCTAAATAAATATTTATCAACTACCTATTGTACATCAGTTATGGGGAATATGTCAACGACACAAAGTCAGAGAGCGAGCAAACAGAATCTAGGAAGCAAACGGTGGCTCAGACAGTAAAGCGTCTGCCTGCAACGCGGGAGACCCAGGTTCGATCCCTGGGTCAGGAAGATCCCCTGGAGAAGGAAATGGCAATCCACTCCAGTACTATTGCCTGGAAGCTCGCATGGACAGGGGAGCCTGGTAGGCTACAGTCCATGGGGTTGCAAAGAGTCAGACAGACTGAGCGACTGCACTTTCACTTTCAGACATGGGGCAATAGTGGTAAAGAATCTGCCTGCCAATGCAGGACACCAAGAGATTCGGGTTCGATCCCTGGGTCAGGAAGATTTCCCTGGAAGAGGAAACAACGCACTCCAGTTATTCTTGTGTGGAAAATTCCATGGACAGAGGAACCCGGCGGGCCCCGGTCCATGGGGCCGCAAAGAGTCTGATGCAGCTGAGTGACGGAGGACAAGCACACAGCTGTGAAGGAGGAGCGGGTTCCAGGCAGAGGGGAGAGGGGACAGAGGCCACGGCGACAGTGGCCAAACTTAAAAGAACGAACCATTTATTCAGGTGCACCACAGCTGAGCTGGGGCACGTGGGATCCGGTTCCTTGACCAGGGATTGAACCCTGGCGGCCTGCAATGGGAGTACGCAGTGTTAGCCACCGGACCACCAGGGAAGCCCCCGAGCTAAACATTTAAGAGAAACAACTGGGAGGCCAAAATAATAGAGCATTTGACTTTGAAAATGGAAATCTATGTGGCTGAAATATAACCTATGAGGACATTCTTTATAAGAATTGTACATCTTTCTTATAAGAGACACTATTGTCTCCACTTAAGAACTGACACTTTGATTGCACACCTACTATGAGCTACTGCATGAGACGAATTAGTGGAAACTGCTTGTATTTTCATGTAATTTACCAATAACCATAACCGAGCCAAGTGTATCCCAAATCTATATATATATGGATGTTAGGAGTTCTGTCGGAGAAGGCAATGGCAGCCCACTCCAGTACTCTTGCCTGGAAAATCCCATGGATGGAGGAACCGGGTAGGCTGCAGTCCATGGGGTCGCTAACAGCTGGACACGACTGAGCGAATTCACTTTCACTTTTCACTTTCATGCATTGGAGAAGGAAATGGCAACCCACTCCAGTGTTCTTGCCTGGAGAATCCCAGGGACGGGGGAGCCTGGTGGGCTGCCGTCTATGGGGTCGCACAGAGTCGGACACGACTGAAGCGACTTAGCAGCAGCAGCAGCAGCAGCAGCAGCAGGAGCTCTATGTATATAACAATTACATGAATACGTCCAAAGAGAAAATCTCTCCTTATATGTCTAAAATAATCAGAAATTTAAAAATCCACTTAACGTGTAATAAATGTGATAAAAATCAGTGGATGATTGGAACTTCCCTGGGGGTCCAATGCTTAAGAATCTGCCTGGCAATGCAGGCGACTTGGGTTTGATTCCTGTTTGGGGAACTAAGACCCCACAGGGCAGCTAAGCCTGAGCGCCAAAACTACTGAGCATCCTGCCACAACTGAGGCCTGATGCAGACAAAAAAAAATTAATTAATGATATATTTCTTAAAATCAAGAGATGATAAAACTCTTAACTGTAAATGGAAGAATTCCCATAGTCAGAAAAGAGGAATATCATTCCATCATTCGAGCAATTATTCCAGAAGTTCCAGTCAATGCAGTAAGACAACCAACTAAAAAAGGAGACTACCTACCACTATTTGAAACCAAACTATGCAATGTCTAGAAAAACACATGCCAATGAAGTGAATAATTATTAGGAATCGACAGGGAGCTGTATAGGGAGTGCCCCACCCCAATACACACAGATGCCAAGCAATTATCTTCTACACGGCAGGGATGATCAGCTCTAGAAATATGATAGCTATAGTCTAAACGCTACAAATATTTATGGGAAGTTAAGCAAGGAGTCAAATAAGGGCATACTCTTAAATGAGAACACTCCACAATGCATCTTCCAAAAGTAGATTTATAAACATTTGTTAGGTATGATTGAAATCCAATGTGGTATTGTTTTAATTGGTAAAATGGTTCTGGAGTTCATCGAGAAACGGTAACAATTTGAGTACAGATAACAAACGAATGGAAATGGGGCAAGGGTGATAAACAGCAAAACCGCAAAACTAAAAACACTGGTGGACCCGCCTCCCAGAGCAGGGGAAACAAAAGCAAGCAAATGGGACCTAATTCAACTTAAAGCTTGCGCACAATGAAGGAAGCTATAAGCAAGGTGGAAAGACAGCCTTCAGAATGGGAGAAAATAATAGCAAATCAACCAACTGACAAAGAATTAATCTCAAAAATATAAAAGCAGCTCATGCAGCTCAATACCAGAAAAATACACGACCCAATCAGAAAATGGGCCAAAGAACTAAAGTGACATTTCTCCAAAGAAGACATACAGATGGCTAACAAACACATGAAAAGATGCTCAACATCACTCATTACCAGAGAAACGCAAATCAAAACCACAGTGAGGTACCATCCCACACCAGTCAGAGTGGCTGCTGTCAAAAAGTCTACAAGCAAGAAATGCTGGAGAGGGTGTGGAGAAAAGGGAACCCTCTTACACTGTTGGTGGGAATGCAAACTAGTGCAGCCACCATGGAGATCAGTGTGGAGATTCCTTAAAAAACCGGGAATAGAACTGCCATACGACCCAGCAATCCCACTGCTGGGCATACACGCCGAGGAAACCAGAACTGAAAGAGACACATGTACCCCAATGTTCATCGCAGCACTGTTTATAATAGCCAGGACATGAAAACAACCTAGATGTCCATCACAGATGAATGGATAAGAAAGCTGTGGTGCACATACACAATGGAGTATTACTCAGCCATTAAAAAGAATACATTTGAGTCAGTTCTAATGAGGTGGATGAAACTGGAGCCGATTATACAGAGTGAAGTAAGTCAGAAAGAAAAACATCAATATAGTATATTAATGCATATATATGGACTTTAGAAAGATGGTAACGATGACCCTATATTGGAGACAGCAAAAGAGACACAGATGTAAAGAACAGACTTTCAGACTCTGTGGGAGAAGGCGAGGGTGGGATGATTTGAGAGAATAGCATCGAAACATGTATATTACCATATGTGAAATGGATCGCCAGTCCAGGTTTGATGCATGAGGCAGGGTGCTCAGGGCGGGTGCACTGGGATGACCCTGAGGGATGGGGTGGGGCGGGAGGTGGAAGGGGGGCTCAGGATGAGGAACACATATACACCCATGGGTGGTTCATGTCAATGTATGGCAAAACCACCACAATATTGTAAAGTAATTAGCCTCCAATTAAAATAAATAAATTCTTTTAAAATGTGGTATAACCAAAGAAGAGGAAAAGACGACCAACAGAAAACCCGGAAGCAGACAGATGCGTGTATTTCACTGAGGAGTAAAGTCAAAACGTCTGGTCCTCCTTGAAGGAAGACTCATCCACAAAAACCTCCTGTCCTTTCCGGCTCGCCAGACTGCTGGCCCCCGAGCTCCGAGCTCGCTGGCAGAATCACAGGGCACCACTGCTGAGGGTCTAACCCTCCCGCTGAGGCCAGGGAGGGTGAATTCAAACAACGGGTCACCTCACAGGAAAAAATAGCAGCAGCATGGAACATAGTCAGAGAGAGAAAAACAACCCCAAGTTAGCGGTGGTTGCGAAACGTTGCTTGAACAGTGCTGTCTGATTGACTACTGGAGGTTATGGCTTTCCAAATGCCGCGCTGGACCCACCAGATCCACTGGAGACCTAAGGTCTTCCTCGCAGTAAGGACTCCTGTATCACAGAAGCGCTCGGGAAGCCCTAATTCAGGAAGCAGATGAGCCAGACCGTTGCGCCTTCACATGGCTCGTGGTCGCCGGAGGCGTCCACAGACCAGCTAGCGCAGCGCCCCGCCTGCTCCCCCATCGCGGGGACTCTGCCCGCCTTCTCCCGCCACAGGGGCTACCTAACACCGCGGCCCCCAGACGCTGCGCGATTCTATTTGCATCGAGAGAGATCCCAAAGCTGGCATCTTCGTCTTGTTTAAACTTAGTATTCCTACAAAATACAGAAAAAAAAAAAAAGGAAGCGCACACACAGACGTACGCACACCTTCTGATGTTTAGACGCTCAGTCATGCCCGCCTCCTTGCGACCGCGTGGACTGTAGCCCGCCAGGCTCCTCTCTCTGCGGGTTTCTCCAGGCAGGAATACTGGAGTGGGTTGCCATTTCCTTCTCCAGGGGTCTTCCTGCCCCAGGGACTGAACCCAGGTCTTTTGCATTGTATGTAGATTACCTGCAACCTCAGTTACCACTGAGCCCCCAGGGAAGCCCCAAAATACATGTGTGTGTGTATATGTGTGTATGTATGTATACATGCATGCAGACCCACAAACACACGTGTAAACATATATGCACTATATACATATGCCTAATGCATGTACCCACACATACAAACACACAGATATGCATACAATATATGCACACATATTACACATGGTGTTTCTACATGTATGTACACACGCTATAAATATACGTGTGCATATATAGTGCACACACATGACACATATATATATGCATATATTTTTTTCTTTTAAGATAATTCTCTGAAATCTATTTGTCTTGAGTCAAAAGTTTCACATAGTATTTAGAGCTTTAAAAACGAAATTTCCAGTTTTTCTTCAGAAAGTTGATGCCACATGTCCATTAGGTTTGGAGGTTGGAGAATAGAGAGAAAAATGTCCTTTTCTAAGAAAACTGTCCCTTCCTTAGTTAGCTGATAAAATACTCAAGCTGGATGTGGGGATGGAATAAAATGCAGTGTAATCAATGGACCTGATCTGTTTTAAAATGTTCCTCTGAAAGGTGAATTGTAAGCCCAAAGTACATCTAACTGTAAGTGTAGTAAATTCTCAACTAGTAAACAGACACAATTTCTAGAACACAAAATACAAACCGAGACTAGCTTTGGTTCTCAAGCTGCCTGAGTGCTACATTTCTTTCTTGTAAAGATCTCTTCCGTTTTAAAAAATTGTACAATAACGACTAGATGCACAACTCGGAAGGAGGTTGGAAGAATGGGACTTCAAGCAAAGCCTCATGAGAGGGTGTCCTGGTTTCCGCTACCCTTTGCGTTCAGCCTAGATAGCCAATCATTTTGTTAAAAACGCATGTTGATGGAGGTCAGGACAGGATGAACTGGCTGACCCAAAGAATACAGGATTTAATGATCTGTTCACTGATATTGAACAGAGCTGTCAATAAAAGTCCCCTCCGGCTAAGAGCCACCCCCCGCCCCCCCGCCCCCCGCCCCGCTCCTGGAATTCCCTCCGTGACCAGCACACGGATCCGCCGTGTGGCTGACCGAGAAGGAAGCAAGGTGCCTGCCTGCTATTTCCATTACTGCTCGGCTGGGTCTGCCCCACTGGTTCTGGGCACAGCCTCACGTTCCCCCTTTCTGTATTTCTAAACCGCTTTGCCTCTGAGTATGTTTCACCCTAATGCTCTGGCCATCTCCATAGAATGCATAAGCTCTATCAAGGTGTTCCAAGAAGGTGGCCTCCCCAAGATCCTCTCCTCCGGGGCCTCTAGCAAAACTGCCTTGTCACCGAGCAGACGGATGAAACCAGCGTGTTACTAAGAAGGAAAGAAACCCGTCCAACTTCTAATAAGCTTATGATTCATCCTCTGACGGCTCACAGGCCTTTCTGGACAACAGTGATCAGCCATCTGGTCTCACTGGGGATGATAAATTCAGCCATAAACATGACTCCTGGTCCTCTGTCCCTCTAAATCCCAGTCACAAATATCGTGAGTCAGACGTCCCCACCTACCAACACAAGGGGCACTGAGCTCAGACGGTCCTTTGACGAAGCCCATGCCACCCAACTTCAATTATGCCTGGGCTACATTTCTTCTGGAGGCACTACAGGATTTTTTTTTTTTCTTTAGCACACCACACACACACACACACACACACACACACACACACAATTTTTTTTTTTTTTTAAGAAGCCAGAGGAATCCAGCCAAATAGACTACGTTAAGCAGTGGGTTCCATTTTAAGTGTTGACAGTGTCTAATAAATCCAGGCCTACCTAACATTTACAGGAACGTTATAAAGTGAGTGAAATGGCATGAGCTGGTTGCCGGGCCAACCAGACAAGCACAATAAATAGGGGGCAGTGACAGGAGTAAGTTACACCATCTCTCCGGCCTGAAATATATCACTTTACATTAGTCTCTGACCACTTTGAAAGCTCTTTGTTTTATATTTTTCAAAATGCTCTTTTACAGCATAGATTACTATTAAATCTTTTCAGATGAGGAAATTTCTTTTTTTTTTCCCTTCCCCAAACTTGCCTAGCTCTAGAAAGTGAACATTTATTTTTATTTTAACTCTAATTAAAAAATAAATACAAGTCTTAAGAACAATGTTAAGGCTCAAATCCTTAAGGTCCCTTCTGGCAGATTAAAAAGAAAAAAAAATTTTCTCTAGACTAGAAAGAAAATAAACAATAACAGTAGTTAGTATACTTGGTTGGTTTAAAGTGTTCTGTTAAAATGGCAGCACTTTGCAGGGCTATTTAACTCTTTAAAAGTCAGTTTGCACTCTGAAGTACTTTCTTTCCTAATGTTTCCTAATATGTTTTATTATAAGCATAGAGTTTTAAAACATCATAGTTTATCATCATAGCTGGTAGGATCCTAGAAGTCATCAGACAACTCCTTTATTTGACAGAAAAAAGAAGAAATGGTTTTTGTATAATTATTTAAAATAATTACATTTCTGATACTTATACCACACAAAAGTATTTATATTCTTTTAGCCAATTTCACATAAGGAAAGCAGCTCTATCTCACTTTTTTTTTTCCTTTCATTAGAGGCTTTGAGCAGCAAATGAAACTTGAATAATTTGGAATTTGCCATATAACATGAAATAAAACTACTATACATGAAAAATGTATATAAATACCTTTTGTGTGAAAGTCGCTCAGTCGTCTCCTGTTCTTTGCGACCCCACTGGAATTCAGTGCATGGAATTCTCCAGGCCAGAATACTGATGTGGGTAGCCGGTCCCTTCTCTAGGGGATCTTCCCAAGCCAGGACTAGAACCCAGGTCTCCCATACTGCAGGCAGATTCTTTACCAGCTGAGCCACCAGGGAAGCTCAAGAATACTGGAGTGGGTAGCCTATCTCTTCTCCAGGGGATCTGCCTGACCCAGGAGTGGAACTGGGGTCTCTTGCATTGCAAGCAGATTCCTTACCAGCTGAGCTACCAGGGAAGCCCATATACATACTTTAATATTCAGTTTAACCCAATTTTCTAGAACCATATACAACATCGCCAGATTATCAACTCTCCTTACAAAAGGCACAGTTAGGAGCAGGGCGGCCGACTCCGCACAGGCTTCCTGACGCCTTGCACGTCTGAGCCCTGAAAGTCCGGGTCTCGGGAACCCCTCAGGTCTGGGTGAATGCGGTTACCTGCTCGTGATGGCAACTGATTTTACTTTCATTGTTGTCTAGTATATTTAACAAAAACCTATTTGTAAATGACTCTGAGGATAATTTTACCCTTACCTAAAAACATTAAAAGTAAGATAATGTCCTGATAATGGCTTATTTGTTTCCAGTTGATTCCAAACAGTCCATGTTTGAAATGTATTTCTACAGCTGCGACAGTGGGCTTGGCAGGAAAGACTGGATTCAGGTAACTCACATCATGTCAAGTTTTACACTGTAGCTCCTTCACAGGAGCTGCTGACGGTGAAGGGAAAACCAGCCCAGGTTCCTGTTAACTGGCTCATCATTCCTTTCCTAGTACTTCCAGGACCTGGTTTTAAAGAAAACAATGTAGCTGTTTAGGAAAACTGGAGGTTGGCAGAGGAAGATAAGGTTAGACCCCAGAACTTGGTCACCAAGTAGCCTACAGTCTAAAGTTGCAATGTTTCTTAGAACTGGTACCATGTAATGCTTTGGCATTTCCAAAATGGACTGATATAGTTTTTATAAATAGCACAATTTATTCTATTGACTGAAGAAAAAGGCACAGTTCTTGCTTTCTGTGGGCAGACCAGTAAGGTCAATTCTATAGATACCTCTTTAATAACTTCCCCTTTTCTAATTCTATACTATTTGTGTCTCTTCACAGCTTGACATTTAATAAACTTGAGAAAATTAAAATTTTCTGTTCAAAACCTTTCTGTTAAGTAACAAATGCATGTAGATTAGCTGTGTTAACAGTCCAAGTCCTCATCCCTGGCTGTTCCCCTCACATTCTTTGCCATATGATTCTGAAGTTCTCTTCTCTAAATAGGTAGGGTCCTGGTCCTCAACCTCTGATGCTGGGATGTGCTTCAGTCTACAGAACGGGAATGAAGATACACCAGCTCCCAGCCAGGCACAAGCATCACGGGCATTTCCCTTCCTCTGTCCTGACTGTCTCCTTGGGCCTTGGAAACTCACTAGGACTTCGGCTGCTCGGGAGTGAGAAGCAGGCTCCGCTGCCATCTCAGTCCCAGCACAGCCATCAGACCCCAGAGAGCTGAGTGGTCCCCTCTGAGCACAGCCTGAATCAGCAGCTAGCTCCGAGTCATGAGTTTTAAAATGCTTACTGCTTTAATCTATCTGTGACGTAGTTTGTTATGTAGTATTATTGTGACAACAGAAATAACCAGTAGAAAACAGGAAGCAAAGGCCCTCTATTACCTCCTACCCCCATCGAAATACATGGACTGTAAAAAATATATATATATATTTAAAAACAGCAAAAAGGGTTTTGGGGTCAGTATCTCCTCTAACCGCCATGTTAGGGTTTGAAATGCAGTCTTACTGAATCTCATACTCCAAGCCATTCTATGAAATAAATAAATGAATTAATAAAATTTTAAAATGATAAAAATAATTTTAAAAATCACACATACGTACACCCGCAAAAATATAAAGGCCTAACACCCTTTGAGATATTTCCATTTCAATAGCATATACTTCTATCATACTGTGTTGGTAAAACACAGTGGTGAACCTCTGGAGTTAAAAAATATGGGAAGAGTTTGAAGATGCAATTGGCACATTTGGGGAGATTTTAGAACATGGCAACTTTCTGCCAGAGCTAGACCTACTTGGTTCCTCCAGATCTTAATCCTGGAGCTCTGCCCACACACAGCGTGGGGTCTGTGTCTGGAGATGCTGACATATTTAAGCACCGGTATTGGAGACCTGGGCTTCCCTTGTGGCTCAGCTGGTAAAAAATCCGCCTGCAATGTGGGAGACCTGGGTTTGATCCCTGGGTTGGGAAGATCCCCTGGAGAAGGGAAAGGCTACCCACTCCAGTATTCTATCCTGGAGAATCCCATGGACTATAGAGCCCACGGGTTCGTAAAGAGTCAGACACGACCAAGCGTCTTGTGCACACTGGAGACCTGCTCCAAGAGGCGGAACCTGCACCCTTGGGAGACTGTAATTTCTAACTTATCACTAACTGTCAGCTCTCTCGTCTGATCGTGTTCCACGTCCGGTACCCACTGAATAACGATTTAGAACTTAAGTTTCCTGACCTTCATTATTATCTGAAATTGGGCACACATTAAATGTTTATTAAGAGAATACAATAATTATAGAAAGACAGAAAGAGAGGGTCAAATGCTCCATGAGAAGAGATCACTTGATGTATTATAACAATTAAGATAATGATAATAATAAAACATAGAAATAATGCTAAAAATACAGCTCAGAAGGAAGACACAATGTTTTCTATCTTAAACAAGCCTGAAGAGAAACCTGACAATATATAAGAAATGGGCTCTCCTTGGGTCCAAGAAGCAAGGCTGCCTCTTGTTACCGCGACCCCTCTGACATCATTCTTGCCACATCTTATGGCCGTTTACACTGCACAGCTTCAAATTCTCTCAAATTATGTAAAACAGACCTTCTGTTGACCAACCACAGTCACGCCCATTCTTGAAACCTACCCTCAGAAAATAAACAGTAACGAATGGGAATTAGAAGTGGTAAGAAAGGAGAAAGTGGAAAGAAGGCAATATTGAATGTCACGGACTGCTCTGAAACACCAGAAGCCTCATTTTCTGATGCCCACGTTTGACAGTACTGTGCTTAAATGTTAAAAGACACAAATGGTGAGCTTTCTAAAATGTTTAGCTATAGAAGTTGCTAAATTATCCGTCTTTGGGTGGATGGCTGCTGCTGAGTAGTGCTGTCTTCACGCAGGAACCCATCCTTGGCCTTGCTCAGGTTCACAGCAACGTGTTGCTCCCCTCAGCTGCCCTTCCCAGCCCTCGCTCCCCGTGCTGTCTGGAAGTCTCTGAGGAAGGGTGGAGTGGGTCCCATAACCCCTGCTCTCTTGCCATGTTTAGCCGCCTGCAACCGTTCCTGGCTGCCACAGTTTATAGACTTGGGTTCAGTGGCCTTGCCAAATAACGAGCGTCTGGCTCATGAACCCTGAGGTGGACTCCTATTAAATGGAAACGTGTCCACTCCACCATATGAAAGCAAAGAAGGGGCTCAAAATGGCAATGTGTGAAAAGTCAAGGTTAATGGAGTGCAAGGTTTTTACAAGGGAACCGCCACCCTGCAATGACTAATTAAACTGAGTGAGGTCCAGATGGCAAGCATCTTTAAAGATGCCAATTATAGATTCACATGTTTTTGCGTGACACTGTTTTCCTAGAAAGATTAGGTAGGAATGACGGCTGGCTTTTAGTGTGAGACACCATTTTCTTCCGTCAGCGACCTGGCCTATGTCTGCCCTTGGCTGACTATATGTGTATGATGGATGTAACCTCACAATATACCGCGGGCAGAGAATAGACACCATGCAGATCCAAATATTTGTGGCCAACCCGGAAAAAGAGAGTGGACCTCTGGTGAGGAATCAAGTTTCCCACCTCTGTGTTACCACACTTGGGTGTAGTTAGGACAGGCTTGGCTTCCAACGATTTAATTAAAAAATACTTGTTGGATGTGCCTGAGTCCTGGTAAGTTCCATCATGAAAGCCACCTCCTGCAAGAAGGGTCCTGAACTGGTCCAAGGACACAAAAGATAAGGAGGAAAAGAAAACTCCTGACAAGAGGAACCAGGCTGAACAAGGATAACGGTTTAAGCTTATGAGGTACCGGACAAGTTAGAATGAGCTGGACTCAAATTCTTCCACTGTGGAATTTAGAAAAGACTAAATCTGTGTTGATCCTACTTTATCCATCTCTCCCACTCTCTGCCTCCCCTGACTGTGTCCACAACAACAGTGTAAAAATTTAAAAGCAAACATAACAAAAAATAATAAAAATGATAATAAAATTTTAAAAAGAGAAGACAAATGTAACTTTTTCTCCTATTGAGGTTTGTATTTATACGGTATTTCTCAATCTGAAAGTGTTAGTCACTCAGTCCTGTCTGACTCTTTGCAATCCCATGGACTATAGCCTGCCAGGCTCCTTTGTCCAAAGGATTCCCAGGCAAGAATATTGGAATGGGGAGCCATTCACTTCTCCATGGGATCTTTCCAAGTCCAGGGATCGAACCTGGGTCTGCTTTGCAGGCAGATTCTTTACCATCTCAGCTACCAAATCTATTCTTTGCTTAACAGTCCTGCACAGGCTGATTCTACGCACATTATTAAAGTAGTCTATGTTCAAAACACCTTAACAAACTCCAGATTAAGCTGAATTAAGATTTCTTTGCTCCAACATTTATTAGTTCCTTTCATGCACCATGATGCATTATGGAATTCAGGAAAGAGATGAGATTCTGTATACTTGCCCCACCACAAAGACACATGTCTATACAACAAGGGGCTTCCAGAATTTAAACTTTTAGGGTTTTTAAATTCTTGTCACTGTGCACCGAGTGTGGTACTAAATAATTAAGGCCTCCAGGAGGAGGGAAAATGAGAAAACCTGACATTTGGGAGTGTTAATCTGGCAAGGGACTTAGGACATCCTGGAACAAAGGGATAGATGAAGGAAATCGGTTCAATGTCTGCTTTGTTCCTGGACATAATCCTTATGCAAGATCAAGAGAGGGAGGCTCGGATACGAGTCACTCCAGTGCAAACCGAGTGGGTCTGTGAAAACATCTAATGTGCTTAGCGTCAAGAAACAGGTCAAAGATAATTTTGAGGTTTCAAGATCGAAGAAAAAATATATTAACAGAACAGGGGCAGGCAGCCCGGAGAGAAACTCAGTTTTGTATTTGTGGAATTTGTAAGAACCAAAGATTCGTTCGGTGTTGTGTTGATAAAACGGAGGGCGAGCCTGGCAACACTAATGTGTGATTCTCAGAGGTAATTTGTTCCAGATCTTAAAGGAAGAAATTGTAAGGCTTTTGATGTCCGTGATCAACTTACAGAGCTATACTGTATGATAAGAAATCAGGTAATAAAATGACAGCTGAAAAAGTCTTGAAGGGGCTTAGGGAAGAGTATCTTAGTTGGTATTGTGTCACCTGGCAGAATCAGACACAGAAGTTAAGGGGTGTGTGTCTGAGTGTGTGTGAATAACTGCTGGAGAGATAAAGGAAACTTGGAACTGAGCTGACTTTCATGGAAGTTAATTATAACAATTTGGGTTGATATTAATGAGCATGTATTAAATCCAAGAAATGTAGAAGAAAACCAAATGTCTTCAAAAGAATCTTATTAAGCAGACACCACCCTCCCCTTGACTAAACAATCTTATTGAGGCATAATATGTGTACCTTTACATATATGTACTATTTACAGGTTTTAAAGATAAAATTCAATGACTTTAGCAAATTTCCTATGCTATGCAACCATCAGCACAACCTCTTTTAAAGCATTTCCTCACCTCAGTAAAATCCTTTGTGCTCAGCTCTAAGCAACCAGTAATCTACTTTATTTTGCTAGACATTTTCTGCAGGCACTATTTTAGCTTCATTTTAATTCTGAGGAAAATCTTATTTTATCTCTTTTTTAGTTCTAAATAAAACTCTCCTAATTGGTATGCCATATAAGAAATAGGATGTCTTTGGAAATCATTAGTAAACACCACCACCAAAGAAATAGAGGTTGCTAGAAACACACTATCAGCATCTCCAGTGTGGGAGACATTTCTTGCAATAAGTTACTATTTTCCACCTTCAAAAAAAGCAGAGAACTAAAGTAATGTTTCAGCATAAGAAGCAAGACGTGACAAGAAACCCGGTATGGGGAAGAAGATAAATGTTTCACTCCGAGTGGAATTTTCAACCACCAGCAGCCTGGCTGGCTAGGTGAGTCTGCAGAAGACAGGATTTGGCATTCGTGGGGAGAAACGCCGAGAGGTGGCTGCAGTGCACAGCCAGCCGCTGCGGTCAGCCAGGTATGTGGGTCCGGCCCACCGCTGGGGAAGGGGGCAAAAATGGACCACGTGGAAACTGGCACTCAGAGCAACTGCATCTGGAAGGCAAACTTTCCAGACTGCCGCCGGCTCGAAATGTCAAATTGTTTGAAAAAGCAAACACGGTGACAAAACAGATGCACACAGCGAAGTTTTCGAGATGTCCCCAACGTAACAGTGAGCAGTGGCTGCCGCGCTCTCCCTCTCCCCCACCCCAGATCCTGCCCCGATATCCAAAACAGAGAGGCCAAAGAAAAGGAAACTCTGAGACTTAAGCAAAGCTGTTGAAAAACCAACTCCGCTGACTGGGTTTTTTCCCTGCTCTTCCATTCACACAGTAATAACTGAATATTCCCTGTTAAACTCAACCCTTTTACAATGTCCCAGTCTCCTGCATTTGGTAAGTGGTGCATTCCTAAACCCTGAAAAAAAATATTCTAAATAGTTTATGCGTATTGAGAGATTAAACCTCATGAATATTACAAAGATAGGGCTCAGACAAAAGCAGAGAAATCTGTCCTAAATTATCTTATGAATGGAACATTCCTTGAATCATTGATAACTGAGGCCGTAAAGTAGCAACTGGACATTTGAGATAAAGAGAAAGTTCGTAAGAAGAAAGAGACGGTAAACCTTTCAGGGATTTTTAAAATAGTGTGATTATACAAAGCATAAACTGAAAGTGGTGCTTGCTCAGTCGTGTCAGACTCTGTGTGATCCTATGGACTGTAGCCCACCAGGCTCCTCTGTCCATGGGATTCTCCAAGCAAGAATACTGGGATGGTTAGCCATTCCCTTCTCCAGGGGGTCTTCTCAACCCAGGGATGGAACCTAGGTCTCCTGCATTGTAGGTGGATTCTTTACCATCTGAGCCACCAGGGACGCCCACAACAAATAAAGGTGAGCTCTTATTCTCTCAGAAGACACTGTATTTGTGGTTCACTGGAAGGTTGCTTGGAGTTTCAGATGTGGTTTCTTTATTCTCACTCATCCTTAAAATAATGTGATGAGTGTAATAAGCTTGTAGGCACATGCGTCTGAGGCCCAGTGCAATAGGATGTCTCTCCCGTTCCTATCTGGCAAACGCCTTCCAGCTTCTGAAAGTCCCCTTCATCATTGAGCTCAATGCCTGGCGCTCCACGTCTTTCTGAAGCATGGTATCACCACTCTGGTATCAAGGCTATCACGCCATGAGGCATTTTTCCTTTTCACACCTTCCCACTTTTTTTCTGCGTTTATATGAATGATTGATAAAACTAAAGTCTGAGCAGTACGAGCATGGGCCCCTTAAAAATGCCATTGGTGTTAGGCATTTCCATTTTCCAATCTTCTCACTGATGTAAAGTAGGCAGTTGCTGCTTTGTTGTCATTTAGTCACTAAATTGTGTCCAACTCATTTGCGACCCCCATGGACTGTGGCGCGCCAGGCCCCATAGGATTCTCCAGGCAAGAACACTGGAGTGGGTTGCCTCTTCCTCGTCCAGGGGATCTTTCCTCGTCCAGGGATCCAACCCGCATCCCCTGCGTTTCCTGCACTGGCACACAGATTCTTTACCCCGAGCTACCAGGGAGCCCCAAAAAATGCAGAGACCTAGACATAGCAAGGAACTTAAACGGAATCTCTCTCTGCTGTGTACTCATCTTTCCCGTGCTTTTTGGAGGCATTTTAAAAACTGAGACGTTCAGAAAAGCTGTCTCAGATTCACTGCAGGATTAAAGGGAAGATTCAGAGGTTCCATACGTTCCTACCCACTATACGCATGGCCTCTCCTGCCAGCAACATCTCCAACCAGAGAGGGGCGTGGGCTACAGCTGACGAGCCTACACTAACGCATCATGATCGCTCACAGCCCATCGTTTGCATCGTGGTTCATGCTTAGCCTTGCATATTCTGTTTCTGGCCAAAGTTGGAAGGCTGGTTCCCATCATTATGGTATCATACAGAGCATTTTCACTGCCCTCTTTATAGGTGGGGAAACAATGGAAACCATGAGAGGCTTTATTCTCTTGACCTCCAAAATCACTGCAGATGGTGACTGCAGCCATGAAATTAAGATACTTGCTCCTTGGAAGAAAAGCTATGACAAACCTAGACAGCATATGAAAAAGCAGAGACATGACTTTGCCAACAAAGGTCCATCTAGTCAAAGCTATGGTTTTTCCTATAGTCACGTATGGACATGGGAGTTGGACTATAAAGAAGCTGAGCACCAGCGAATTGATGCTTTTGAACTGCGGTATTGGAGAAGACTCTTGAGAGTCCCTTGGCCTGCAAGGAGATCCAACCAGTCCATCCTAAAGGAAATCAGTCCTGAATATTCATTGGAAGGACTGATGCTGAAGGTGAAGCTCCAATGCTTTGGCCACCTGATGCGAAGAACTGACTCATTTGAAAAGCCCCTGATGCTGGGAAAGATTGAAGGTGGGAGGAGAAGGGGATGACAGAGGATGAGATGGTTGGATGGCATCACTGACTTGATGGACATGAGTTTGAGCAAGCTCTGGGAGTTGGTGATGGACAGGGAGGCCTGGTGTGCTGCTGTCTATGGGGTCACAAAGAGTCAGACATGACTGAACGACTGAAGCGAAAGATCCTCTGAACAACTGCCTATTTACCACTCCTCTCCCCCAAGCAGTTCACCCATAATCCCACATCCCAAGGTAGGACAAAACACTCCTAACATTTTGGTTTATATTCATCTGAAACAAGCTTGCACACACACAGCTCTTGCTACCTAACAAACTATCCCAAAATTCATGGCTTAATATAACAGCCATCTATTTAGTTTACATTTCTCTGCTCAGCTGGACGGTCCTCATGCCGTTAGGAAGTTAGGTGGCTCCATTCCTGGGGATTGTTCAGAGGTGACAGTGGCATCAGCGGTCACACTGTTCAACCTTGTTTTAATGGCAGCAGTAGGAAGGTTGCTCGGAGAAGCGAGCATGGAGGTCCCGAGGTACAAGCTGCTTCGGAGTCTCTGTTTCCTATATGCCAATTGCTACTGAGGAAGCAATTCACATGGGCAATCCCCGGAGTCCAGAGGCGGGGTCATGGACTCCATTGTCTGATGGGAGGGTTAGCACGGGGCGGGGGGGAGGGGACGGTACTTAAAGGCCACTTCTGCAATCAGTCATCATCCTGCCAGCCAGGGGTAGCAGGCTACTGACATTTTGGTTTGAATTTTATCAAAGCCACACAAAACCACGCTAAATTAAAATGCTGAAAACATATCCCCAATATCAATATGTATTGTTCTCTCTAATTGCTTTAAAAAGCGGCAGCGTTAGCCTGTTGAGCTGAATCATAACTTACCCGACCTGTCTCCTGCGGTTCCACTTCAGAGTATTCCCAGTTTCTCAGTGTCTGTCATAAACATCTTTGTCGATCCATCTTCCCGCCTATCCACCATTATTTTCTTACACTGCCCTTCAGCCAGCTTCTGATATTCAACCTTTCCAAGGCTTTCAAAAATCCAGCCTCTGTTCGTTAGAAAACATTGAAAAAGGACACTGCAGAAGACGGAAGGCCAGGCTAAAACCTTGATTGTTTATCACTACTTGTTACCGATAACTAAGAAAACGAAGATGAAAAAGACAAATGAAAATAAGGATAACTATAAAGCGATCGTAGAACCCCACTTGTTAACAAAGAATGATGTGCACGTATGTTCTCAGTGTCCGTTTCCGGGCATCGAACACACTGCTTCCTAACAGTGCCTGCGGGACTCTTTCTTACGGCGGACGGCCTCAGCCTGGGTGGCTGGGCCTCTCCATCACGTTGTTGGAACAGAGGCGCGCCCTGGTCTGCACAGCCTGAACCAGCGGCCTCCAGGTTTGCTGGGTCTGCACAGGACTCTCCCACCTGCACGCCCTCCCCATAGACTCAGGGCACAGAGAGCGCGGTTCCCTCCGCGTGGTCTCACCGAGGGGATAATCCTGGCGCTGCGGCTCAGTTTCCCCACCGGCTTCCGGTCCTCCCCTGATCCACTAAGCACTTCCTCATCGCTTTCTTCCGTTTCAAGAACAAGGGAAAACTATAGCGCTTGAAGCGCACCTCCGTGTTGTGGGCGCCCAACAGGCCAAACCGGGGAAGAAATAAACACCTTATTGTAGTCAAACTGGACGCGGTCCCAGAAGATGTCTAAAAGCTTTTGTCTGCAGAAAACTGAACTCTCGGGGGTGATAACAGTGACTGGATGTCAAAGGCATAATAAGAAATGAAGCCCTTTAAAAACAAACTGCAAACCCCATAAAATCGTATTGTTTTCAACTTCCCTGTGCGGCGGCTTTGTTAGGCGTGTCCATGCCAGCGGACGTCCAACGGAAGACAGGAATCTGCTAAGCTCGTCTCGTGTTTATACATGACTTCCGGAGTTAAGGTTGCACACGTGACTTTTTTATTCACCCAGCAAAACAGAACAGGTAACTCTGGGAGACGACAAAGTGGAAGGTTTGAAAGTATGCTTCATTTGGTTGTTTTTCTTCATCTTAAGATAGCTGCATTTTCAGAAAAACAAGTCTACGCTTTTCACCTTGTGTGTAGAATTTTCCTATGGCTATTTTTCAAGCTCTTAACTCATTACTTTGCTTTCTTTGTGTTATTATTTTTTACTAGAGACACATGGCAAGACAGTGCTATATCAGAGAATTCAATTTGTTTTCTTTTAGATAAAGGGTTCATGTATGGAAATGCTAAAGCATAACTAGGAGGGAAGACCTAAAATCTGTATGTGACCGAGGGTCATGAGATTACCATGATCGTCATAATTTATTTTACTCCAAGCAGATTATAGGATGGAAATCATAAAATTGTTACACAGTTTACTTATCATTTCTTATTCAAATTGATAATAAAGATTTAAAAAGCAAGTTTACTGTTTGAATTTTCATTTACCGGTTACTCAAAATCTTGTCCAGAATAAAATGAAAAGTATCAGAGTGTCTGGTCAGGTCCCTGATTATTAGCACTCAGCATCTATGGGATCTCATTTTCTCTAAGGAAACAAGAAATGCTTCCATTCATAGAGAAAGACCAGTTTCACTTTAAGCATGACTATTGATGTCCATGGCAAGTCTGCTGACTGAAAAGAAAGTGTTTATTGATTCAACCTTTCCATAACCCTCTACTAAAGTAAACATGTCTGAGACAACTAAGCAAAACATCAGAGTTCACTCAACTGCCATGTGGCCCTCTTTGCTTAAAGAACTTGGCGTGGGCCACTGGTCTAGCCAAGGTCCCAGCAGCCCCAATGAGCTACATTTTGTGCGGTAGTTAATCCTCCCTACCTTCAGCTGTTTCACCCATCACCATGGGCACCTTTTCTAGAATACTCCCCAGGTCCTGTCTCTCTTCAGGTAACTGCTGGTGGCTACAAGTTTAGTAGCATCCTTACTACCATAAACATTGTTGCAGGGAGTATAATTTTCATCTTATTATAAACTGATATAAGCAGTGTCTGAGGAGCTGGGGGAGCAAGTCTGCACACTTTCGTCCACTTCGGGAAACTCTGCCTTGTTTACAATGGAGTAATCCTGCGCCATTCATGACTTTCAGGTCTCATTCGAACAAGAGTTTTGTATTTTCAGCATCCCAAACCCCCAACTGAACATCATCTCAATCTTTACTGAGCTTCAGATTTTACTCGATGTGCATAAATGAGCGAAATATCTTGATGTTCTGTGATATAACTTTCATAGTACAAGCATCACTAAGGCAAAAGCAATTAAAGATATGCACATTTGAGAAATATTATATTTGCATTTATATTTCATTTACTCGTACAACAAACATTACTGTTCATCTTCTCTGTGTGAAGTACCATACCAGGTGCAAAAAAAATACCATGATAAATAAACATATGCTCAAAAACTCATGGGCAAGCTCCCCAGGAGAGAACAGTAAAGATGGTATCATGCTGATTACATATGAAAATAGCAATTAGGAAAAAAAAATTGGGTAATTTTTTGATGTGTGTGTATTTTGTTAAAGAAAGACATGGTTTTGAGTTTTTCTTTCTTATGGTGATGTTTAGTTCCCATCGCTTCCAAAAGCCACTCTGAAGTACAGCTCTAAGGTTATGCCACCCTTACAGAATATTTCTCTTCCATAGCAGTAAAACAAAATACTCAATTAAAGCTATATAAAGCTACAAAGATAATCTTGGGACATTAAAGAAAGTCTTAGGACATAATCTCTGTATATCATTTAAGATTATACTCTTTGAGGAGCCAGAATCCATTTATCACATTCTGCTCCTCATGATGGTATTATAATAAATAATCTGAATGAGATTTAAACAACTTGGATCAGAAATAACATCTGATAGCATGACTTATAGAGTGTCTGAGTATAAAAGTATACATTGGTAACACTGGATGAAGAAGCACTGTAATTTTAATATCAGCCTCATTTCTCAGTCACGTGTGGCAGAAAGTATCACTCACTGGTCATGATAGGGCGGCTGTCCCACCAGCTTAGGTGCTTCTATTGTAGAATTTGATAAAGAAGCTCAGACCTGAAGTCACTGGAGAAAATATACTGTGTAGTTTCAAGACATCATTCAAATCTCCAATCTAAGGGGAAGGCGGATGAAGGTTTACTCTTTTGGTTTTATTCTAAGAAGGCAGATTCTCCTCAGAGCCTGCATTAAGTGAAGTCTAGAGGAGTTAGACCTTGCAAGGAAAGTAGCCTACCACTAGCAAGAAAATTTAAATAGCTTCAATATTTTGTAAGCATCTTTGGGAATTTTTTCGAGAGATTACAAAACACGTGGTTAACATGATTAGGCGGGTGCCACTAAGCTCGCTAGTACCAGATGCAGAGATTTCTCTCCCCGAGGTCGGATTCCCTGGAGAGCAAAGCATGGCATCCCATCCCCTCACCACCACTGCATCTGTGAGTGAATCGCTGAACTTTCAACCTTAAATGGTCCAGACCAACAGCCAAACTATCAAAAGTGGTATTTAAGGATGGATTTTCTGAAATGTGTCTGCTTCAGTTAGAAATCCAGTTCTTGCTCTGTTTAAGAGGACAAGTTATTCAATTTCCATGTCTGCATGTCCTAATCTTAAAATTTCATGATAATAGAAGCGATGGGTTGTTGTTGCGGTTAGGTGAGAGAACATATTTTAAGTTTAGAAAAGAGCGTGAACTATGCTACGCAACACTAATTACTGCTCTCGGAGCTGAGTTCTGTTGGCGCCTGAACTGCTAAGATGCAGAGGAGTGAGGGATACTCTCTCCCGTGTGAGGTGGAGGGGAGAGAAAGGGAGACACAGAGAGGCGACCACAGAGATAGACAGTAGACCCATCAGAGAGATGCAGAGGTCACATCCATTAAGAAGGAAACAGACACCACACTCAAATGCAGGTCATCTGAGGAGGATTTAATCAACAGGACTTGATAACTCTCCTAGGCTTAGCGAAGGGAGGGAGAGAGGGTCATCACTTGAACTGGAAATGAGAGATTCCAGTAACTTGTCACATAGGTCTGCCCGTTGCAGGAAGACATGGCCTTTGGTTGAGAGACGTAGTCAGCTGAGTTGTATGTGCAAAGAGTGCCAAGCGCCCCAGGCTCACCCTCCTCACATCCGGTCTCCCACCAACACCATCCACTGGCTGAATCCAACCGGGACCCAGAGGGCATAGAATCATGTGATGACATCACACAGATCATTCTCCAGGGACAGAGAACTGCTTGGAAAGATGGAAGTTCAACAACTGCATGACCGCGCACTCATATTAGCGTTTAATTCTCCGAGGAAAATCCCACTTCCCCCAAATCCAAATTATCTGGGGTTCCTCACAGTGCCGACCAAACACCACTGCTGATGCAAGGGTTTCAGGGCAAAGCTCCGGTCATGACCTTGAGCCCCAGGGTCCCCTGTTATCACAGGCACAGACTCAGAGCGCTCAGGGCTCCCCTGGGAGCGGCCAAGAGCGGCACCTCCCCGAGAAGGCCGTCCAGCCATGTCCAGGAAGAGCTGCCGCTGCTCCAGTCTGGAGGCAGGGGAGAGCGGACGGAGTGGGAGGGGAGTGCCGTGGGGTGGGCTATTGCTGCCAAATGCTGAGAGCCCGCAGTTGCTGCTACATATCATATAACTATCCCCCAACGACACAGAGTGATCCGGACCCCAAGTCCAAAGATGCTGAGGCTGTGAAATCCTGCCTCAGTCGCTCCCTCAGTTTGAAAATGACACCCATGAGTCCCTGTTTGCATATCCCAGCATCAATGGTCACACTATGGTCTTGAGGACCATAAGTTTTATGCTTCTTAACATATAGAAACATGGTTTTCTGCAGAAAACATGCTTTTTTTCTTTGTTTGTTGAATGTGCCTTAAATGGTTATATAGGTTATTTTTTTTTTTAACCAATATCAGGGATGTTAGGGTTTTTTTTTTTTTTTCCTTCTAAGATAAAATGGTCACAGGATGCTGAAAAACCAGTGCCCATATAAATCAAAATGTTTTCAGAAAGAAAAAAGAAATATCCCCTGTAACTGATGCTACTAAAACATATGGAAGAAAATATGTCTTTTATTTCTAAGCATCACTATCTTTATGCTTTTTTTCATCAATATATTTAAATAAAGAGTCTGATAAGTCCCCCTCCCTCTGAAGACCTGGGTGAAAGAAGGTGTATTAGACAGTGTTCCCAGTGGTGTAGAATGGGAATTGGGAGAAGTCATTATTTTTGCCTTCTGACAGAGTCAAGTCATGCAGAGGTTTCACAGTACGAGGATCACAATCCAAAACAGCACTTAGAACAACATCCATTTCCCAGTATCAGCAATCAAGCCATGATCACTATGACTTTAACGCTCCGTTTTTATTCCATGTCTCTAGAAAAACTGGAGATGACCCGATTACTGGCGACTGAGCAGTTCACGCGATTAAAATACTGTCACACATATACACACAAAAACAATGCTATCACAATCTGCAGTTAGCTGACTTCTCTCCGTGTTAAAGTTATAGGGAGACTCATTAACCAATATCAGAGAAGGCAATGGCACCCCACTCCAGGACTCTTGCCTAGAAAATCCCATAGATGGAGGAGCCTGGTAGGCTGCAGTCCATGGGGTCGCTAGGAGTCAGACACCGTTGAGCAACTTCACTTTCACTTTTCACTTTCATTCATTGGAGAAGGAACTGGCAACCCACTCCAGTGTTCTTGCCTGGAGAATCCCAGGGACAGGGGAGCCCGGTGGGCTGCCGTCTATGGGGTCGCACAGAGTCGGACACGACTGAAGCGACTTAGCAGCAGCAGCATTAACCAATAGCAACAACCAAGCCATGATCACTATGGCTTAAAGACTCCACTTTTATTCTGTGCCTCTAGAAAAACTGGAAATGACCCGATTATCCACATCTGAGAAGTTCACGTGATTAAAAACGCCGTCGCACACACACCAAAAGGACGCTATCACAATCTCCAGTTAACTGACATCGCTCCAGGTTCACTACTATCTAAATACGGCTTTTAGACTTTACTTTCCAAATCTGAAGTTACCTTGGCTCGTCTCAGAGCCTTCTCCAGACTTCACCACCTCTGTTCAATTTGCAAGACCAAAAGGAAGAAAAGCTCAATAAACTCAACACAGCAAAAGTCGTCTCCCCGCCCTGTTGCCAGAAAACTCTCTGAAGCTTCATAAAGACGTGCACAGTTACATTAACATGCTCACATGGCACCCACACGCACACTACCTTGGTTTTTTCACATTGACGCTTTCTTGGGTAAGAACCATACTTGACTAACTATACTCCGTGCCCCATTCGCCGCAGCAGAAAATTTCCAAAGAAAAACAGTTGAAATCTTACCGTGGCTGGTGTCTGGATGAAGCTGTCTTGAGACTCAAAGAATAAGCAGCTCGCTCTGTTGGGGGTCAGGGGGAGAAAATGATTATGTCGTATGCAAGGCCTTTAGATTGAGAAGAGAATTAACTCAGCTTATAATAAATCACTGTTGACATCCTCACTAAAGACTTCATGTGCTCCCAAGCCAGGGGGAATTTTTAGCAGGCCAGGAGGGAAAGTCCACAAATGCTGGCTATTATTTGTATGTGCAGCCTTCATAGGGGAGACCCTGACGGGTTTTCCCTACACGGTCTGAGCAAACTCCATGGAGAATAGTTACCCTACTAAAACAAACAGAGGTTGATTAATAACTTATTATCATATTTTACAATTGAGACTTTGGAAAATGTGTAGCAGCAGGAGGCCCTGTCTTCACCTCACTTGTTTTTAACTTATGTATTGGTCTTTCACCAGAGGGGGAAAAAAAATCAACATGAAAAAAATAGAGGAGAGCAATCCTCCTTCCATGGTCTGAAGAAGAAAGATATTTCTTTTTCTTCGTACTCTGCAAGTAACAATTACCTGTCAACCAACTTTTATGAAGTTGAATGGACTTCATCGCATATGACTTACTGTTTCTTGTATGGTGTCTTTGGTTCCCTGCTAAGCCCCTGGAGAAATGAAAGCCCTTTCTGTGGGAATTCTTTCTTTTGGGTAAAGGAACGTTTTAGTCTGAGAGGTGAAGGGACGTGTGGGGAAGACCTTTATCTGGACTGCAGACCACAGACCCCATTCTCTCCCACACAGGAACACTTCATAAACAGGTTGTGTTTCCTAGCTGATAGAACCAAATTTTATAGTAATGATATTTACTGGAAACATAGAAAAGTCTCAGAGGGCTTCCCTGGTGGCTCAGACGGTAAGGAATCTGCCTGCAATGCAACAGACATGTCAGGAAGATCTCTTGGAGAAGGGAATGGTCACTCACTCCAGTCTTCTCGCCTGGAGGATTAAGAACGTACAGAGGAGCCTGGCAGGCTATAGTCCATACGCTCTCAAAGAGTCGGACACGACCGAGTGACTAACACTTTTACTTTCACAGTATTTTCTCTGCCATATCTGTTATACAATCTTTGCATAACTATACAAAGGGATTCAGTGGAAGCTGGATTCATGAGGATTAATCTCTCTATACCCCAAAGAGTTTTAGCACATGTCTGGATGAAGCTAGCACATTTTAAGTGCTTTTTTAGAGAGAGGCCATGGAACAACTCAGAATTAGGTATAAATGAAGTATATATGAATAAGATTTGAATGATAGCCCCAGATGAGTAAAATGTACTTCAGTTAATAGGTTACTCCAGAGAAGGGCTCGTCCCTCCTGAAACAAGCTCCATTGGGTCCACTCTGCTTAGCGCCCTGAGAGGCTGACCCGTGAGTGTCTCAAGAGGGACACTTTTGCCTTTTTGCTTCCATTTGGGGTCAACCAATGAGAGGCCCTGGCAAGAGACTGGAGAGAGAGAAGGAAGGAAGGCTGAGCTACTTGTGCACGGAGTTGCCCCCTTGCTGACGATGCTCAGCTGGTCCTTAGGCTCATGTGAAGGGTCTCTCCAGAGAACCGCTCTCTCTCTCGTCTCCAGGAAGCACTCCTTTCCTCTGTCAGTCCCGCCCAGTGGAACTGCGCTTCCCGGACAGTTTCTCTAACTGCCCCCGTCAGCAGAGCCGGGTGCTGGGAGACTTTTCTCAGATGCCCTAGACTGGATTTGGAGAGGGCCCTGGGGCATTCGGGAGAGGGCTGGACATTCAGGCTGGGTTTCTGGCTTGCCAATGGCTCTCACAACTATGAGTCCGGGACTCTACACGTGTCTAAGATGCTGACAGGATTACTCTACAGAGACGGACTTCCAAAACGATAAAGAACAGGCTAGCAAAGTGATCCTGCTCAGTAGAGGTTTTTTTTTTTTTTTTCTTTTTCTGAAGAGGAAGGATTCAAAATGAGAGCTGAATGAAATGCACATGAATAAGGTTTGAATGATGTTTTCAAGTTAGTAAAGCTTTATTTCAATCCAGTGAGTATATAATAAAAGAGCAATGAGGAGATACTAGGAGGGTTAGTGGTGGGCCTTTATTAATTGTGTAAATCTATCTATTTTTACCTAGTGCAAAATTACCTTGAACTAAATATCATGGCATAACTTAAGTTATGTGATCTCGCATTAATTTTTATTGAAAGTCCATATTGGGTAAATTAAGTTGCATGATCAGATGTGTATTTGTGTGTTTGTGTATTTGTGTGTTTGTGTATTTGTGTGTTTGTGTATTTGTGTGTTTGTGTGTATACACAGGCAGGTGCATTCAGTCACTCAGTCACATCTGACTCTTTGCAACCTTGAGGCCTGTAGCCCACCAGGCTCCTCTGTCCACGGGCTTTTCCAGGCAAGAAGGCTGGAGCAGGTTGCCATTTCCTCCAGAGGGGATCTTTTCCATGCAGGGATTGAGCTTGCCTCTCCTGCACTGGCAGTGAGATGCTTTACCACTGAGCCACCTGGGAAGCTCCCTATACACACACAGGCATGCATATATATGACGTATATGGGCGTTTCACTGTTCGCTTACCTAATAGTTTGCACTCTACAACTTACAAACACAAATACTACGTATCATTCAAACTCCTATTTTATGCTGCTAATAAGCAAACCAATAAATTAATAAACAGGTTTTTGAAAGCTGTTCAGATGCTAAAAATATATATTTATATGTGATGTTAAATAATATATATATTTCCAGTTAAATGTAGGACTTATGTGGCTCACTAAGTACTAATTATTATTTTCTCTTGCAACATGCTGTGGCATTTTGGTGAACTATTTTGGCATTAGGACATTCCTAAGTATACTCAGTAGGTTCCTATTAATATGGTATGGTATTTTTAGCTTAGGCTTTCACTTTTTTAAACCACACTGCTTAAAGTTACCCCTTACAGGAAAAAAAATGCTATATTCAAGGATAACCCTATCTGTATATATGTCTATCCAAGTCCTTTAGCCTATGAGATGAGTAGTCAACTGATATAAGGATTGATATATATTTAATTTTGCTAAGATTCCCCACAACAAATGAATTTTATAAAACGGAAAGGTTTTCATCTGTTAGAATTATTTTCACCTCTTCCAGAGAGTCTAGAATCACTGGCAACAGCACAAATGTGAGATGAGTGTTTAAAGAAAAATGAAATCGCCAACAATTAAGATGTACACTGTAATTTCAAGCTCTGAATAGTCACGTGATAGAACCTGATGTGGCTACAAAGTCTCAACAGTGACTCCCAAATGGGATTTGATTGGTTGACACTTGTGTGTGTGTGTGTGTGTTTCTTGTCTCTTTTTCTGCAAAGTCTTCTACTCAGACAGCCAGGGTAACAGGTCAGACAAGTTCTCCCACAAACAAACTCCACACTGTTCATCAATCACTCTTTGCACTTCAAGAATTGACTTCCTCCTGAAAACCACTGGTGAAATGAACCATTTTTCCTCTTCTTCAGATGAGGGAATTGGAACGGGAGGAATCAACACACTCATGGTTATAGATCAACACTTTGAGACAAGTGAAATTAAAGGCAGCAATTCCTGCTGATAGGTATTCCGTTCTGCCAAGCGCAGATAACACAAGTAATACAAGAGCCAGTATTCACCCACTGGTACTTACTTGGTTTTCACTTTCTAGCTTGTATAATAAAATTGACAGCTAAATACTATACGGATCACAAAACCTGAGGCTAATCCCATTAGGCCATCTCAATGACCCTAAGCAAATCCAAGACATGGGGATCAAAAATGACTCTGCGCAATGAATTTCATGCACGTTCCTCAACATGGAGCCACCAAGTCCTTCCTTCCAATGCTATTTATTTACCCATGACGCCGGTTTATCTCCAAGTGTATGTTAACAGATGTTCCTTGACAAAGAATCCTTTCGGGAAAAATACGCACACAACGTGAAACATGGAACACAATTGGAACAGCTTTGTTTGCCTCCTCATTTCTCTTCCCACGTTACATCCCTTGCCCCACTCTGAAATTTTGAGAGCACAAGTAGATATTTCAGAATTCATGTAAACCTCCCCTTCAGCCTCTGACGTCTTATTAAACAGGGCTTCAGGTGCCACTGTGTACACACATCAGAGAAAACCCATGACTATAAATAGCGCCCTGCACTGCCCACTGTATTTGCATGCCATTGTCAACTGTCATAAGCCTGCCTGGTGAACATCTAATAGCTTTGAGGACCTCAGAACCTTCATCTGATTGGAAAGGACAGTTTCCATCACAGGGCAATCAGAAAAACAGCCTGCAGTTATTTAACCTTTGATATTTCGTCTTTTGTGGACTCTTGTATGAATTCTGATTCTTTCATTGTACTAAAATATTAGTTGTTTCGACTGCTCAGTTTTCGATACTGCTTTAATTTTTGCACTGATGTTTTAACCTTTGTTTTACCCACTGAATCTAGTCCTGGCTCTAACACTCTGGCTCTTGAGAGATGGCCTCAGTTGTGAAGGGCTGCCCCACCAAGGTCATTTCTAATACTGATCCGTGTGGAAGGAGCCTGGCCATCCAGGCTTATCTGGGCCAATGCTAAATGGTCATTCTTGCTGCAGAACTCCGGCCAGAGTTGATTTGGGGACTCAGTTATAACTGGACTTCCCCTCGGCCCAGTCCTCCCTCCACAGGTGCTGACCTCAAGGGTGCATTGTAAAACACACGCTGGACACTGAGGTCCACCCGTGAGGGCATTTCCTTCCCAGGGAGCACAATCTGTAACAAATACCAGGTTATATCAGCTAATATTTACTGAGCGCATACCAGGTTCAATGCATGTTTATATGGATTATTTCATTACCTTCACAATAAACCAGTAAGGTTTACAAGCAACACAGATTTTTTTCTCATGGTATTAAAATCAATTATACACGATGTAATATCTTTTCAACGGATAAAGTCACAAGTCTAAGTGACATGAAACCAACATGCTGTGTTGTAACACAACATAAAGTCAATGGTTTCCCTTTCCTCACTGGGCTGATGGTTATAAACGTGCTTAACCCCAGGGTGAAGCTCATAGATGTAGTCCAGAGCACATGCCTTAAAGAAACCAGAGGAGGATGTAATACAGCTTAAGGGTTTGATTCAAATATGTCAAGCTAAAAATGCTATTCACGCTTCACCTATTTAGGCAGTTCATTATTTTCTTTTTGTTTTGTCGTGATACCACAGATAAATGAGGCTTTTATTATTGGTTTATTTTAAATTATTATCATTCATTTATTTCGCTGCCCTGGGAAATAGCTGCAGCACGTGGGATATTCTTTGTGTCACGTGGGGTCTCCTTGGGGTGTGTGGGCTCAGCTGCCCCATGGCATACTGGATCTAGTTCCCTGACCAGGGACTGAACCCATGTCCCCTGCATGGGAAGGCAGATTCTTAACCACTGCACTGCCAGGGAAGCCCCTAAATGAGGGTTTTAATCTCATGTAGTAAATGTTAGTGATAGTGGTTCCAAATTGAAATGTTTAATAATCTCAAAATTTTTGCTTATTCTGAAACAGAAATCCACTAAAGGCTATAATATTATATAAACACAATTTATTATTTCTGTATATTAAGATGATGATACATTTGCAAAACACAATAAAAAAATCCCCTCACTTGAATCGGCAGGTTTACTCTGTCTGGTTCAGCGTGGAGCACTTCAGAAAGGCAGATCACCCATTAGAAACGGCTGCATTTGAGCAGAGTTCTCTTTTTAAAATGGGTTTTGGTCTGGATCATTTGCTAAACCATATTTCTCCACTCACTGTGGCACGTCTTTTCTCTCCACAGTTATGGTCCCCATATTTCTGAGCATACTGTATTTTTACGCTCAGGTCTCTTGGTGTCCTGGTTCATATGAAACGGTGCTATTTATTTATTACAAGATCTCACATTTGTTTTATCCATCACAAGCTAATGTTTGCATGAATTAGGCCCTAGAGATGTAATATCATCTTTAAAAAACTGCCCCAAAGACAAAGAATTGAGAATCAGAAGCAGAGTAGGAACCAAGGTGCACAGCCTGAGTTTCCAAGTCCATATTTCTTGTATGAGACTATGTGAAAAGCTCAGACCCGCGATCCACTTTTTTCCCCTCTCTCTCTTTTGGTCAGAAACAGCTATTAGCGTGCCAGGAGGATGTGCAAACCACAGTGCTGACTGAGTCGAGATGTCTGTCCGACGACAGCTCTTCTGGTGTGGAGAAGGAAAAGGACAGTGATTCTGTGAAGCTGCTCATTTGCCTCTCGATTGTTTGGTTGCTTAGTCGTGTCTGACTCTTTGCAAACATGTGGACTGTAGCCCGCCAGGCTCCTCTGTCTGTGGGATTTCCCAAGCAACAATACTGACGTGGGTGGCCGTTTCCTTCTCCAATTCTATCTTTACCTGCTCTTCATTTCTCATCTCTCGGTCTTTTCCAAAACAACAATATTTGAAGACTGCATCATTTTAAGCTGGTTGATTTTTGAGCGGCAAATGCCTGCTCCTAGCTACGACTCTTCAACAGAATAATCTAAGAATATGAAATTGCTGAAGGTGGTTAGCAATTAAATCTGATTTATTCAAGCATTAAAATGACCCAGGTAATACTCAACTTTGCAAACTAAAACAGTTAGCAACCTGCAACCACCTGGTTTTATTGAAAGCCTGGCATCATGTCAAGATAAATCCATTTAAAGAAGCATTTACTAAGCATTATTTTATATGCCTGGCACCGTACTAAACACGAAGTATTCAAAGACTGTAAATTGTGCATGATCTTGAAGCACTTAATACTCATTGAGGCTTTCTACAAAATGTAAGCATTAGATTATTAGTGTGGCAAACAGTTTTTCAAGTAATTAATTTCAATTGGAGGATAATTACTTAACAATATTGTGATGGTGTTTATCATGCATCAACTTGAACTGGGGCCACAGGCACACATATGTCTCCTCCATCCTGAACCTTCCCCCCACTTCCCTCCCCACCCTATCCCCTGGGTTGTTCCAGAGCACCAACTTTGGGTGCCCTGTTTCACCCATGGAATTTACAAACAATTTCAAAAGATGGCAGACTAAATGCTTATTTCACTGAAGTATCTGGGCTGTATCCATGAGCCACATTTCAGGATATATCCATTTAGTTCATTATTGGATGCCATCTGGAATGTGTTCAATGGAAACAAATTTTGAGGAGATGTCTAAAGGAAGAAACTTTACTCTTGAAACTCCAAGACACTTCAGCCAGACTTTAAGGTAGAGCTTTAAGGTCAACTGATGTCAGCTGGCACAGAACAATACTTAGTGGCAGAGATACATCAAGATTTAAAAAATGTTAATTACCACTCAATATCACAAGATTTTATCATTACTCTTAGAAGACAATTCTGGATATCTTTAGACACTTTGGTAACTTGATGGCAGTGGATAGGACTGTAGAAAAAACTCTGTGTTGGAAACCCACCACCATTGCCACAATAGCAATGCAAAAAAATGCTTTATTTCACATCTTCCTCTAACAATTGCGTCTGCTTTGCTTCCAGACGGTTTGGACCATTGTTTCCATTTCAAAGTGACTCCTTTCAGTGCCTTTGCAGGAGTTTTAGCAAGTAGCTGACTTAAAGTGACATCAGAAGCGGCTCTAAGAAGCCTTGGACTTCCCTGGGGCAACAGTGGATGGGAGTCCATCTGCCAGTCCAGAGGAACATGGGTTTGATCCCTGGTCTGGGAAGATCTCACATGCCTCGGAGCAACTAAGCACTTGAGTCACAACACTGACCCTGGGCACCCTAGAGCCCGTGCTCCACCACCAGAGAAGCCACCACAGTAAGAAGCCTGGGCACCGCAGCTGGAAAAAGCCCACACACGGCAGTGAAGACAGCCCAGTCAAAAACAAACAAATACAAAAAAAAAAAAAGACATCTCTAGGAAGCTAACGGATCTGCAATATAGTCACCACTGCCTGTCTGCACCTAAATACAGCTCGTGAGGTGTGTGCCCCTGCTCAAACATGGTCAGCACGCCAGAGGATGTTGAGATGATGTCCGGTTGGCGCGGGCTCTGTTTACCATGCCACCCTGACTTGATGAGTCGGGGCACATTCTATCTGGGTTCTGTAAGCCAAGGTCATCGTTGTGTATGGCACCAGCCCACAGACTGCTGGCTCTTAGCTGACCTGATGGTCTCTGCTCACAGCAAAGGGCTGAGTGAGAGTCACCCTGGGTTTCCTTAGGACGTGGCAAAGCAAAGTTACTCAGAGTTCCCTGGCTGGATCCAGGAAAAAGAGTCGAGTCTAAGATGAGTCAGAGTTGAGCAAAAGCCTTGTCTGTAACTCTCTTTAGAGGTCATGTGCTCTGCTCAAATGCCACGTTTGGACTGATATATTAACGTGGCTGTGTTGTGGTTGCCTGGAGACAACTCGGAAGCCGTGGAGTTGGACGGTGATGCTCTCTGTCAATGATGACATCATCTGAGGCGTGGTGCTTACTCACCTTTCACAAACAGAAACACAGTTGCCCTTTCTACCTTGAGGGGAGAGACGTTTCCCACAGTGCCTTCCTCAGCCGCATTAGGGGACATTTAAAGTCAAGGGCACGTTATCCACTGGATAATATCCTTAAGTTTCCTATATTTGTAAGTCATTTGGGCTGAATATTATCATTTAGGAGAGTTCAGAGAGACAGACAATGAAGAAACAAAGAAAACCTCAAGATAGGTTTAGCTTCAAATCATTTTTGTTTTTGACAAGTTTTTACTGTTGTTGCTTAGTTGCTAAGCCTTGTCTGACTCTTTGTGACCCCATGGACTGCAGCACGCCAGGCTTCCCTGTCCTTCACTATCACCTGTTAATAGCTGAGACATGTCCAACTCTTTGTTACCCCCTTGACTGTAGCCTGTGAGGACCCTCTGTCACGGGATTTCCCAGGCAAGAATACTGGAGTGGATAACCATTCCCTTCTTCCAGAGATCCTCCCAATCCAGGAATCAAACCTAGGTCTCCTGCATTGCAGGCAAATTCTTTAGTGTCTGAGCCATAGGGAAGCCTACTGCCTCTTGGAGTTTGCGGAAACTGCGTTCACTGAGTCAGTTATGCTATCTAACCATCTGAGCTTCTACCGCTCCCTTCTCCTTTTGCCTTCAATCCTTTCCAGCCAAAACAACCTTTACAACTACAGTGTGTGACATTTGTGGTGAGACTTGTAGGAAGGAAATAGAGATAAAAAGATGCTTGCTTTGATCTCAATGAGATGTTATAGGAGAGATGCCACGGACTATAGCCCACCAGACTCCTCTGTCCATGGCATTCTCCAGGCCAGAACACTGGAGTGGGTTGCCATGCCCTCCTCCAAGGGATCTTCCCAACCCTGGGACTGAAGCCATGTCTCCTGCATTGCAGGCAGATTCTTTATCATCTGAGCCACTAGGGAAGCCCTGTAGGGGCTATTATGCCACCTATGAAACAGAAGGGATGGGAAATCACTGACAAAGTGAGTATGTGGAGCATTTGCCGATGGCAGAAGGGACCAAGGAAGACTTTTCAGAATTTCTTTGGTCTCTTTCTCAAAAAAGCATAACTATCGAATATTTGAGATAAAAAGAATGCTTCTTTATGCTTCATAAGCCATAGCACAGAGGTGGGGGATGGGTAAACTGGTAACTAAAGGATCACTTGGCTCCAAGAAGGCAGATATGTTATAAAAGAGATTTTATCCAAACGGGACAGAACACGAAGAAAAAATACTTCTGTAGTTAAGCTAGGGATCTTGGCTAATGTGACCCCATTAGAAATTAAAAGCAACACGTATTTGTGAAGAAGAATGCAAGAGGAGGTTAACAGAAGATTAAATATGAAGACAATTTTTGAAAAATATTGTTCCATAAAAAGAATGGAAATGCTTATTATTTCATGACCTGGTCATGTTTGGCACAACCTTGTAGGGTGACCAACCATCCCAGTTTACCTAGGACGGCAGAATTTCCTAGAACATGGGACTTCTAGTCCTAAAACTGAGAAAGTTCTAAAAAAACTGGGGTGAACTGGTCACTAGAGTACCTAGACCGCTTTTCTCCGTCCATTGGCTAGAAAGTGTCTGTTCTCTTACCAACTTATCAAGGCTCCTTGTTTCCAGGAAAACCCAACTCAAGCTTCACAAAACCTCTGGAGTCTCCGCCACCTTCCACAACGTCTGCTCCCTTACGTTCATTAGCCATTCTTGTCGACTGTTCTAGCACATATTAAAGTTTAAATGTACCTGTTGTTCACATATATATGTATGTATGTATAAACACACATACACGTATACACACACATATATGTACATGTGTATGTATTTTATGTCTCTCTGATCAAATATGTCCCTAGAGAGCAGGAACCATATCTCGTTTTCACATATGTTTAATCATCTTATTGCTCAGAGGTAAAGAATCTGCCTGCCAAAGCAGGATGGGGGTTGGATCTCTGAGATGAGAAGATTCCCAGGAAAGGAAAATGGCAACCCACTCCAGTATTCTTAGCTGGGAAATCCCATGGACAGAGGAGGCTGGCAGGCTACAGTCCTTGGGGTTGCAAAGAGTTGGATACAACTGAGCAATTAAACCACAACTATCTTCCATAGTGCTTGAAATATAATAGATATTCGACAACCGTTCTTATGGATGGACACATTCTGCCTTTTGAAAGCTCCCTACCCCGTATGGGTACGTCATTGCCTGATAGGCTGCTTGAGGACAGTGTAGGTAGTTAAAAAACCCGGGATGCATGGTTTTGGCAGAACAGGGGATGATTTTAGTTTAAAATAAAAGGAATAGAAAAAGTACAGACTTGGATTGAGACGTCTTCTTTGACAAGATATTTGATATTCCTTCTTTGGTTCCATGCCGAATATGACAAACTCATGAAATGTCTTTATAGATGAAGTTTAAATTGGCATCTACACAATGCCAAAATATGTAGTAAAGGCGGAGAAAACATAATGAAATAGCTTAACGACTTAGAATACACCATGTTCTAATCTTTGGCAGCATCCTAATGAGCAACTGAAGTTTTTACTTTTCAGCTCACTATTTCAGTGCTGTGTAGACCACAGTCCAAGAACTCAAACAAGTAGGAAAAGTGCCACAGTAATGCTGAATTTCACTGGCTTAGCAGTGAGGGGAAACTCACATAAAGCTTGCCAGAAAAATAACTGGCTTTAGTCGGTGCTATTGGTCTTGCACGTTTTAGGAGCACTTAATTTAAAACAAAATTGTGGGCTTAACTCCCACCCTGATGTTTTGAGACGGCGGTAATAAGCAAAGGTTCAAAGTGTTCTTTATCCAAGCAAGTGGGTACGTTTCTGGTTCAAGCTCCATCTACAACAAAAAGATTTTCATTCGGTGAGTGGCGATCCCTGATTTAGCACAAGCAAACACACCGAGATGCATTCAGGCTCTCGGCGCAGTAATCTGTGAGCAGTAAGGTTTACCCTGACAAAATAATCGCTATGGAAAAACAACTTACGAATCACACGCGCCACCGAAATAGAAGTCTGGTTTTCTAACTGGCTTGTGAATGAAGCCTTGAAACAGTATGAGAGGCTGTTAATAGCAGCTTCGAGTTACTATCTCAAGCCTGCCCCTTTAACATCAACACTGGCCCATTGCTATAGAGCGGGTGACCCTTCGGTATTTGAGGGATTAATCCCTCCCACACTTAGAATATCTTGAAGATGATATTATATTTCAATGAATATGAACCTTTGTCTTTTCAGGCATGATGTTCTGGCTTTCATCTTTGTTTCAACTCCATCAGAAACATGGTTTACTTGGATAAGAACACATTGGAAAAAAACACAGGAAAGAAAATGCCTTTTAAACAGAATGAAATAATACTTGCGAGCCCCCCTTTCACCCCCAAACAGTGCCATGGCTTCCTTCATCCAGGTGAAATCTGGACTCTTCACAGAAACATGCAAGGTAATGTGTAATACTCCTACCTCTACTGGTCATTAATTTTCCTATTAACACAGCATCTGTAATACGCAAATGTCCTAGGCATCCTGCACGTGGACTTGCCACATGGCACTAGTGGTGAAGAACCTGCCTCCCAAAGCAGGAGACATGAGAGACACAGATCTGATCCCTGGCTGGGAAGATCCTTGGAGGAGGGCATGGCAGTGCACTCCAGTACTCTTGCCTGGAGAAGTCGACGGACAGAGGGAGCCTGGCGGGCTACTGTCTATGGGGTTGCACAGGGCTAGACGAGACTGAAGGGACTTAGCGCAGCACAGCACACGCTGCATGTTCTTACACTGGTGGTGCCAGTTAAGGGCCCACTGTGCCCTCATCTTCATAGGGTTGATGATAAAGGAAAATAACACAAATGAAACATCATTATCTGAAGGCCTCTATACTCCAGCCATCCTACTGCATATTCTGAAATAGTGTTTCTAATCCTAGTGAAAACCTTGTAAAAGTATTGTTTCTACCACTTTACAAGGGAGGAAGATCTGTTTTTGCATATTGCTTGAAATTTCTGATCCCCAAATCACTAGTAAGCTGTTGTTGTTGTTCAGTCAGTAAATCTTGTCCGACTCTTCTCAACCTCTTGGACTTCAGCACGCCAGGCTTCCCTGTCCTTGACGATCTCCCAGAGTTTGCTCAAATTCATGTCGGTTGAGTCAGTGATGCCATCCAACCATCTCATCCTCTGCTGTCCCCTTCTCCTGCCTTCAGTCTTTTCCAACGCCAGGATCTTTTCCAATGAGTCAGCTCTACACAGTTAGGCTGCCAAAGGATTGGAGCTTCAGCTTTAGCATCAGTTCTTCCAGTGAATACTCAGGGTTGGTTTTCTTTAGGATTGACTGGTTGGGTCTCCTTGATGCCCAAAGTACTCTCAAGAGTCTTCTAGTAAGTTGCAGACAAAGTCAAGCCATATTTAAGTGGCGCTGAACATGCATTTCTTTCCTCTGTGCATTCAGAGAAGGTGGGGGGTATTGGCATTAGTATAAGATCCTGTTCTCTGTGGTATTATTTAGAGGCAAGTCAGCTTTTGTTTTTTTCTTCTTTATGATAATCAGCACATCTAACCTGACAATCAACCCTTATAATGCCTTTGAACTGAGCAATCTAGTATCGCACAGGCAAGAGGTTGCAGGCATGTCCCTAGAGTCCATTCAGCTCACACAACTGACAGATCACGTGACACCCCACACATAGCAGCTTCCTGTTTCCTCTTCCGGTGGGCGCCCGGCAGTTCCCCTCTATCCTTTCCTGTGGTGAGTATGGCTCAGAGAGAGACCTCATGCATGTGGAACCTTACAGTACCTGTCGTTCGGTCACTGGCTTATTTCACTTGGAATAACGTCCCCCAGGCTCATCTAAATGAGACCATAGACATCCACCTCTGCTGAGAACATCATGGGGCAGAAATTTACTAAATGGACAATCCTTTAAAGTACACTCTGTGTGGTTATCACGGGGAAGGAATGGGGGGGAGGGATGGAGCGGGGAAACGGGATGGCATATACACACTGTATACTATACGTAAAAGCGCTGGTCGCTCAGTCGGGTCCGACTCGTTACAATCTCTCGGACTGTAGCCCGCTAGGCTCCTCGGTCCTTGGCATTCTCCAGGCAAGAAAACTGGCAGGGGTAGCCATTCCCTTCTCCCGGGGATCTTCCCAACACAGGGATCAAACCTGGGTCTCCCTCATAGACAGATTCTTTCCCATCTGAGGCACCAGGGAACCACCTGCTACCCATAAAACGGATAACTAAGAAGGACCTGTTGCATAGCATAGGGAATTCCACTCATACTCTGGAGTGACCTACAAGGGAAAGTAAGTTTTTAAAAGAGTAGATATGTGTATGTGTATAACCAATTCACTTTGTTGTAGAGCAGAAACTATTATGACGTTGTAAATCAACTATGCTCCAATAAAAATTAAATAGATAAATACCCTCTGTGTCAAAGGAGCAGAAGCAAAGCCAAACCGAGGGACGGATTTTCCGCTGAATCTCATCAAGCAAGGGAACCAAGTTTGAATAAAGGGCTCGGATGCGGCCTTTTATGGTGTTAGAGAGCCTTCTTTGTGAAGCTTGTGGTTCTTGTTTTATCATATACTGTAATTTGGTTTAAAAAATGCATAGCCAGGGTTTTTTGTAATTGAATGAAAGCTATTGACTGAAATGATTGGAATGTCTGAGTGGCCACTAGTAAAATCTTACTTATTTTCATTTCCCGCTTGTCAGATAGAGGGTAGACGGCGCGAGATTATAGGATGGGAGTGAGTCAGCTCTCTGTACAGTCCCTTCCTTTCTACAAGGTCGGCCTCATAAATAACATTCCGAGAAGTGAAACAAACTCACATGTAATTAATGATAGGGGTAAATGTGTTTCCAACAGTTACTGTATCATTTGGAGCAAAAATAATTTGAGAAACAAAGATATACTATATTCTAAGTCAGAAAGGCAAGCAAGGGTACAAAGCTATTGCTTTCCCTAAAGAGACCAGAAAACTAGTATCAGAATCTACAGATGTTCTTTGAAATGTAGGTTTGGAAAAATCTCTCTTCAACAATCTCTACCTTCTATTAATGAAGCAGTAAAGAAATACTTGGTACACCTTCAGTGTAAAAATTCTAATATCACCGAAGCCAGCTGTTAGAAAATTTGAGACTCAAGGTTACCATAAGAGGTGGGTGAGTTTAGGTGGTGAACCCTAGATGTCTCTTGTGTCTGTCTTACTGTCTATCTCCACCAATTATAAACCCAGAGGATAACTTTGAGCAAGACTGTCCACCTTGCCATGAATTCACTTTCAAATATGTAAAATGGCAACAACAAGAACTATTTCATAGGGATTTTGCAAAGAGCAAATGAGCGAATGGATGTAAATTACTTAGTATCGAGCTGGCACATAGTAAGTTAGTAAGAGTGTAATACGAAGGGCTTGATACACTTACTCATGTGTAACTTACTCATTTCAAAAGGAAAAGTATCAATGAGAAATGTTTGTTTTTTAAAAACATCAGATCTAAGCCCATGGGGTAAATAAACTGTAAGTCAAATAAGGGAGCAATTTAGAAGAAGGGGAGGTGGTGAGGAGGGGGAACTTGAGTAGCTTAGGAACATCACATGCATAACAGATACTCTGAAGGAAGAGCAGTGTCTTGGACAAACAGCATCCTTTGCTCTTTTAGTGAATCAGAGCCTGCTGCCTGCAGTCAACCCAAGTTACCCCACACCAGACCTCGAATTTCTAAGGTTCCATCCCTGTTTAAAAAAGAAAAAAAAGTCAGCTGCAAAATGTAGAGACACTTTGCAAGTCTCAAAGATCGCATCTGTCCGGGGGTCTGCCCGCACAGATGATCCTGGTGGAGGACCCCGTGGTGGAGCATCATTAATCAGCAGCCGTGGCCGCGGAGGTGGGTGGCTGCTGATAGTTTTGGCCTATTGGAAATGGCTTTGGATGACTGCCAGGTTGTGTGTAAAATCTTGAAATGTTTGAAACAATACAGTCTTTACAATGTTATAAAATACTAGGGTGGCTGGAGCGGCTGCAGACTGGCGCATGGCCAATCAAACCTCAGATCCCAGTGAGCTGTAACCTGGAGTTTCATGTTGTCTGAGGGGCTCGAGGTCATCTGTCCCCAGCGGCTTGTAGGTCAGCTTGGTCTTTATAAGCTGCCTCACTGAGCTACTGCTCTTAGTCACCCCTGTTCAAAAATTCTTCAGTTTGTTTCTCTAATCTTCACCCCCCCCCAAAAAAAAATCATTTTGTGAGTTAACCTTAAGTTTTACTTTGGAACATT
Source organism: Ovis canadensis (assembly GCF_042477335.2). NCBI lineage: Eukaryota > Metazoa > Chordata > Mammalia > Artiodactyla > Bovidae > Ovis > Ovis canadensis. The sequence goes on along the minus strand of NC_091255.1, from coordinate 67,630,970 downwards.
TTTCTGAAAGTTGAACTTGCTTTTTGCTTTTCCCTGTTTGACTATTAATAGAATGTGCTTGCTATAGATGTGTGGCTAAATTTGCAAAATAGAAGAGATCGCCTCTAATTCCATCACCCTAAGGCACCCAAACTAAACTGTTGGGTGTTTTTCGCACTAGTATTTCTTCTAGTTTGTATTTTACATATTTATGATCATATTGAATTTATAATTTGTAACCATCTCTCAAATTTTATATCAAAATTCTGTCCTGTCTGCATATAATTTCTAAATTATAATATTAGTGGCAGAATGATATTTTATTCTATATTCAATCATTCTCATATTATTGAATATTTATGTTGGTTGCTTCCTCATAGAGGGTGCTATGTTGAATAGCGTTACTATTTACACAAAGCGTTTCTGTATTTAGTATTATTTCCTTAGGATACATTCCCAGAAGTGAAATTAAAGGGTCAAGGGAGACAGTCGTTTTCAGTCTTGACGAATGTTGCGAAATGACTTTGCAAGAGGATTGTTTTCCGATCGACAGCCCATCAGCAGATCACGAGAGGTTTGTTTCATTTCATTCCTTGATCGTCAGCAATAAGCAATAGCAGGCATTCTTCTTTAAAAAAAAAAAAAAACACCAAATATGCTAATATTAAAAATGATGAAAAGTTGTCCTGTTCCCAAAATCAGTTGCACAGGGGGAACTGCTCGGCCATGCTACACAGAGAGGCTGGAGGAACTGATTCAGGAACGTTGTTGTTGTTGTTGTTGTTTTGATCTTCAAGCAAGAGGTAGTTGTTCTAAACAGAAAGGTATTTAATTCCAGGGTGTCACTAGAGTAAATGTAACACTGGAGACAGAGAGAGCACATCAGATACAATGCTCTGGAGAGAGAGAGAAGGCTGTACGACTTCATGCAGGTGAGTCACAAGCCAGCTTCGTGAACCTATCGCTAAGTGCAGAGCGCTAGCACAGCAGAATCTGAGCAAGTGTACAAGCGAAAAGGGAAGTGCATTCCATTGATACAATTGCTGCAGAGGCTTTGAACCAAGAAAAGGGCGAGCCAGTGCTGACAGCAAAGCAGAGAAGGATGCAAAGTGAGGAAAAGGCTCTCAGAAAAAAGAACTCAGACCTGAGATATTTGTGCACTCTTCCGGGCAACTTAGATACTGTGGCTGGCTTCAAGAGAACGGATAGGAGAACCCCAGGGAATATTAGAGTTTATTGTCGGTGTCTACCCAAGTAACCGTGTCACAGAACTTACACGGCTGCCATTCCATTCCAGAACGTCCTTTGGCCAAGTCCCACGTTAATAAACCCCTGTTAAAGGATCTTTATATATCCGGGTTAGCGGGAAAACGCCTTACTGACGCAGTCGAGGTTTTGCACCTTAAAAAAATAAGAGATAAAATTTACCCCTCTTAAGGAATGCCGGCTCACTTCTGTCTACATGTACCACAGATCATGCTTGCGTCCCTGGACATGGTATCCCGCTTTTTGCCATTATTAGAGACTTAACCTCTAGGAGACTTGGGAGAGTGGTGCTGACATACACTGCTGCTGCTGCTGCTGCTGCTAAGTCGCTTCAGTCGTGTCTGACCCTGTGCGACCCCATAGATGGCAGCCCACCCGGCTCCCCGTCCCTGGGATTCTCCAGGCAAGAACACTGGAGTGGGTTGCCGTTTCCTTCTCCAATGCATGAAAGTGAAAAGTGAAAGTGAAGTCGCTCAGTTGTGTCCGACTCTTTGCAACCCCATGGACTGCAGCCCGCCAGACTCCTCCATCCAAGGGATTTTCCAGGCAAGAGTCCTGGAGTGGGGTGCCACTGTGTGTAAAATGGGCTTCCCTGGCGGTGCTAGTGGTACAGAACCCGCCTGCCAACGCAGGAGACTTAAGAGATGCAGGTTTGATCCCTGGGTCGGGAAGATCCCCTGGAGGAGGGCAGGGCAACTCACTCCAATATCCTTGCCTGGAGAATCCCACGGACAGAGGAGCCTCATGGGCTACAGTCCATGGGGTCGCAAACAATGGGACACGACTGAAGCAACTTAGCACTCAGCACGCACGTGTGTGAAATAGATAGCTTGTTGGAAGCTGCTGTACAGTCAGGGAGCTCAGCTCTGTGATGACCCAGACGGCTGGGAGCAGGGAGAGGATGGAGGCTCAAGAGGCAGGGGATGCATGTGCACACCTGGAGGACTCCGTAGAGCGGGAACTAACGCAACATTGTAAAGCAATTATATTCTAATTAAAAACAAACAAAGCTATCCATAAAGGGAAAAGGTGGAATTTCTTATGCTTCCCCTTCCCCTTTGCTTTTCTTCTGAAGGGAGTCTTTTGTAGGAAATACCATATCAATTTCTGAGTTGGATTGCTTTTAAAAAATGATCGTGAAAACGCTCGTACATTTTAGTGTTTGTATTTAACCCACTTTCTTAAGGTTTAGAGTTCCTGCCTGATTACACCCAGTGTTACCTTTCTTCATTACCTAGGCTCTGGGTGACACACGGGCGCGTGCGCCCACACACACACACACACACACACACACACACACAGAGTTTCTCTCTCTGGTTCCATGACGCTCCATCATCTATGAGATTTTTTTTTTAACTCTTCCTGATAAAAATGAAGTACAACAGCTCCCACCCATGATTCCTTCATTTTAAGCAAAATATAATCTACAAGGAAAATCAAGACTATATCAGATGTTCTGGTTTTAGCAAAACCAGACATTTTCCAGATGTTGGGCACTTGAAATCTTCCATCTGTAACATGGTGTGTCTTGATTTCAGGTCTGGCGTCTGTTTCTCAGCTGAGTATGTAAGCTCTCTGTACTGCAGTCAGCTCATCTCCAAGATACAAAATAACCCCCAAGCCCTACAAGATTTGTTGCTGTTGTTTAGTTGCTAAGCCATTTCTGACTCTTTGTGACCCCGTGGACTGTAGCCCAGCAGGCTTCTCGGTCCATGGGATTTTGCAAGAATACTGGAGTGGGTTGCCATTTCCTCCAGGGGATCTTCCCAATCCAGGGATTGAACCCATGTTTCTTGTGTCTCTTGCAGGCAGATTCTTTACCACTGAGCCACCAGGGAAGCCCCCTGTAGTATTAGAGTGAAGAAAATGAATTAATAGGTGATGTGCTTGGGGCGATGCTGGCCCTAAGGAGAAGCACGCATTAAATGTGAGTTACTATGGGCTGTTATAAATAAAGCCCCAGATCACTCTCTCACTAGATCACAGTGCTTTTTCTTCGCTTCGAATCTCCTTCAGATGTCCCCCTTTGTGCAAACATCCTCAGCCTATGAATTTCCAAAAAGCTTCAGGAGAAGCTTTGTTTCTTACCAGCAATAATTTTCCCTGTCCCTCCAGTGGATTGTTCCAATTTGGACTATGTATACCATTCTATTCTAAACATAAATCCCAGCTCACAGAGTCTCTTGACATTTGTGAGGCTATATATAATTTCATGAGCTAAAATATCAAGTTTATTTTATGACCTAAATGCACCCGTATAAATAAGAGGAATCCAGTGTAAAATCAGTAACTAATGAAATCAATACTAAATTAAGTATCCCTTAATGAGTCTCTAAATTCCTGTTTTCAGTGAGGTTAAACTTATATTTTGAAATGCCTTTATTATGACACGGTGCTGGGCAATCTGAGCTAATGCAAGTGATGTTTCCAAGTCTTCTTCCTTATTTACGAGTATCTCTCTGTATCCTAGATTATGTATGTTATTACTGAAGGGAGTAAAAGTGCTTCCTTTAATTCAAATCCATTAACATTCCAACATTTTAATGACTCCGTCCACGTTTTAAATCTCTTTAAAAACCATTCTACTGTAATTAAGCTAAACAGGAGATTGATGACCGATTGCGAAGCAGCTCTGCCAAAAATAAACAGAGCTTTGAATTCAACAAGCTTTCCTTTTTCCCAAACTTTGCTGTGTACATAAACACACCCCGTGTCCCCACGTCCTCTCCATATTTCACACACATCAAATTACGCCCGACTAGGTGTTTCTCCAGTCGCCTATTTTTCTCACTAAAATCAGCCCAGAGCCGAACCATCTTCATTCACGGATCTGTCTGAAAGTCTCTCCTGCCAAGCCTGTGCCCTTGAAGGCTTCACATTTGTGGCAGACTGACTCAGTGAGTACCCTTTGAAAAGTCCGGGGAACACAGCACTGGCCTTGAGGCCTGGCCAAAGGGCTCAAACAGCAGGCACGAAAGCTGAATCTGTATCTCCACGCTGCTATGAGGTTGCCAAGTGACGTTTCCTGATATGGTACCTACAGTATATCCATCTCCCGGTGTTTCAGACTCACTTCATTAAGTTTGTGACATCAGCCTCTGATGTTATGAACTCCGCTTCGCTAAAATAAATGAGACTGTACCACACAGAAATTGAAGAGGTTGTAACACTAGACATCTCTTCAAGACTCCTGTAACAGTTAAAGAAGGAGGAACCAAAATTCCCAGAACTGATCCTCGCTGGGAAGTGATTCCTTATAGATAATCTCAGAGCTCCTCTCCCTCCCCGCCCGGCCTCTGCTTCTGATTCTCACTGATGTTGCAAGCAGGCTTTAATCATAGAAGGGGGAGATATACTGTGGTTTCACACGTTCAAGGGTTTTACAGTCACTTATTCCTAAGCAGGAGATAGAGACACACAGCAGAAAAGTTTTATTTGCTTTAAATATAAACTAAGTTTAGTATATTATGCTCTTTGTGTTTGGGGTAAATTTAAGAAGTGGTGCTATTAGAAGATCAAGAATGTTTTTTTTTTTAAACGGCAAGCCTCTATTATCAGTAAGGATGGATTTACAACTTACCCCTGGTGGCTCAGCAGCAAAGAATTCACCTGCCAGTGCAGGAGATGAGGGTTCAATCGCTGGATTGGAAAGATCCCCTGGAGGAGGAACTGGCAACCCACTCCAGTATTCTTGCCTGGGAAATCACATGGACAGAGGAGTCTGGGGGTCCTGTCCACAGGGTCGCAAAAGAGTCTGACATGACTTAGCAACTCAACAACAGCAACAAGCTAGCCGACTAGAGTAACCTGATGGTCTAACTTGAAAACTCCAGTTTGCCACCATCAATCTAAGTGACACACCAGGAGGAATATGGGAATGGGGCACTATTGGCCCCGAGAAGTGATGGAGATTTGCCCAGCATCAGTTTCGCCAGACAAAAGGCAGCTTGTCTCAAAAAGACAAAGGTAAGGAGCTCTGCTTATAAGATTCAGATCTCTCTCCACATCTCCTCTTTTTGCGTTTAACAGTTCAACAGCGTTTAACAGCAATGGTGCTATTAATATATGTTGGTTAATATTTACATAATGAAGGAGTTCAGGCAGGGCTGGGAAGAAGTTAAGACAATCAGCCTGGATGCAGTTCCTGACTTTATCATTATTTGACGCATGGTTTTGAACAAATTATCTAACAACTCAGCCTCAAATTCCTCTCTGTAAAATGGAAGGAAATTCCTATACAGCTGTCATCGATGCAGAGTACACGGTACAGCACATGCGGAGAAATGACAGCAGTTCCCGAAGCTTAGCAAAGGCAGATAGACGACAGATGAAAAGATAGATAGGGATATGAATTCACTATTAAGTCTTCTTCATCATTTAACATTTACTGCATCAAAGCACTGAAGACACCACTGTCCTGGAGCACCTCTAATGCTAACACTGTGAAGTGTTAGTTGCTCAGTCGTGTCTGTTTGTGACCCCCATGGACTGCAGCCCGCCAGGTTCCTCTGTCCATGGGATTTTCCAGGCAAAAACACTGGAGTGGGTTGCCATTTCCTTCTCCAGGGGATCTTCCCGACCCAGGGATTGAACCCAGGTCTCTTGCATTGCAGGCAGATTCTGTACCATCTGAGCCACCAGCGAAGTCCCTGGGAATGCTAGCACTGATCCTGATTTAAACTGATTTCTCTTGTACCCCACCTTCTAAATCCCAAGCATACCCATCCTCTGGAATATGAGTGTGATATATATAGCCTTTGTTGTCAATCTAAGTGTCAGAACGTGGGTTGAGAAGAGACGATGGCAGGGATTATTGTCAACACTGGCATTCAAATGACCCATGTGCTCTTAGAAAACGCACATTCATTTTTAATATGAGGTTTTCTTTTTGTTTCTGTGTGTGTTTTTTAATTTGCTTTTTCTGTCTCGCTGGATTTTTTGCATCCAGCCCACTCTCTCATGAAGGCAAAAGGCTGCAGTTGCTTTTGTGTTATAACTGAAGTGCTTAACTGAGACCTCCAAACAAGATCCGTCATTAATGCATATATGCTGTTCACAGCCTCCAGAGAGTAAGCAACTCAAGAACCAGGTCCACCTTTTGTCTGCACCAGGGTCTAGTACAGAGTTCCCAGGAAAAGTTCTGTAGACACTTGCTGAATTAAGTTAAACAGTCAAGCTGAAAGGAGCACACTATAACCGTATGGAATGGTGGTCAAGACCAGGACTAGTCTGGTGGTCTAGAGGCTAAGACTCTGGGCTCCCAATTCAGGGGGCCCCGGTTATGCAGATGATACCACCCTTATGGCAGAAAGCGAAGAGGAACTAACGAGACGCCTGATAAAAGTGAAAGAGGAGAGTGAAAAACCTGGCTTAAAACTCAACCTTCAAAAAACTAAGATCATGGAATCTGGTCCCATCACTTCATGGCAAATAGACTGGAAAACAGTGGAAACAGTGAGAGACTTTATTTTCTTGGGCTCCACAATCACTGCCAATGGTGGCTGCAGCCATGAAATTAAGACGCTCTCTCCTTGGAAGAAAAGCTCTGACAAACCTAGAGAGCACAGCAAAAACATTGCTTGGCCAACAAAGGTACGTATAGTCAAAGCATGGTTTTTTCAGTAGTCAGGTATGCATGTGACGGTTGGACCATAAAGAATGCTGAGTGGTGAAGAACTGATGCTTTTGAACTGAGGTGCTCAAGAAGACTCTTGAGAGTCCCTTGGACTGCAAGGAGATGAAACCAGTCCATCTTAAAGAAAATCAATCCCATATATTCATTGGAAGGACAGATTTTGAAGCTGAAATTCCAATACTTTGGCCACCTGATGCGAAGAGCTGACTCATTTGAAAAAATCCCTGATGCTGGGAAAAACCGAGGGCAAGGAGAGAAGGGGACGACAGAGGAGGAGATGGTTGGACGGCATCACTGACGCAATGGACATGAATTTGTGTAGACTCCAGGAGATGGTGATGGGCAGGGAAGCCTGTCATGCTGCAGTCCATGGGGTCACAGAGTCAGGCAGAACTGAGTGAACAACAGGGAACTCAATCCCACAAGCCACAGCTTGAAAAAGAAAAAAATCCCTTGTGCTGCAACTAAGACCAACACCTGTTGCAGCCAAATAAATACATTTATTTAAAATAGAAAACTAGGTTGTTGGATAAGTATTTTAGTGGAGCAAAAATTTCTCTTTCGGTAAAGATGCCAAACTCCCCCTTGCCGATACAAATATTTGGCCATCATCACCGACATATCCCAGGTATTTTCCTATTCTATTTTACTTTGTTGTTGACTTTGTGCTGAGATGCAAATAGCATCAATAGACTAGCATTGTGTTTAACCCAAAGATGGTCAATCAAAAACTTTAGCTTTTAAAGCTGCAGTAGGGTAAAAGGATGTAACACACCGCGGCAGAAGTAAATTTGTTCATCTCATGACAGCTATCACATGGCCTCTTGTTCTGCTCTTCCAAATAATGGCAAGGAAACATTATGAGAACCATGGACACTGGGCTTACGAGGCTTGAATTAAGTAGACTAGATAGACTCAAACATCAGCAGGATTAATGCAGCAGATCCCTGAAATGAATGAAGCATAATCTTTTCTCAGACAGATTTCACTTGAGTCCCAAGATCCAGGATGAGAATTTATTTCTAATGCAGCTAAATGGGAGAATTTCAAGGAGAAAAAAAAAAAGAACACCACCACAGTGGCAGGTATTCTGCTACTGGCAGGCCTCTAATTCTATTTCCCGTTTGACATATCATTTTATTTCCATTTTCCCTAAATGTAATATGGGAACTTTCCATAATAAACGGCCCTCTAATTGGCCACTTCTTTGACTGGCATTTTTTATTTTTATTTTATTTTCCGAGGAATCTATCCGTCGTCCCCTTCACAAATTGCAAAAATAAACCAAAAAAAAAAAAAAAAAACACCAAAAAACCTGAACCGCATGCCATTGTTGGGCAGAATTTTCTGAATCTGTCGTGAAGCCAAGAGAATTTATTTGACTGTCTGGGGAATATCGACAAGGCCGATCTCTTATTCTCAGGCAGATACCGAAGCTGCTTGAACAAATGGTCCGTGTTAGCTGGAGAAAGACAGCGAGTGTAAGCCATGTGCCTCTGGGCCTTGCGGTTTCGTGCTGAACCACAGGCGGCGCGAGGAGCTGTCAGTCTCTCGTCTTGATTTCAGCCGAGCTCAGGGGCAGAGAGCGACTGTCAGTACCACCCCTGGCGCTGTCTGCATAGGGAGACCCGGGAGCTGGGGCAGGAACGCTGAGCCCGCAGCCGTGTGCAGATCAGGAGGGGGCGTCCGGACAGTGCCCGGGGGGCCTCATGAAGAGGCACGGTTCTTCCCCCTGGGCACCCCACCTGGTGAAGGTGGCAAGTGGACGCCTGTCTGAGAAGCAGAAACGACCCGGAGAGGCAGAGGAGCATAAAAGCCTGGCGTCTTCTTCCAGCTATCGTAAAGCTGAAGAAAAACATCCTAGAAGAATTAGTTTAGAGACCCAAGGCAGTTTAAGGTTACTAGACCAGAAAAATAAGAAAGACAAATTTCTAAGTGGTACCATTTATCAAACTTCAAAAGCAATGTGGGGATGTTATAAAGGAATATTAAGTGCTATTTTATAATCACAGAGGTGAGAGAATCAGTTAACCACATATAAGGGTTGCTTCCTCGGTGAATACAGGCATGCCTTAGCCAAGCCGTGCAGATCACAAAATAAGGTTCTGAAAAATGGAGTGAGGTTTACTTCTCAGTTATCTAGCAACTACAAGGGGTAGGAAAAACGATTGCTTCTTCTCCTCCCTTGCCTTCTGTTAAAAGAGCCTCTTCACCAGAGGGGTTTAGTTTAAGCAGCCAGAGTGTTCATGAGTTTAGGGAAGCAAGGGGAACACAGCCAAGAGAAGAGCACATTCATCACGACTCACGTTAAATGTTCAGGCAGCCGATTATGGTTGATGCTGAGAAGGAAAGGATGGGCTCTGACACCTTTACCAAAGGGATGGCAGAGATCAAAGAGAACCACCAATATTCCGTACACACTCATAGGGCTTCCCAGGTGGCTCAGATGGGAAAGAATCCACCTGCAGTCCAGGAGATCTGGGTTCGATCCCTGGACCTGGAAGATCCCCTGGGGAAGGGAATGGCAACCCACTCCAGTATTCTTGCCTGGAGAATCCCACGGACAGAGGAGCCTGGCGGCTACAGTCCACAGGATCACAAAGAGTCGGACACGACTGAGCAACTCACACGTTCCCTTTTCTGTTTTTCTCAACACCTCTGCCAAAGAGACGACAGAAATCAAATGGTACCACCGACCTTCCATCCACAGTAGCAGAAACAAAATTAGTAGGAACTTTGTGTCAAGTTAGACGTGCTAAATTCATTGATTGTAATACAGGGAAGTAAAATCAAGTACAGTTAGGAAGTGGACTAGGAGGAGGATGGTGGAGACTAGTAAAAGATACACTGAACACCCAGACTCAGACAGCCTCTTGGGACTCTGACGTTTGACAGCACAGAAGGGATACATTTAAATGACTTAAATGACTGGATGTTTTATCCTGGTCTCCTAAGAAATCTGTTACCTGAGGAAATACAAAAGTATCTGTGAGATACACACAAGTCACCTTTCCCCTCTGCCTTCTGTTGTTTTCAAGAGATTGGCTCATTGAAGAAAAGACTGTCCTGTCAAAAACACTGAAAAAAATCATTTAAGGTGAAAAATAGGAAAACAACATTTTTCCGAGGTTCTTTCTCAGCTCACTGTCTTGAGCAATGATTCTCAAACCTGCCTGCAAATTGAGTCATTAGAAATTAATATATATATATAGATAGATACCTTTGAAATTAATATTTATATAGATGGATACCTATACCACAAAACAAGCAAAATTACAATCTTGGATGGGCCCAGCTATCAGTATAAACATTTCCTGGGTGAAAAAAAATTACTAAAATCACAGCGTTAAATTATGCTATTAATATGAGTAGAATCATTATATCTGACTCTATATAACTCCACGATTTGCAGGCATACCTTCACATAAGCACAGCTATTCGCTAGATTGTCATGACATGCTTGCTACTTATGTGCCAATCAATAAGGTAACTCACACAGGTAGATTGCCTGCCATTTTGCACACTGTAAGAATTAAAATAATTTCTAGTAGTTCAGATTAGCTGAAGAGAAGAATTAGATAAGTCGTTATTCTAAAGCACATTCCAAAGCACAACCTTGTTAAAATGAAACTCCAACAATACACATAGGAGGCTCCCAAAGAGACCCATAAGCTTGAAACTAAATTTGAGCCCACATGTCAGTCAGTATTTAGTAACCACCTACTCTGTGTCAGGCATATGTGGAATTTGTCAGTCTATATCCCCATGCAATGGAATGTTCTTAGAATTGCTCACTCATTCCAAGACCCATGGTGCCTATAATGCAAATCACAGTTAAAGTCCTGCAGATCTGTATGTTACAGTCCCCAGCCCGGTATACGGCGAAACATTCCCAAACACTGTCATCCCTTATTCCTACTTAATCAACCAAACCATAAACATAATGTAATTCTGGATGTCTCAGCTGTGCTCAATGCCAGCTGAACACTACTGTTGCGATAACCTCATTTTCTTTCAATATTTTCTACTTTAACATTTCTGAAGTTGAGATGTAGCAAACTATGCCTCGGGTTTGGGCTTGTTCGCTCTCTCCTGAGTCTCCCCAATCCTACAAAGTGACCATTAGATCAAATTTACATCTTAAAACAGAAGCTTGTAGACTTCCCTGTGGTCCAGTAGTTGAGAATCCGCTTGCTGACGCAGAGGACACGGGTTCAATCCCTGGTTGGGGAGGATACCACACGCCTCGGGGCAACTAAGCCTGTGTGCCAGGACTGCCGAACCTGAGTGCCAAGAGCCTGCACTCTGCAGCCGGAGAGGCCCTACTCCCCACAACCAGAAAAAGCCTGCATGCAACAACAAAGATCCCTCACAGCCAAAAATAATGGTGATAACTAGTTTTATTAATAAGAGTAACACTAAGAATACTAACAATAAATTAAATTCTTTAAAATGATAAACAATAAATTATTTATTAATAATAATAAAAACAGAAGCTTGTTTAGAACAGAGTGAAGCAGAGGTTTTCCTAACTAATGCAACAGCCCAGTGCATATACCAGTCACATAGGGTAGGAAAGGAAGGATGAAGGGCAAAGAACATCAATTTAATAATTCAGTGTCTGGACACAGGTCAAGCCTTGTTGCAGGATAGTCCATATTACCAGTTTCCAGCAGGTGGCATCTCACACTCCAAAGAGCCTAGAGGAAAAGGGTACCCCCCGCCCAGGGAGCACGTGGAACCCACAACGATGCTCGTGTCTCGTGAGCCGGCTTTCGCCAGCGCAATCACCAGAATGGGAATTTCTGCAACTCGCCTCAGCATGTGGTCACCGGCACTGCCCACAAGCATTTGGCGTTTTCAGCAGGACCAAAGCACAGCACGCATTTTAATGACAGTACTGCCTGTCTTAGAACTGTCTGCACGACATAATTGTAGAGTAAGGTGGGGATTAGGAGTCTTCAACAAGTACTGTAGGTGGGGGTGACATGTGTATTAACATAACCAAAACCACTGGCTCTGTTTTTCTACAGATAAGCCTCCCAGCTGTGAGTCACAGTACTGCAAATCTTTCTGGAGAGACTCCTGCAGTGCTTACCTGTGCTTTCTGCTGGGAGATTCCTTGTGTTTACCTTTGTTTAAAATGTGATGACAACAATGTTTCTACTTGGCACTTTAAGGAATAAAAAGACACACTTTAACATATAATCTTTCTATCCTAGGTGTCTGTTCTTGTCTAATAGCTGCTTGAAGAAGAAAGAGAGTAACTCTGCATCTTTTTTTAAATAGCATTTTATTAGACTTTGTAGAAGCCTCTTCCCCTCCCTGTTTCTTAAATTATTCAATATGACTTTTTGCTCAGCAATCTATTTGCACTTGATATGCAGTTAGTGATGTTAGTGAGCAGGAGGATCACAGAGAGTAAATAAACACCTCATTTTGTTCAATCATCAAGCCTGAAAGTTAGAAACAGAGATCAGCATGCAAGGACTGCATTTTGAGCTACACTGGGTCATCAGTTTGATGGAAGGGGACATAAAACCATGCTTTACGGTCATACAATTATGCTGCTGCTTCTTTTTTTTTTTTTTTTAAATTTTAGGAGACATCATGAAAGACAGTGTGTAACAAACTGCCAAGTGACCCAAAAAGTAGAAACAACAACAGGTAATATGAGAAAGTGTTTTTGGCAAAAGAACCAATAAAAGGTTAACGTGGTTTTGATGCTATAATGGGGATAAAAAGGGTGCCTCAGGTGGTGCTGAGGTAAAGAATCCACTAGGCAATACAGGAGATGCAGGGAGACATGGGTTTTGTCCCTGGGTCGGGAAGATCCTCTGAAGTAGGAAATGACAACCCACTCCAGTATTCTTGTCTGGGAAATCCCATGGACAGAGGAGTCTGATGGGCTACAGTCCATGGGGTCACAAAGAGTCGGACAGGACTGAGCAGGCACACACCCAAACACACGGGGAGAAAAATTCCAGTGTAGTAACTGCTAATATTTGGAAGGAGGTCATAACAGAATATGTCAACTGAATAAATGCAGGGGTTCAATTAAAATTAGTAGTTGAATCCATGCTGGCAGGATGCTGACTTCAAAAATCTGCAGAGGAGAACCACCTTTAGAGAACAGATTTAAAATGCTGGATGAGGGTTTGCTTGAGTTGAAAGGACTTTTCAATAGGAATGTCTAGAGATTATTTGAAAATAGAATTCAAGAGAAATTGAGGCTGAAGCTTGCAGTTTAAGAATCTTCCCTGCAGAGATAATAGCTGAAAACTCAACGATGGGCAGAAACTCTACTCTGACATGGAGACTCTAACAAGACGAAGGAAGTGCCATGGAGACCTCAGAGATAAGGAAATTGTGGACAGACTGTTCTTCTATATGTAAGACTCAAAATTCTATACTGTGAGGTCAATTTTACTACAATAGTATTTAACAATGAGCTAAGAAGAAAGTGTTTCATCACTGTGTTCATGTCATGTGAGTCTATATGACTTAGAATCACACTTACTTCCGTAAGTACTTACTTATGTAAGTATGTAAGTACACACTTACTTCCATAGCACTCCTTAAAAAAAAAAAAAAAAACAGAAAGAGAACCTAATTAAAATATATTTATTTGGATCAACTGTTAAACGTTTCCCCCAAATGCATGATTTCTACTCTTCCTTCTCAACCAACGACCAACTCCTTTAAAAGAGAAAAGAAATATCATTTAAAGAGGAAAGAAAGGTTCCTTTACTTTTTTACATGAAAGGATGGCTTGGGTGATTCTGCCTTATCAAACGGCCACTGTCTCATCATTCCTGGATAGTTTGAGCAGAAACAGAGATTTAGAGCAGCGACCGGCTGAGCTGTCCTCATATGTTACCATTAGTCCTGTCTCAGTTGCTAGCTGGTGAAAAATGTATGATCTGAAGGGGTCGTATCTGTCTTTTACAGAAATATATTTTTAGGATCATCTGGGACAAAAGATGGACGTTACTCTCAGGCAGAAAAAAAAGCCTCAGTTCTTCTTTTTCTTTAATCCCCAGATGGAGTCCAAAATGACCACTTGGACAAACACAGGATTTGGGTCGCTTTCCTCATCCTGTCACAGGCTCTCTCCTCGACTCCACACCCTCAAAACCCTGCTCCTGCGTGTGAAATTCATGCTGCAGGATAAATGAAACAACTTCACACAGAATTTACCTGGGGGACTGGGGGGCTGGGGGCCCTGGGGAGACATAGAATTGAATTTTGCCTTGGAGTGACTCAAAAGGCCGGACTTTGTAAAACACTGGTGGGTAAATTTCCAGCAGTGACCCGATGATTGGAAGTTGTGGGGTGGAGAAAGTTCAAGAAAACCTTTCACAGCAATGTCTTAGGGGATGTCTACTACACACCCAGCGGTGTGTGCCTGTCAACACCACTCTCTCCATCCGCCCACCCTCTCCCCCAACACTGTGTCCACAAGCCCTCCTCTCCATCGTGTCTCCACTCCTCCCCTGCAAACCGGTTCATCTGTAGCACCTTTCCAGACTCCATACATACGTGTTAATATATGATACTTTCTCTTTCTGACTTACTTCATTCTAAGGTGCTCGATCACACAGGGAGCCCAGTCTGGGGCCCTGTGATGACCTAGAGGGGTGGGATGGAGGGAGGAGAGGGAGGCTCAAGAGGGAGGGGATATGTGTACGATGACGGCTGATTCGCATTGCTGTAAGGCAGAAACCAACACAACACTCTAAAGCACAATTTTCCTCCAACTAAAAAAAAAAAAAAAACTAGAAAAAGTTATCTTTAAAATACTAGCAAATTCTCAGATACAATGGTAATATTAATAAAACAATGTTTATGGTAAAAAAAAAACTTTTTGGAGTTTCACTGACTTAAACTGGGCAAAAGGAGCAAGATGGAGGTGTTGTGGCAGAGAGTTAGGAAGAGGAAGGAACTGGGAGTCTCAGAATTTCACAAATCATTTTGGGAAGAGCTCACCTTGAACCAAAGTTAAAGTGAAGTGAGTCTGCGCCCCCCCGCACCCCCCATGGCATTTCTTCCCTCATTTTATAATCTGTCCAGATGAGGATTTTGTAAACGGCTGTCCTGCACCAGACACATTTTGAAGGTTTACCCTTTACAGATCGTGGTGCTGTCCTTAATCTACAGTTTCGATGATTCTATCATAATTTCTGCAAAACTGACAAAAGCTAAGGAGGTTTTTCAGAAAGCCACTGGAAACCGTGAACAGCATAAACTCCCGAGGTGCCAGGGGCGAACTCTGTGATCTTACTGCCAACATGCTATATTGACTCTGTTTGGACGATCTTATGGGAGGAGACACACTTTATTTTTCCATAGAAGAAAGTAAACACTGGCGCTTGAATAGGCTGCAGGCAGGAGTTCAATGCCTGCACTGTGCTTCCACCGCACATTAATGCGCAATTCCACTCTCTGAGCAGCCGGGACTGCCGGCAGAGATTTCTTCCTCTACGGTCAAGCATCCCCTACCTGGGGCACCAGGATCTTGTTCAGCACTCGAGTCCAGAAACAGCAAACTCAATCTAGCCGCGGCAGGCCGGGGGCGAACTGGAACGGCAGCTCCAGACTGGGGCTCCAAACCACGAGTCCCTGGACATGAAGCCTGAGCTTGGACAAACGACACTAACCTCAGGCCGAGAAATCTCACCCAATTTTCTGAAACTCTCCAGTGCACAGCGAGTACAGATAGCCATTGACAATCACTACTCTTTTTGTTGAAAGCGGATCAAACTAAGTATTTCCTGCTGGTGGAGGTGGTGTCCGGTCGCTCAGCCCCGTCTGACTCTTGGCGACCCCATGAACTTCACGCAGCTCGCCAGACCTCCCTGTCCTCCACTCTCTCAAGTTCATGTCCACTGGGTGGTCATGCTATCCAACCATCACAACCTCTGCCACCCTTTTCTCCTTTTGCCTTCAGTCTTTTGCCAGCATCGGGGTCTTCCCCAGTGAGTAAGCTCATCTGAATCCTTCGGTCATACTTCGGCCACCTGATGGGAAGACCTGAAGCCAAGTGTTGAATGGCGGGTACCACGATAAAGAAGGTGGCGTGCTCTTCTCTGGACCCTCAGTCCGGGAGCTGTTTTGATCGTCAACTAGACTGCAAAATGTAGCAGCGGCCTTTTGGGATCTGGTGTCCCCTTGGCCCACGTGTCTTGTCCGTTACTAGCGGGCAGGGGAATGGATTTTCTCTTTGCCTGGGTTCCATGTGAGCAGCATGCAGACGTACCTTGAGATGTCTTGTTGGGACAAAAGTCCTATCTAAGCTCGGAGGAATGCATTTGAATAAAGATGGTAGTAAAGATGGTATTGACGGCGAAGATGATGAAACCTATTTGTTGAGTGTTTAAACTGTGCCAAGAACCACGCTGAGCTTTGGAATACATTATTCTAATTAATTGAACATTTTGAAAGTTGATCTTACATGCTCTTTTCTTCCCTCTATTAACGCAACACTCAACTTCCGAAGCCAAAGAGGGTATCCTATCAAATCCTCATCTGTTCTCTCTCACACACACCTTAAATGAATGATTTACCTTCACTCAACTGGTAGACGCAAGTTACAACCAGTGGCAGCGCTAATTAATTTGCAGAATCACCAGGCCAGTGAAAGAATTAGCAGTTACAATGGTAAATATTTCCCACTCAACAAGCAAGGTCATGAATTACCCACTCATGTCTTTGTTAGCTACTCTGTGGAAGCTTGCCAGGGAGTGATAAAGTTCATAAATCATCTTTTATTTTGACATTTAATATTCTTGACTGCTTGTTTAAGTGAATAATATTGCCCGAAGTTAGGAGATAGAGTATGCCATCACTGAATAAATTCTTGCTTAATCTTTTAGAGTTGTTGCTATATTTTCAAGTCATGATTATTGTTTATTTCTATTCCATTCACATTCTTGATTAATAATATTTACATTTATTGAATGTTTAATTTATGCTTGCCACTGTGCGCTTCATGCATGCTTCTATTTGGACCCCACAGGATCCCTCTCCTGTGGGTATTAACACATATTCCTCTCCACTTGACAGATGACAAAGAAGGAGATTTAATCACTTGCTAGGATTTGTCCAGCAACCAAGAGGGCTGGGATGGGAACTCAGGCTCTCCCTGCCCTGATGGCTCCAGTCCGGATCTGGAGGCCCCTCACCTGCCTCACTCAGCTACTCCATCAGCCTAAGGTGTTTCTATGCACGCAGTAGGTCAGCGTGTCTGAGATTTCATATCTTCCTTTTCCTAAGCACAAGAACTCAGAGTTGCAAGAAGGAAGAGAGGAAAGACAGGAACAGGTGTCACACAGCCAAGGAAGCGCAAGCTTCACGAGCCCGTGACCAGCGCCACCGGCATCAGCTCTGCGTCCTCAGCAGGGTACCTGCCATCCTTCCCTCCCCGGTTCCAGCAGTGGATGGGGGTTCGGTAGCCCCAGGCTGCCCTACACGCCACCCCCTCATTCTTACCTCAGCCTGAGAGACTCACTGTTTAAGTAGTACAGGTTCAAGCAAGACATCATTTTGTAGGGGATGGGTGGAGGAGAGACAGTGGGGAAACGAGCCCTTTATTTATAAGAAACAAAAGCAGTTTTAAAACTCCTGGTGTTGAGAATGATACAGCAGCTCATCTGAGCACCTCCTCATTCCAAAGAAATGTTCTTGTGGTGGTGGTAAAGCTCTCTCACATTTTCCAATCACCCCCCAAAAGTCTTCACAGAAGGGAGCTCAAGCCAGCCATTCTTCCTAAGTGCATTCATTTTGATAAGCTCATTTTGTTCACCTTACAAGGTGAACATTTCCGGAATGCCACAGTGAAGCTACTATAAAGTGATCTTCCTTCCTGGATCACAGCTTTGTCATCACCAAGGGGCTCTCAAGACTCAATGAAGCTGTGAGCTAAGCTG
Source organism: Ovis canadensis (assembly GCF_042477335.2). Taxonomy (NCBI): domain Eukaryota; kingdom Metazoa; phylum Chordata; class Mammalia; order Artiodactyla; family Bovidae; genus Ovis; species Ovis canadensis. The sequence continues at coordinate 67,613,162 of NC_091255.1, read as the reverse complement.
TGCAGAGCCACCCCAGATGGATGGGTCACAGCGGAGAGTTCTGACAAAACGTGGTCCCCCAGAGGAGAGGATGGCAACCCACTACAGTATTCTTGCCTCGAGGATCGCATGAACAGTATGAGAATACTACCAAGTGCAATCTGCTCCATAAACGCCAGGTCATCTCCCTGCACTGGTGAATCTCTCTGCCACGTTGACTAAGCGTGTATGCTCACACTGCTTTGGAAGTGCTCTTTCCCAGGCTTACAATGAAATGTTAATGAATTCCAAAATTGCACACACCATATATTTAAATTCTGACACCTGTCTGACAATGCGCCATATTTTGTATGTACCAAAGTGATGTTTTGAACTCATCATCATTAGGTTAGATACTTGGAATTATTCTTTTTATTCTGCAGAGTGTGGAATGGTTGGCAGTATTTACCTAAACTTCCTTACTCACTTGTGATGAACAGACGGCATTAGCAAGATGGGGTTTCAAGGTAATGCTTATTTACTGTGTCAATGTAATAGTTTCAATCAATTGCTTCATGGGAAGGTTGACCCAAGGACTTGTTCCCATTGGCATATGGCTCTAACTCCCTAAGCTAAACTGGGCACTGGGGTATCAGTGGCACTAGAGGTGAAGAACCTGCCTGCCCATGCGGGAGATGTAAGAGGCGCAGGTGTGATCCCTGGGTTGGGAAGATCCCTGAGGAAGGGAACAGCAGCCCACTCCAGTACCCGTGCCTGGAGAATCCCACGGACATGGGACGCTGGCAGCTATGGTCCACGGGGTTGCAGAGAGTTGGACGTGACTGAAACGACTTGGCATGCATGCTTTTGCTTTCTCTTGTCTGGGCTTTTAAATTCAGTGGCCAACTCACTCTATCACACGCTTTTTAAGAATTCATTTGTTTTAATTGCAGGCTAATTACTTTACAATATTGTAGTGGTTTTGCCATACATTGACATGAACCACCCATGGGTGTACATGTGTTCCTCATCCTGAGCCCCCCTCCCACCTCCCTCTCCACCCCATCCCTCAGGGTCATCCCAGTGCACCAGCCCTGAGCACCCTGTCTCATGCATCAAACCTGGACTGGCGATCCATTTCACATATGGTAATATACATGTTTCAGTGCTATTCTCTCAAACCATCCCACCCTCTCCCTCTCCCACAGAGTCCAAAAGACTGTTCTTTACATCTGTGTCTCTTTTGCTGTCTCGCATACAGGGTCATCGTTACCATCTTTCCAAATTCCATATTTCTGTTATTATACTGTGTTGGTGTTTTCCTTTCTGACTTAACTTCACTCTGTATAATAGGCTCCAGTTTCATCCACCTCATTAGAACTGATTCAAATATATTCTTTTTAAAGGCTGAGTAATATTCTATTGTGTATATGTACCACAGCTTTCTTATCCATTCGTCTGCCGATGGACATCTAGGCTGCTTCCATGTCCTGGCTATTATAAACAGTACTGCGATGAACACTGGGGTACACATATCACATGCTTTAAACTAAGACATTTTGTACCTACGTTCTTAAACACGGACCAGTTTTGCTAAAGGCGGAAACTAATCAGCCATCTATAGCAGAGTACCATTCTCTCAGCTGCCACAACGGTAAGAAAAAGACACTCATGGATCACCTATGGGAAACACCCACGACAGTGCTTCAGGAACTCATTTTCTCTCTGACTCCTCTCTGCGGGGCTGAAAAGTGTCCTGCAAGGCCGAGGGCTGCCGCAGTCAATCCTCTGTATTGCCAGCCACTCCCAATGTTGGCGTGGTCCTCAAGACGGGAAGACACCAGAAAAAGGCAAATAGTTCCTCTGAAGGATGCAAACAGCTATGAGTATTTCTATAGCTGCATGCATTAATTCTCATTCACATGTTTCACGAAAAAGGCAGTCCCAGTGAGACAGAGCCTGTCTTCCACTGAGCCCACTCGTGGGGTAACTAGATGGGTACGACTTGAAGTTAGTGGACATTGGTGAGACGGAAGAGGGAGGTGAATGAAATTGGAGATTAGGAAGTAACAAAAGGGGAGGAATGGAAACCAGGCTCCTGCGACTTTTGATCACCCTTCAGTGCAGCAGAATTCACAGCGGTGGAGGAAACAAACCCGGTGGAAACGTGAGCGTGACACGTCTGGACTCCACACTGAGTAATTTCCCGCAGAACAAAAAGAGGGGAAGGTTTATTTTACTATGAAATAATGCACTCCACTTGGCTGGCTTGCCGGCACAGCAATAGAAAAACTGCAAAAATCCCACTTGCCTTGGGAATCAGATACGGGGGGCATTTCCGAAGCAGCAAAGGCATCTGGGTCTAGTGGCCCTTCAGAAACCACCTCCGAGTGGTACAAAGGGGTCTGACCCAGTGAGCTCAGAGCCAAGTTTTAACATGTTTCCCTCAAAGCCTCACCCTCAAGTACTTTGCTGAAGCCACATTAAGAAGGCAAACATACTTGTGAGTAGAATCTGCTTCATGAATAGCAGTGAGAGACGAGACGTCAATCCTCCATAGTGAGATTTAAGGGCTCCAAGAAGAAGACTGCGCTTCGCCGGGGGCTCAGCTGTAAAGAACCCACCTGCCAATGGAGGAGGCGTGAGTTTGATCCTTGGGTCAGGGAGATCCCCTGGAGGAGAGCATGGCAACCCACTCCAGCATTCCTGCCTGGGAAATCCCAGGGACAGAAGAGCCTGGTGGGCTACAGTCCATGGGGTCACAGAGTCAGACACGGCTGAGCGACCAAGCAGGAGAAAGCTTCCCCACCTTCAGTGTGTTTCCTCTAAGTCAGCAGCTTCAGGGTCTACACTCCCACCCCCTGATGACTGGCTGCTCTGAGAGAAATCAATCCTTCATTTTCTCTAGAAGCGTCAGTTTGAACAGCAACACACAGGAGGCGAGCACTGTGATGAGGCCTTCAGTTCCATTACTTGACAAGACTGTCTTCCAACATGAAAGCTGGCTGAATGTGGCCCCGTGAGAAGCTGTGATCCTAGAAGTGCTGCCAAGATGGAGAGCAGGATGCATCAAAGCAGAAGCAAGGCTCCGACTGGAGAACCTGCCGTGGGGTCGACGTCCGCAGCTTCTGGAAGAGGGAGCGGATGGGGAAAGGGCCAGTTTTCCGCTCGTGGCGAGACTCCGCGCATCTCGCTCTGACTCCCTTCACGTTTCATGGCCTCAGCAGTCATCTTTCTATCAGACGCTTGCACGGCTTCCTCCCCTGACCCTTCATCACAGGCTGGGTGTAGACGTGTTATTTGACCACCCCACCCTCTCCCAGTTGCATTTCTTGACCACAGCACAGGACATGCCTGGAAGGACTGGGCATCTGAAAAATGTTTGGAATCCCCTGCGGGCCACAAGCAGTGTGAAGACTCCGTGCCCTTGCAAATGAGGAGACTTACAGGATGCGAACCAAATATGAGGCTCATAAGACAGTCCGGGGCACGTGGGCCCCAGAGACCTAAGCGGTGCCTTTTTTTTTTTTTCCTCTTGAAAGCTTCAGTGCTCAGTCTTAACAGGGCTTAGTCTTGACAGTGAGGACTGCTGGAGCTGAGTCTAAAAACAGTGTGTGTGTGTGTGTGTGTGTGTGTGTTTGTGTTACTCATTCAGTCATGTCTGACTCTTTGCAATCCCATGGACTGTAGCCTGCCAGGCTCCTCTGCCCATGGGATTTTTCCAGGCAAGAATACTCGAGTGGGTCACCATTCCCTTCTCCAGGGGATCTTCCTAACCCAGAGATTGAACCCAGGTCTCTCGAATTGCAGGGAGATTCTTTATCATCCGAGCCACCAGTAGCCCCAGACAACTCCTGAATAGACTTGTGTTTACAGCTACTTCTTTACTGAGCAGTGAGGAACAGCCTTAAGAGACACAGGAAGATGTACTGAGTGGACAAAGCAAAGGGATAAAGTTTTATTAACCAAAGATGGAAGCTGACTAATTTTCACTGGTTGCTGTAGTGACGTTGTTATTTCAGATTCATGGATTTTAGAATAAAGGCTTTGAATTACTTTCTTCGTGGTCAGAGTGGGTTTTCTATGACTCATCCATACTCTGATTATAAAGGGAACTGAGCAAAAGTTTATTCTTTGCAAGTCCATTGTCTGGGGCTGGAAACAAAGAAAGAGACTTTGTAAATGTGATGCTAGAGATACCATTGAGGGGTCAAGCCAGTGACCTTGGCCTCATTAGCACGGCGGTGCTTTAACCAACTGAGTTGACTGGCTTCCTGCAAAGAAGAAGGAAATTAAATTCAGGGGTACATTCCTTTCTTCAGCGTTAATGAAAGTCTGTGCACGCTGGAATGAGGGAGTCCAGCATTTCCTCTACCAACAGTGTGACCCTGGGCCCACGTCCCAACACCTCTGGTTCTGTTTCAGCACCAGCAACACACGGATAGAACCGTTTAGTGTCTCCTGAGATGTAGAGAGGCAGAGAAGAGGAGAGGGAGAAAAAGGGACAGATCTTAAAACAGATACCTTACATTTTTGGGAGAATATATTAGGTAAATTCCATTTCTAACACCATCATTTTACCTGTTATCACCTGCGATTCACCCAATTGGTAAACGTTCTGAAATCTTTCTGTAAAACTGAAAATATCCCCACATTCCTGAAACTCACAGGAATAAAAACAAATTGGTTAGCAAATTTCCCACTTAAAAATACTGAAGGGAAAATTGCAAAAAAAGGATGGTTTGAGTTTGTTTTCTTCTTGAGCTGTGTAGCAAATAGTTCCCCCAGTGAAACCCTGGAATTTCCTCCAGTCTGTTCCCTATTACCTCTGTGGGAAAATTGTGAAAAATCAATCTGTTTTCTGCATAACCGTATTACATCCCATTATTTGAGGAATGCCAAATGCAAACCCCAACGACCGACAATATCAATCTTTTCCCTCTCTTTTCCAGCTTTAATTTCAGCAGTAGTTATGAAAAAGAAAGGAAAGACATGCAGAATATCATTACAGCCCAGGCAACTGCAGATTTTAATAAGAGTTTATATAAAGCAGGAGGGTGTGTCCTCGCCCCAGTTTATTCTGCCCTTGACCTTGGGAATCATATGAGCTTCCCGCAACCCTGATATGTTTCAGAAGTCAGTGAAGAATGGAGACTGCGGCGAGCAGAATCGAGAGCCTTCCTTCTAATTGACAATACAAATTTAAATGATGCCAAGCCAAGGCTGGAATTTTTGGAAAGAAAATAAAAAAAGATTCCAGAGAATGTTTTGTGTCCAATTTTGATGATATTTGGCGTGATTCCATAAAATAGGGTTAAGAATTAATCATGCCTTATTTTTTTTTAATATCTCTGTATGCTTATTTCATATATCAATGCATTTCAAATAGATCACCTTGGAGCAAAACAAAAATCAAGATTTCTGTTTAATTTAAACAGAGGTGATTAAATGCTTTCTAACACAGCCTACCAGCATGGAAAGTGACTTCTCTTAGAAAGAAACGTTTATTGCAACAGTGGAGCTCTCTTTTTTTTTTTCTGGTAGTTTTTTTTTTTTTTAAGATAAAGATTTAGAAGAAAATCTAATTTTTACAAATTTTATGTAACTGATTCAATATCACTTATTTACACATATTTCATTAGTTTCTTATATTTTTCTAAGAAAATAGAAAAGCTGAAAATATAAGCATGTTTAGGGAGCCCAGGACAAGAAGAAAAGCAAAAGGATCTCCCTTTCTCTCAATCACGTGACATCCATCTCACCCCCATTTCCCCTTGACGTTTTGCCTAATTATTTTCTCTATCAGCATCCCTCATCCCATTCTTAACTGTTTCTACAAAAGAGCCGAAGCTTGTTGGGACTACTGTGATTTTCCACATCAGCCTGGAATCACTTCATCCATTCTTTGACAGTGTGAATGAGGGAAGATGGCTGTAACTCCCAAAAGAGTGAAAAGGGCTTGGTGGTTGACTCTCAGAGGCAGGAAGTCTATATTCAGATGCGGTACTGCTTCCTTCTATATTGAGACAATGACTGTGAGATTCTTGTGAGATGAGGCATACAAAAATTTTCTTCAAAATATAGGTCTTCACACCACTGGTGGTGCTAGCGGTGAAGCGCCTGCTGGCCAGTGCAGAAGAGAAGAGACGTGGGCTTGATTACTGGGTTGGGATGATCCCCCGGAGGAGCGTGTGGCAGCCCACTCCAGTATTCATGCCTGGGGAATCCCATGGACAGAGGAGCCCGGCAGCCTACAGTCCATAGGCTCGCAAAGAGCTGGACACGACTAAAGCAATTTCATGCATTGGAGAAGGAAATGGCAACCCACTCCAGTGTTCTTGCCTGGAGAATCCCAGGGACGGTGGAGCCTGGTGGGCTGCCGTCTGTGATGTCGCACAGAGTCGGACACGACTGAGGCGACTTAGCCGCAGCAAAGCAACTGAGCACACACACAGCACACACAGCTCCTAGTGAAGGGAAGCTGGGTGGTGCTGAACTAGGTGTCAGGATGTCTGGGGCTGCGTCCGAGATCACCAGCAAGCTCGTCACACCCTCGGACGACTCACTGTCACTCTGACACCTTTCACCTATTTCTATAAAATGGTGGTGACGATCAGACTTCACAAAGAGCGTCATCATGAGCATCAGACGGGATCATGCGTTTGTAAGAACTTAGCGTTTGGCCACATGGAAAGAGTTCAATAAATATTTAATGAAAAATAATTACAGTCTTGCACCAAGAGTGGTTTAGGAGAGTTATAAGGCTGAGTCTTGACTTCCTTCCACTAATGCTCTGAATTTCAGTGTCAGGAGAGGAATGCATTAGAGGAAATCATTCGGAATAGAACGCAAAGTCCACTATTGACCATCAACCATTTACCAAACTTGGTTGTGATAATAACCATGGGAAGCAACACCTCGACTCAATGACTGAGCAAGACCCTGAGATTCTGTGCAGAGTAAGACTGTCTGCACTCTACTGTCATTAGAGAAAAAATACCTTCCTCAATCGATGGTATTTTCTTTCCATTAAAGAGAATTCCTTCAGATAACACGAGAAAGGTCTTCAGCAAGATGGATGTCAATAACTAGATTGGGGGAAAAACTGCCTTTGCTTTGCCCCTTCAGGCCTTCCCACCCCACAACCTGAAGAAGAACAGAGACCTTTCCAGCTGCGGCGGGGATGGTGGTTTTGGTGGTTGATGGGTGGAATCTGAGACCTGTCGTAAGACTCTCTCGTCAGGCGGCCATGGGAGGCCTCGCCCCACTCCCAAGAAGCGCATGGGCTTTCTAAATAATCTTTCCACCAGCCTGAGGCCTGAGCACAAAGGGAGCTTTTCTTCACCTCGTCTAAGGGAGTCACTGTTCTTGGGTTGGAGTGTTGGACCAGATTAACCAGCAGGATCCCCAGGTGCCAAGCCATGCAGAAGCATAATGAATGGGCAACAGGAGAAAGCTTGACTCTCTATTTCTATAAACACCCTTTCTTTCTGGCATCCACGCCTATAAATCACACTGCGTATGAGCCTCTCTGCTGAGACCTAACTGTGGAGTGTGTGCACCGGACAGTCCACGCGTGGCTCGCGATGCGTCCTCTGCGTCTGCACTTGGCCACGAGGTTAAGCCTTTGACTCCTTCACTTTCCTCCTGTTTCGTTTTTCTTTCCCGTGCAGCGCTGCCCCGTCACGTTTTTCCTTCCCCCTCTCCCTCTCCTTCCCTTTTTTTCCCCCTAGATCATGTAAAACTGTAAAAATAAAACAAAAGAAAAACACGTTTGCCTCTGTTTTCAAGTAGGAAGGAGACTAGCCTCAAGACAGGGAGACTCCCTTACGGCCAGGACGACTGACAAATTCTTGCGGCTTTCTCCAAAAGTCAAACCTAAATCGAACCAGCAGTCAGGCTGAGCCCTGGCAACCCGGCTTTGCCTGGAAATGAGCGCAATCATATCCTAATAGCTATTTGGATAATTGTTCATGTGAGCGATCTGCCAACTAATGCTGGAAACAAGTCCTTATTACAAATATAGCATGGAGTCTAATCTGGAATATATTAAAATGTTATTTCTGTAGCTGCCTACTTCCAAACTGAAATAATAACGAAACCATTTATCACATTTGTTTTTAAGGAGGAGAACTTTTATAGCACAATAGCAATATATAAATATGGGAATATACAGTTACATTTGAAATTACATTTGAAATTAAAAATATTTTGTCTAAACTTGATATTTTACTCAAGAGTCCTGTCTTCTGAATATCAGTCTAAAGGAGAATTCTATTTAATTGTTTTCAATGCATGACTGTAATTTAAATGATTACATATGATCAGTGATTCATTCTGACCTCTCACGCTGGAAATAAACTAAAAGATCGCGTGGGTTCCAGATACTTGTGGATGCAAATGCCTGATCCAGTCAATGAGAAGGAGATAAATAAGCCGCTTCTCAAAAATCTAAAACTGGAAGGCAAATCGGAAGTGAAATCCCCCAAATTAAAATGAGTCCCTCATTGGGAGGTTGCAGGCTGTGAGCTTAGCTGCTGCCATGGGCCTCTGTAGTTCCTGTAAATTCTAGTAGGAAGCTTCATGCTTCCATAACAAGACATTTGGCACAGAGAGAGAACAGAGGCTTTGGATCTGAAGGCCTGGGTTTGAATTCTAACTTGCTTCTTAGAAACTGGAGAATCATGGGTGACGCACACCCTTTTCCTGAGGCTCCATGTCCTCGTCCCTGAAACATTCATTGCAAAACCACCTCATGAGATAGTTACAATGATTAAATAAAAAGGCATAGGTACAGTGAGACGGACAACCTGGGCATCCGATGGCCGACGGGTTTGCTTTGTAGAGGGGTACCATAGGTGGTGCTCAGCACAGGCGGTGGCCCCATGATGCCTGGTTTCATCCACCGCAGCCTGAGAACTTCCTGGCGGTGTCGTTGTGGACAAGCCACTGACTCCTCCTGCTCAGTGTCTTCACCTGTCACACGGGGAAAGGCATATCACTGACCTCAAAGGCCTGCTGTTAGACCAAGTGAGTGAGCCGCGTATGCTCTTGGCACAATACACACTCAATAAAGCTGTTACCATTACCGTTAGCTCTGGCATTGCTCCACTTGGGACAGAAGAAGCTGGTTCCCGGATGCCTTCCCCACTTCCCTCTCCAGCCCATCATCTTTTTTTGCTGCTGTTTGTCCTTTACTTTCATCGCCCCCCCGGCCAATTTCTTACTAGGAATACAGAGCATACACCCATTTGTAGGGGGTAAACAAACTTCCAATGTTTGTGGGTCTACCCTGCGTGAGGCAGAAAGAAGGAAAACGGGGAGTGTGTGTAAGGACTGCGGTGCCAGGAGAAGCTGATCTGTTTCCAGAAGATATGTAAACCTGTCTCCATTTGCCAGTGTTAATCAGTTCCATAAGCAGATCCATTTTGCCCTTAATAACAGCTATCGGGACCATGCCCCTGGTAAGGCACTGTTCTAGGTGCAATAACAATGAAATGGTGAGGGCGATCGTAAGAAAGGTTTCGGAAGCGAAGCTATTACAGGGAGGCGACTCATGGGTGTTAAGAGGAAGAAGTGGTTGTTTTCCCTGCTTTTTGGACTAATCAGGGAGATAGGTACTCCTGATTCCTGCCATTTTAGGAGGACAAACGACAAATAAGCAGCAGCTAATAAAATGATGAGGAAAGGCACTTTGGTAAACAGAGCCAGGAGGAAAACGAACCCCACGGCTCTATGCTAGCGAAGAAACGGCGTCTGTTCTACAGCCTGCGAGCACCAGAAATGACCTTTGTGATTCCCCCTCTCTAAACCACAGCTCCTCTTCACAGGATGAACGGAAATGGTATCCATCGCCATCTGTGGATGTAGCTACGATTCCAGAATAACGGCAGAACCACAGAGCCAGGTGTTCTACAGAGAGCTCTGGGAAAGCACCGGCAGTGTGAGGCCGTGTCAAGAATCTTAGAGAAGGAAACTCTGGAGCCCGTGGTTCTTGGTCTTCAGTGACCCCTGCACGCGTGAATGATGCCATCAGAACTCCCAGCACCCCCCAAACGCTTCAGAGACGGTGTGAGGTGTCCACGTCCCTGTCAGCTGCAGAGTCGGCTGTCCTGCCCTTTGGCCTCCGGGGGGCGCACTTCGCAGGTACAGACACAGCCAGCAACAGCCTCTTGCTGGCTCTTCCGGTCACACACGCTCACCAAAGTGAAGTGGCAGTCGCTCAGTCGTGTCCAACTCTTTGCGACCCCGTGTACTATGCAGTCCCGAATTCTCCAGGCAGAATACAGGAGTGGGAGCCTTTCCCTCCTGCCGGGGATCTTCCCAACCCAGGGATCCAACCCAGGTCTCCTGCATTGCGGGAGGATTCTTTACCAGCTGAGCCACCAGGGAAGCCCAAGAATACTGGAGTGGGTAGCCTATCCCTTCTCCAGCGGATCTTCCGGAACCCAGGAATCGAACCAGGATCTCCAGCATTGCAGGCAGATTCTTTACCAACTGAGCTATCAGGGAAGCCCATAACTCACCCTGGTCCAGCTCATTTATCCCAGACTCTAAATAAAATCCTAGCCTGAAGATGTGCTCCAGGTACCCGTTGACTTTTCCTTAAAAAAAAAAACAAAACCCACAAAGTTGTTAAAAATCCCCTTGAGTAAGTCGGGCTACTCAAGCAGGAATATAAAGCTAACGATCTGGATCCACAAGGGAGGAGAAAGAGAAAAACGCTGCCGTTTCTATTCATCCAAATCTACTACCGCAAAAGAGAAAGAAATGTAATTTCATATTTCAAAAGCAAATCTGGTGACACTTTGGAAAAATCTACCAAAATGTATCTGACAACCCACATAAACTTCCAATACGATCCTGGGCCTATGTTTCTTTTCTGGAAACTGAGCATAGTTTCTGCCCATTGACATCAGGAGGTGGGGGGGCTGTGTCCGGATACCGAACCACTAGCCAGTCACCCTACTGAATGTCAGGGTTCCACTCGACGACATTTTACGTGTAAAAGTCTACATCAACCCCACACTACACAGTGGCATAGACCAGCTTAGTAAATTATTTCTCGTTGGACTTTTCTTTTTAGTCCGGACTTTTCTTTTTAGCGCTCTCAGCATCTGCTGCTGCTGCTGTTGTTGTCTACTCGCCAAGTCGTGTCCAAGTCTTTGTGACCCCGTTCAATGCAAGGCAGCACGCCAGGCTCCTCTGTCCTCCACTGTCTCCCAGAGTTTGCTCAAATCCATGCCCAGTCAGTCGGTGACGCCATCCAGCCATCTCATCCTCTGTCGTCCCCTTCTCCTTCTGCCCTCAATCTTTCCCAGCATCAGGGTCTTTCCCAGTGAGTCAGCTCTTTGCGTCCGGTGGCCAAAGTATTGGAGTTCCAGCTTCAGCATAATGAGTGAGGTAAAATTTATTCAAATAATATGCACGCATAACTACAGTCTGTGAGAACAAACTCAAACACTTGCCCAGTTTCTGAGAGTGTGGATTTAACTCAACTGAATGAATGTGTTTTAAACACTTTCTGTGCATAAGTCACTGGGCAAGGATCGTGTTCAGTTCAGTTGAGTTGCTCAGTCGTGTCCGACTCTTTGCAACCCCATGAGTCGCAGCACGTCAGGCCTCCCTGTCCATCACCAACTCCCAGAGCTTACTCAAACTCACGTCCATCGAGTCGGTGATGCCATCCAGCCGTCTCATCCTCTGTCGTCCCCTTCTCCTCCTGTCCCCAATCCCTCCCAGCATCAGGGTCTTTTCCAGTGAGTCAACTCTTCCCATGAGGTGGCCAAAGTATTGGAGCTTCAGCTTCAGCATCAGTCCTTCCAGTGAATACCCAGGACTGATCTCCTTTAGAATGGACTGGTTGGAGCTCCTTTCAGTCCAAGGGGCTCTCAAGTGTCTTCTCCAACACCATAGTACAAAAGCATCAATTCTTTGATGCTCAGCTTTCTTCACAGCCCAACTCTCACGTCCATACATGACCACTGGAAAAACCACAGCCAAGATGAACCAGGCTTGGTCCCTGTCCTTGGTTCCTTCATTGCACAGATGGAGATAGATACAGATTTTGAACTACTACTTAGGCTCAGCCTCATGGCTGGTCAGCCCCGCGTTTTAACTCAGTTGCTCGCAGTTGTCCTGACTCCTACTTCAGGGGGCCTCAGCTTCTCCCCCAGGACCTCCCTGTGCACTGATGGATGACTATGAACTTTATCTGTCAGTGTAACTCATGTGCAAACCAAAGTGTGCAAAGCAAATGGCGACTCTTAACAATGGGAGATAAAGACAGTCCATGCGGTCACGACTGAAGTGACTTAGCATGTACACACACAAGCATAATAAAGATAAGCAAAGAGATATGAATAAAAGGATTGTGGTCTAGTTGGAAAGTCTTTCCAGAGGCTCCCTAAGCAGCTCTAGAAGCCTCATGGTTCCCACCTGCAGCGTGAGTGGCCTGTACGCTTTCCTGTACTAACCCTGAGCAGTACCCCCGCTTTGGTTAGAGCCAGTGAAGGTGCAGGCAGCATTTGTCTCGTCTCAAGAATTCTGGATGTCATGTTCATGAAGTTTAGAGCATTTGATGAGATACTCAGGAACTTAATGAGCCTTTCTCCCCACTAGCAGATTAATTTGTATCCCACCTTTCTTTAAACTCTCCAGGTCCCCGAATTAGCAACAGTCTCAAAAGAAGGAGAGAAAGAAAGGAAGAAAGAAAAAGAGGAAACCGTGAATGAACAAAGGAAAGGGGAGAGGAAGGAGGAAGGGAGGAAAGAAAAGGAAAGGACGGGAAAGAACATTGCTTTCACTTCACATTTCTTCTTCATGTGCTTAGTCACTTAGCCGTGCCCGACTCTTTGCGACCCCATGGACCGAAGCCCACCAGGCTCCTCTGTCCATGGGATTCTCCAGGAAAGAATACTGGACCAGGTTGCCATTTCCTACTCCATTCTTCTTCATAGATTTTAGTTTATTTTTGTGTGAAATCTGAGCCTAGATCTTAACCAGAACACTAAAGGAAGTTCTTTATTAAGTGAGGTGATCATCTAAAAAGTAGTTGCTGATTATTCAAATCCTAAATAATTCAAAAAGTTACATAGCCTATCTATCTTGAATATCCATGTATCTTCACGTATAACACCGGGAAGACTGTCCACTTTCCTTCCTTTGAGTTGGCACAGTCCACCTGTGTTCACTCTAAGCAGGTGTGTGACAGCCTGTTCGTGCATGGATACAGCAGAAACCAGAACAAGAAGCTACAGCCGGGGTTCCAGACTCTGTGGAGTCAGGCAAGGTGAGTGTCCCCACTGCCAGCTAATTGGCCTGGTGCCCCTTGGTGCATCTGGAGTCTCCCTCCTGGAGGCTCTACTTCCGACGCCCATTAATTTCACAGCCCAATCACTCCTTTCGGGAGGAATACACACAGCACACATGTCCCCGCCATTGCAAAATAGGAACCCACACCTGTTTTCAGAACCCTTCATTGGGAGGCTCCTGGCTTTCATTAGCATCTGCTCACATCCTGATTCTCTTCAGGCATGTGCCATCCTGCCGCTCCCTTTCATGGTACAATTTATGTCTAAAAGGGATGCTGCGTGCCCCTCACCTCCCTACCCCAACTCCATGATCCGAAATGATGCCTTACACTTAGCAATGGTAATAGTTACAGAACAGATGAATAAAGCAACCAACGAAGGAATTCCCTGGTGGCCCAGAGGCTGAGAGTTTGCCTTCCAATGCAGGGAAAGTGGGTTCAGTCTCTTTTTGGGAACTAAGATGCCTCGGGGCAACTAAGCTCACAGCGGCAACTACTGAGTGCTCTAGAGTCCATTTGATGCAACTAGAAAAAGCCCATGCGATGCAATGAACACCCAGCACGTCCGAAACAAAAGCAGCCACTGAGTAAGCAAGTCAATGACATCTTGAATAGGAAAACGGGGGATCCGGAGTTTTCTATGAAAGCCCAGTGTCACTGGGCTACGACCACTTAGCAGCCTCGCCCCCACGGACATCCTTACTGTCCACACGCTCCCGGTGAGGTGCTGTCTCCTAGTTTAAGCACGCTCTGTGTTCCACAGACGTGCAGAGGCGGCCTTATTTCAACCCTCTGCCTTCGCACCTCCTGCCGGTGTCAACCTCTTCCCCCCATGATTTATGCCTTTTTTTTATTGTTCTGCCTGGAGCCCTGCCAGACCCTCGGTTCAACCTCCCCAATCTCACCAAACCCTTGGGTGACGGGACGGAAATCAGAGTTGGTGGAAAGGCCTGTGCTCATAATGTAGGAGAGGAAATGGCTTACCCGTCTCTATGGAAACGTGCACACTTTCCAGTGGCTGCCACCTAAATGAACGTTGTGTTCTTAATTCAGGGATCTCAAACTCAAGCAAGTCTAGCAGAGTTCTCAGGGTCGATGCATTGAGAGAGAAATTGCTAAAATCATGAGTTTGTGGTGCGTGATTGTCATAGGAGAGAGAATAGGAGGGAGTGGAATTTGATATTTTATTTCTCGTCTATTTCTCCTTCCCACCCTCCAATCACATCACTCAGCAATAATGCCCTCTGGACGGTATCTGCAAATAACCAGGAAGCACTGTCTTCCTACAAGTATGAAATTATTGATTACGACTGCTTTCAGGTTTAGTTAATCCCTTTACAAATTATTAGAAAACTTCATCAAACACAACATTGAGAACCGAGGCATTCAGGATGTAATATATACTTCACCAAAGATACAGCCAGATACAAAGGATTTTTGTCTCAATGACCATGCTTAAATCCTCAAGAAAGGTTCTGGAAGGATGGCTTATTTAAAATAAATCAATATTTATTCCCTACTGGTGCATTTTGAAGGAAGTTGATGATGGTATCATGTAGACTGTGAGCTTCCAGCTCCCCATCTTTCTAGGGGAGGCTCATTCTTCGTTCGACATTTAAAGGATATATCCTGCAGCTGCCTATGTGAGCTCTGTTTTCAGACCTTGATGCAACCTTCTTGCAATTCCCTTGACCACTGGTGATTCAGAACAAAGCTGATCCTCACTTTTATCTAGTAAAGCTTGGACAGAGCTGGGAGTTAAGTCTGCTCCGAGTTTTCTTCCCCTCAGCTATTGAGGCATTAGTGATAATAGGAAAGTGACGTGAAGCCAGTTCAGGGGACGTCTGCCTTCTTTTCAATGTATGTAGGGCTGGGCGAGTATTAACCATGGACCAGAATGAGACAAAACTCGTTAAGCTGAGGATCTCCCAGACAATTTCCTGAATCACCTTCTCCTTGGGTGTCGGTCTCTTGAAACTGTCTTCTAAACCACGGCTAATACAATAAAGGGTTTACAGAAGCAACTGCCTTAACTCAAGCACAGGTCAGGCCAGACCCCGGCACCTTCCGCGCCTCCAGCACGGCTCAGACGTCACGTGGCCGTGTTGACCCCAGGCCCACTGTGTCACTCATCCCAGCACTGTGGCCCAGTGGCACTGATTGTCCCACCTGACCAGTCATGGGTGTTGGTACCAAGAGATGTCAGCCCATGTTAGTATGTGGACAGATACCCACTGACATTAGCTCAAGACCTTGTAAAGCCATTTTTTTCTTAAGACTTAAAATGTTTTTAACTTGAGTTTTCTGAGATAAATTGTCCTGACTGAAACTCATTTAATGTCCACACTCATCAGCAGCTAGATTTGAACCTAGGAAAAAATGATAAATGGTATAGAAAAAGGTAAAGCACCAATATTTTGTGGCTCTTAAACCAGGTGGGTCAATTATGCCCTCTCTCCAAATCCAGTATGCCCCCCGCCATTTTTATAAGGCCTGTAATGCTAAGAAAAGCTTCTACATTTTAAAAAGGGTGACATTGTAAATGGTTATAGAAGCACCAACATAATACCTTGATTTTTCCTGTTACAGAAAAATTTGTTGATCCTGGCCTTAAACTATAAAGAGTTTGCTTTTTTGCTGTTCTAAGTCAATTGGTTTGCATTTTGTCCTAGACTTTATTTTTAAGATTAGAATTAGTGGTATTACATGTAATAAATTTTATTCTTCAAAAGTTTCAGGTGGCAAAAATTGCAGTTAATTTGAAGGAACTGAATTATACATAATCTGAAAAATCTACACCATGAGAACCACTGACTTATGAAAAAAAACAAAAAGCTCTGAGTATGAACCTTTAAACATACGGGAGAAATAACGTATCTTATATTATCTTTCCGTATACAGTGACCTGGTACCAGGACCAAAGCACTGGCATTTAGCTTTAAAGTTCTCTTATTAATTTCTCTGCATTCTCTATACACTGCATCCACACGTCTGTTTTGCGTTTCAGGAGGTAGCATACTCGATGAGTTTTACTCTTTTAATATTTTTGGCCATGGAAACAATAGCTTTAAAATGGTTTCTACAGAGGTGAATTGTCCCTGGCTTCAGGATATAGGTGTTTGAAAATTTCTAATGCAACAATGAAGCAAGACCAAAGACCCAATACCAAACAGCTGAGTGGATAAATAACCCCTGTGTTTTCAGTCCATGCTTATTTAAACTGGTGGATGGAAAAAAAAGCCTCTCTATTTATATCTGGAACTTAATGAAGTGAAATTATCACAGCCGACAGGCGCTGGTGTTGTAATTCAGAGACAGGTCTTGGCTTACAGGGATTTGCAAGCTGTTTTTATTCCAATTTTTAATTTTTTTTTTTTTAGTGAAACTTAATCCTCTAGTCAGTTCCAATTTACATATTTGCTAGTCTTTTTTTTTTTTTTTCCATCTCAGTTCTTAAGGGAGTGGTGTTGGAGGCATGGAGCAATTATTTGATTAAATAATTATTCATCCTAACATGCCCTGTGTCCTGGTCTATTCTGAGCAAGTAGATCAGGGGCCAAAAAACCAGACAAACTTCTAAGCGTAGACCTGGGCACTTCTGTAGCCATTCAAAGCCGTTTCCTTCCACGTGTGCATGCACAGGCGTGCGTATGTATATGGGCGTGTGCGCGTTTGTCACTTGATTGGCCCTGTGAAACTTTGTTCACACTGGCTCCGCTTTCCAAGCTCAGGGGATTAATATTCTGCTAAATGAAGTGTTGCAAAATTTGAATTTTATTTTGGGGCTGAATAGAATACCAAATGTTGATGCTTATAATCATGGTAGAATTGGGTTCCACCATGGAATATCTTCATTCTCTGAATGAGTAAGCATGTGAGTGAAATTATCTTCCTGGTGTGAAATTACCAAGCCCTTAGTTTATTTTTTTTTCCCTTTGATTTTCATTTAAAATTGGGAATTTCCAAAAGATCAATATCCTTCTTTTTCAGGGTTCTTTTCTTTTCCTTATTTAGAGGTCATAGCCATTACTGGGAAAATCAGAAGTAGAGGCTGAAAGAAAGTGAAGAAAAGTATGCAATAAATAAGTATTAAGCGGTCATTTTCAACAGGCTTTCAGAAGAATTATTAGTTATCTTGAATCCCTGAGGATATTCATGAATCTCAAATAGGTTCATTTAAAACAATTGGGAATGTATAAATAATTCTGATGCAAACATTCTTTTCTAACTGGACCACCAGCTTATGTGACTAGCAATCTGAAGAGCTGCAGTTTAGTAATGAGGAAGTAGCAGTATTGTAATCACAAAATTCATCATAGATTTTTGATCTTGTTCTGGTCAGCTTTTACTGAGTTGTTCTGAGTTGTTCTGGTCAGTATTTACGAGCACCTACTAACTACAGCCAGTGTACTAAATTATCTGGGAAATGAAACATAAAAAGTTATCAGATATGAACACCACCCCCAAAAAAGCATGTCCTATTAGAAGACTGCGCATACAGAAATCTAAGGAAATCTGATACCATTATATCTCAGTTTTTCACTACTTTTCAGTGGAAGTCACTGAAGTTTTTTTTTCCCCTTTTAACAATAATATATCAAGTTAAGGATTATCTTCTATATGATAATTCTTTATGGAATACATTGGTATACTGACTAGCAAGAGATTGAAGATGGTCAGACCAGTTAGTATGCTGCTATAACATTTAAGCAAGAGAAAGAAATCTGAAAAAAAATAAAATAAAATAAGCAGTGGAAACAAGAAGAAAACAAAAAAACAGCAAGGGATAAATGAACGATGTCAGGGCTTGATTGATAGAAAATAATTGGTGAGAAGTCTCCTGCGGAAGAGCTCTTGCGCTCAGGCAGTCTTGGTTTCCCCTCCTGGCCTTTGACAAAAGAGCAGATAGGAGTCGGGGGTGACTTTCCTTTCCCTTGCTCATCCACTTTAAGCCTTACCATTCAACCTCAGTTTAAACCCAGTGCAGGGCTTCCCTGGAGCTCAGTGGTAAAGAATCCACCTGCCAAGGCAGGAGACACGGGTCCAGTCCCTGGTCCAGGAATATCCCACATGCTGCAGCGCAACTAAAGCCCATGAGACGCAACTGCTGACACCCACGTGCCCAGACACCGTGCCCCACAGCAAGGGAGGAACCCCACCCGCCACCGCTAGAGAAAGCCCGCACGCCGCAAAGACCCAGCACAGCCAGAAAAAAGTCAGTAAGTCTTTAAAAAAAACACCTAGCACAGTTGTTTCTCGATTATCTGTTATTTTACCTTTCTCATCCTCAATTTCCTTATTTAAAAGAAAAAGGGAAAAATTACTGTATATATCACATATGTGGATTAAATGAGATGATAAATTTCAAACTGCTGGACACCATGTCCAGAATATAGTTGATACCCGAGACAGTGATTGGTTATGATCATCATTTTAGTTGCTTAGACTGAGGGGAATCAAACAATGACCCTTAAATACCATATCCCGTAAAGATATTCAGAGATTTTTTTTTTTTTAGCATTTTGACTTGCAAGAAAACTCCAAGTCAGAAGGGTTAACCTTCAAAACAGGTTTCTTACAAATTTCCATAAGAAAGTTTCAAACATTTGATATGAATTATATACTATTTTCTAAATTGTTTTCCCTGGATGCTAATTCAATTAAAACCAAAAAGTATTTCTTGATCATTTGCTGTATGCCCAGAAGCATGGCAGGCACCATGGGAGATATAAAAATATTTTTATAAGCTCTCTCCTGTAGTTAAGAATATTATAGTTTAGTTAGAAAGATAAAAATTATGCCCATGAAACAAGGAAGAAATGTTAAGAGAGATTATGAGCAAACAGTTGGAATACTGCTTCAAACCTCGGTTTCTAAGAGAATTCAAAACAGAACTGGAGTAGTTCTGGTTGATCAACAGAGTCTTTGGTTTGCGAAGGTGAAACTGATTTCTTAAGGAAGGAGGAACTGATTCTTGAATTAAGGATGAATCTGGGCTTCCTGGGGAGAGATAGGGAGCAGCTCCTAACCTGGAGAAAACGAGGAGGAAAGGAGTGAGGACCGTGGGCAGAGAGTATAAACACATATTTGATTTCCCTTGTTGTTGCTGCTATTGTTTTCCAATTAGGGATCAAAGGATCGTCCTCGACAGAGGAAGCAGAGTCCTAACCGCTGGACTGCCAGGTAATTCCCAAGACATGCCTGATCATGGAAGAAGAGAGATGTCGGAACGCGGTGAGAACACACATTGGATAAGCCAAGTGAAATTGACCGACGTCTTCAAGAGGAGGCTGGGATGTCTAGATTTCACCCGCAGATTAGGAAGGGCAACAAACTTTGAAGCAGGTAAAAATTCACTTTTTTTTTTTTAAGTTTCTAAGGGCAGGGAATTCTAACGTGGACCAAGCAGTAACAGAGAGCTAATCATCACAATAGGCAACTTGGCAGATCGTGAACAACTGCCAAAATATCACCAGTATCACGTACAGGTGCAGATGCGGGCCTAGGAGGGTACGGGGAGGCTGTTCATACAAGGAAAAAACCTGAGAGAGACGGCGCGCAGTTAGAACAGGAGATGAGTGAAGGTGCTTTTCTGTAGAGGTGTGCATTTTTCTCCTTCAAATGTAAATCTATCTGCAGGGCTTTCAAGCACCTTTGTTATCTGGTTCACTCTCTATAATCAGGCATATTCACGTGACACCCTCCTTGAAAGTCTGAGCCATCTCAAATTTCTACAAGCAAACCATGGCTTCTCCTGTTTCTGTATCTTGAGGTCCTTATTTCTGTCATTTTTGAACAATTTCTACATTGATTGTTGTTGTTCAATCATGTCCAGCTCTTTGCAACTCCATGTGTTGCAACACGCCAGGCCTCCCTGTTCTTCACTATTTCCCTCAGTTTGCTCAGACTCATGTCCATTGAGTCGATGATGCCATCCAACAGCATCAGCCTCTGTCACAGCCTTCTCCTCCTGCATCAGGGTCTTTTCCAGTGAGCCAGCCCTTCGCATCAGATGGCCAAAGTATTAGAATGTGAACTTCTGCATCAGTCCTGCCAGTGAATATTCAGGGTTGACTTTCTTTAGGGTTGACTGGTTTGAGCTTTTCTCCAACACCAAGATCTGAAAGCGATGCTTCAGCGCTCAGTCTTTTTTTAGAGTCCACTGCGCACATCCATACGTGACCACTGGAAAAACCATAACGTTGACTACACGGACCTTTGTTGGCAAAGTGATGTCTCTGCTTTTTAATACATTGATAGGAATGTCAAATAAAATACAAGTTGCTCAGTTATGTCTGAGTTTCAGATAGTGGTAGTGGTAGTGTCAGGCACGTCCAACTCTTTGCGACCCCACGGGCTGCAGCCCACCAGGCTCCTCTGTTCATGTAATTTTTCAGGCAAGAATACTGGAGTGAGTTTCCATTCCCTTCTCCAGGGGGTCTTCCTGACCCAGGGCTCAAAGCAAAGTCTCCTGTATTGCAGGCAGATTCTTTACCCCTGAGCTAAGAAAGCCTTTCCTGAGTTTCAGATAAACAATGAGTAATTTTAATATAATAAATACTGTCTTAATATTGCATGAGTCATGCTAATAAAAGTATTTGCTTCTTATCTGAATTTCACATGTACCTGGGCATCCTACACGGCTGAATCTGTCCGCTTTACTGACAGCATCTATCTTACTCTGATTCTCACTTACATATGGTCATTGTTTTATTGTTATTGTTTAGCTGCTCACTCATGACTAAATGACCCCATGGACTGTAGCCTGACCAGCTCCTCTATCCATGGGATTTCCCAGGCAAGAATACTGGAGTGGGGTATCATTTCCGTCTTCAGGGGGATCTTTCAGACCCAGGAATCGAACCTGCATCTCCTGCACGGCAGGCAGGTTCTTTACCACTGAACCACCTGGGAAGCCCACGTGATTGGGTATGGCTACAAAAATCATAGATCTTTCCAGATCATTTAGAGTTTTAACTTCCCAAAGGATAAGGTCTTGTGCTTATCTTTGCCTTAAAGCAGAAATGCTGAAACCGTGCAGGGCCCAGTGGGGTCTCCAGGTACAAAGGCCTTTCTGTGGCCCCCATTTCTTGCTCGTAGGAACAATGTTTCAGCCCCTGTGCTTTCACTGAGCTCCAAAGGTGCTGAGTAAGTGCTTCGTGGAGTGAGGTAGCGCAGAAGGAAACAACAGTGCCGAGAGGCGGCCTGGCTCTGGCTCCTCCCTGGGGACGTTGTGAAGATCTGGCCCCCAGCCAGTCGAGGATGGTGACTCCAGGCTGAGCACAAGCCTGCGGACCCCAGACTGGTTGGAAGCATACGGCTGATGGCTGAGATTCCTGGAATACCACCCTGTTACCTCACCACCAACCAATCAGAGGAGGGCCACGCACGCACACTGCAGCCCACCTCCACCCCCATTTTTGCCTATAAATGCTTCTTCCCTGAAACCCATCAAGGAGGTCAGGCATTAGCTGTCTTTGTTATTCGGGGGTCACTGTTTATGTCATGGAGACCAGTGGATGGGCACTAAGGCTGAGGTCACCTTGGGCCTGGAATTGTGGTGGGCACTGAATGTGAGCTTCCCTGGTGGCTCAAGGTAAAGAATCCGCCTGCAATGAGGGAGACCTGGGTTCGATCCCTGGGCTGGGAAGATCCGCTGGAGGAGGACATGGCAACCCACTCTGGCACTCTTGCCTGGAGAATCCTATGGACAGGTCCATGGGGTCGCAAAGAGTTGGACAGGACTGAGTGACTAAGCACAGCACACAGCACTGACTGTGAAGCTATGAAACTCTGGATTTTTAAGCAGCGCAGCTAAGAATGCTGATGGGGAATTTGGGGGAGCAGGACCAGCAGGTGGCAAAGATAAGTCCGTTAGGAAATTTTAGTTTATGTTGAAGAAGGTTTGGAAAAGTCACTGAGATTTTTTTCTTCAATGGGGCCAGGCTTCCAAAACAAAATGAAACAAGATTCAGTGGTTTAGTTGTCTGGACTATGATTCTAAGTGGAACAGGTTACTTCTCCTGATGCTTCATCCTCCTTGGGATTGACGCTCTGGCCCCCATGTGGTAACATTTCTTTCTTTCTTTTTTTTCCCTCTTTTTTGGATAACATCACAACCTTGTTAGCTGGCAGCTTTAAGCCTCCCTCTTGATCCTGCGGTAAAGTCACAAGAGTCTCGTTTTCATCTTGGGCAGATCTACTGAATTTTACATGCTGAACCAGACTCAGAAAATGGGATACAGGAACATGCTGGATAAATGGAGACCCGATCTTAAAGTCTGTGGTTCAGAGTTTGGAATCAAACCCACATATTTTGGTATCAGGGCTTACTCCTTCTCGGCAAACATGGCCTTCTGTTTTAAAGGGGTGGGGGTGGGGAGGCTTTAAAAAGCTTATTAAAAAGTCTCAAAATGCTTCTTCAACATCAAATAGCTCCTAGAAAAATATTTTGATGAGTTAAGTGTAAATGAATCAGAAACATATGGATTACATTTCCTTTAGATTACACATGGGTTTCAGAATTAAGGGAGGAAAGTGCTCATGGCGAAATGCATTTTGGATTTTATTGAACCCAAAATATTTGAGAAATAACTCAAGATACACGAAGAACCCAAAATCCTGCCATGCTGCCCAATCCCTTGTGTAAAGCAAATTAGATTTTAAAATTCTTTCTGCTTTCATGATCTACGGTGTTACGTGAAATGTGGATGAAACACTCCTTTTCTATATATGGTTTTTATCCTGGATATTTTCACTTACAACTTTGGCAAAAATAGAGACTTTGAGAATACTGTATGTTGGCTAAGTTGGCTGGATGTCTCTCACTTTCTCTTTGCCCAGCCAGGTGACAAGAACACTTGACTTGTCTCAGGTATAATCATGGAATGAGGGGATTAACCAAAGAGCTTCAGACCATTTTACAGTAAATGCTAATAGATAGTATTCATGATTTGCCATTTGACAATTAGTTTTCCACTTATTTGTTGGCCATTAATAAAACTTCTATATTATTTCTCATTCTCCTCATATTTTAAGAGAGCCTGTTTCTAGAGTCTATACAGTTACACACGTCTATTTATTAACTTTGTGCTAAGTGCTAAGTCACTTCAGTCGTGTCCAGCTCTTTGCAATCCCAAGGACTGTACCTTGCCAGGCTCTTCTGTCCGTGGGATTCTCCAGGCAAGAATACAGGAGTGGATTGCCATGTCCTCTCCAGGGGATTTTCCCGACCCAGGGATCAAACCTGCATCTCCTGTGATTCCTGCGTTGCACGTGGATTCTTCACCGCTGAAGCACTGAGGAAGCCCCGTTTATTAGCTCACTCTTTCACTTATTCCAACGGCAAGGCCCAAGTGTGGATACAGAAGGACCTCAGAGCCTGCCTCTTCC
The DNA here is from genome assembly GCF_042477335.2 of Ovis canadensis. NCBI lineage: Eukaryota > Metazoa > Chordata > Mammalia > Artiodactyla > Bovidae > Ovis > Ovis canadensis. The sequence continues at coordinate 67,589,500 of NC_091255.1, read as the reverse complement.
AGTCTTCCAAAGCTACAGTCTACGGAAAACCAGCAAACCTGTTAAGCAAGAGGTTTCAGGACAACTGCCCCCTCACCCTTGCCAGCCCTATTTACAGTTGGTTTGCTGTTCCTAAGCCCCTGTTATCAGCCATCACACCAACTCTTTTGTTCTTTCATTGACCAGATTATTCCTTAGCACCTGCTATAATGGGTGCACAGCCTCGGGTTTGAGGGACACAAAATCAAATGAGGCACAGACCCATTTCCAAGGGTATTCACACATGCAACTCTCTAGGACACGAGGACCATAAGCAGGTCGTCTTCAAGAGTGCACTGTGGTGAAGGGGATGCCAAAAAGGAAGTAGCTTCTCGAATGATGACTACATAATGCACGTTGCTTAAATCGAATCCATGTGATTCTGTTTAGAGCGTTTTATAGCAAAGCAAGCTGCCTCTTCCGGGTGTCTAATATATTCAGCTCCTTCACTCCTCTGGCAGGCTCTCACTTGTAACTCAAGACCCAACTCAATGCCTCTCTATTGTGAGGTTTTCCATTTCCTCCATGGTTGAGAGAAATATTTCTCTGGATTCACATCACACACTGGACATGTATTTAACAGCGTCGTTATTAGCATTGCGTTTTTATTTGCATCTCACAGTCTCTGACTAACCACTGGCTTTTTTGAGGAAAGCGACTGCATCTGAGTCTCAGTTTTATTCCCTGGACACAGCACATTGCCTGGGGCATACTGAGCACTTAAGTATCATTGAATGAATGGGGCACTGGGTAAATGATGCTATTAATTAAAAAGGAAATGGAGAAAGACAAATGTACATAACAGTCTTACGTCAGTTTACCTCACCACAAGTGACTTTAAGAATCTCTTGCTAACTGTCCTCGTTATAGTCTATGTAGAACAAATGATTCTTATCAAGTAAATCTGATTACTAACGACATGGACAGCACAAGTCAGAAGAATAGTCTGATGTTATTAATGTTTGGATTCATTCAGAGAAATGCTTACCTTCACACAGCAAATCATTCACCCAGCCTTCCCTCCAGGCTGGACCGTAATTTCTTGAAGCTATTCCTCACTATCTATAGTTCAAGAACTCTGGGGAGAACACTGTAAGTTCTAACTGTAGGGTACTAGCAATCCAAAGTATATCCCAAATGCAAAAGGCTGATTGCATTAGATGAGAAATGTACCCAAGTTTCCTGGTTCAGTGAAAATGTCAACCAAATAAATTCCTTGCATTGTCAAATGACCTTTTTTCAACAGCTGGTCATAACTTTTAAATTCTCTTCAGTTTCTGTGCTGCTTCTTGGATGACAGACAATATTATAAATGACATTGGTATCCATAGTTATCTCTACGTGGACAGGGACATTATACTGGGAGACCTTCTTTGTAAGAGAAGAAATCTTAGAGATGCCTGTGTAACTGGAAGGAAACCAAAGAAGAGCGCAGTGATTTTAAAAACCCAAGATCCCCCTATATAGAGATTTTAAAATTATTCTTTTTTTAATTTGAAACACATAATTCATATTGCGTGGAACCATCGGCCTCTCAAATACACGCGTTAAAAAAAAAATGTAACAGGACTCATGGCCTAGTCTCCATGTCTCTAAGTTTCTCAAACCTTTGGTCTTTCCTGATTTCATTTAAAGCCTCTATTAGTTTATTAGTTTGACAGAAGCCCAGGTAATTATGTCGGCTTCTGAGTCCTACTGTAAGTCACGTCTGCCTCTCCCTGAACGCACACAAACCTTACTGCACTACAGCACTTCTCAAAACAAATAAAGATTTGTGAACTAGTCACCCAGCTTCCGACGCAATCAAACTGCATTTGTTTCTTTTCTGGTCTTCTTACACAATCGCGGCCTTGTGAGAGGTGGGCACTCCTCAGATCAGACTGTGTTTTCTTTAGAGGAAAGGGCGCCAAAATCCCCGTTCCCTACGTAACCAAAGTCTCAGTGAGCAAGAGGCAGACACTTAACAACACACACACACACACACACACACACACACACACACACACACTCCTCCTCCACCACCACTATTAATACCATAATATACACATGAAGAAAAAGCTCAAACCCATAACTATAAAAATATCAGTGTGGGGAACAGGGATAAACCTTGCTAGAAATGAACTTCTGCTGCCCACAGCCTCAATAAGATAAAACAAACGCAATTCATTGAAAACCAGAGAAAAGAAAACAGAACTGTTTTGGAAAAAAAAAAAAAAAAGATACTTGATTTTTTAACTTTTTGAGACAAGTCAAAATAGAGCTTACCTTGAGGAACCCAGTCATGGACAGCTTTAAATTGCCAACTACAAGCTGTCACACTTTGGATTTGGGGTGTTTTTTTTTTTTTGTTTTTGTTTTAAGGCAGAGTCTTTTAAATCCGGCTAATTAGAAGTGACTACCATTAACTCTTTGATTGATTCAGCATCCTGTTGTGCTGACTCATGCTCAGAGGTTTCCCACTGGTTTCTCTGGGCTGCTCACCTAAAACGGTGTGGGTCCCCGGTATGGACTTGGGGACACACAACAGTTCTCATTATAAAGATTTCTCAGGGAAGAGTCAAATAAGGTATTCATGCGATCCAAGCAGATCTGCGGTACCTGCATGCTCACTCACTTCAGTCATGTCCAACTCTTTGCCACCTTTATGGACTAGCCCACCAGGCTCCTCTGTCCATGGGATTCTCCAGGCAAAAATACTTGAGTGGGTTGCCATGCCCTCCTCCAGGGGCCCTTCCTGACCCAGGCATTGAATCTGCGTCTCTTATGTCTCCCGCATTAGCAGGTAGATTCTTTAGCACTAGCAGCACCTGGGAAGCCCCCACAAGCAGATCTAGGTGGTTGCACACTGTAACTCTGTGTGGCCCAATCCCCTGAACTTTTCCACGGTTCTGTTTCCTTGTCTGCATTCTGCAACAGGGCTCTGGGGGGGAGATCGATTCCCTGTGCACGAACATCATCTACTGAGCATTATAAATAGATGTCACATGTTTCAGTAAACCTTTTCCATACATTGTCATATAATCCTATAAAGTGGGTCATGTCATCTTTAAATTAAGGATGATAAACCTGAGGATTAGCAAGCATTAATTAACAGGAATCGAGTAAGAATCTGAGTTTTAATTTAAGTCTGTTTTTGTCTAATTCCAAAACCCAGCTTTCCCCTTATCCTCAGCTACTTTTGTCTGCCAAGTTCTTTCTGGTCTAATGTTTGAGAGTCACAGCTCTTGCTCCATTATTGTGTAGGGAGGGAAAAAAGGGGGAAAGAATCCTTAACTAAAAAACTAATGGAAACAATAAAAGCTCCCGCCTCTCCCCAAACAACTACTGTCTTTGGAAGTACAGCAACTTTTTCTCTTTATGCTCATTGGCTAAAATATCCTTAATAGGGCTTGAAAGAACGACAGCATTTCTTAGGGTGTTGTGAATACTTATTTGTCTTATCACTTGTGGAACGACAAATAAGTTATATAGTTATCAAAAACAATGTTATTGGGACCTCCCCGGTGGTCCAGGAGTTAAGAATCCACCTGCCAATTCAGGGGAGATGGGTTTAGCCCCAGTCCGGGAAGATCCCACATGCCAAGCGACAGCTAAGCCTGTGCATCACAACAGCTGAGCTGTGTGTCCTGGAGGCCACAGCAGGAGAAGCCCGCACTCAACTAGAGAGAAGCACCCTCTTGCTGCAAGGACAGAAAGCCGATGCCCAGCAAGTAAACACTTGAAAAGATGATAGCAATAGTACTGGTGCACATTGGGAAGCCGCTCTCATAGCTCTTCCTGTCTGAGTAGCAGGAGCACTGACTGCTCTTGGTTCTGAGCCATCCTCTCAGGGATGTTTGTACAGAGAACAACCTTGGGACACAAAGATCACGTTGTCCTCTGGACACTGTGCAGCCGTGACAGTCTCCGGTGTGACAAAGATAATGTCTCCGTCTGTAGCCAAAGGCAGGCATGCTTTTGCCCAGTATAGAAGATTCAGATTTCTTAAGCTCGGAGCACTTGACCGGTGATACAATCTACTGTGTCTGGTGGGAGGGGCAGGGGGCATTATGTGACCTCCCCTACTTTGTGCAGCCTTGTGGGAACTGGAGCTCAGGCAACCAGGGCAAACAAGAATCCTGCATCTCCCACCAGAAGCCTCCGGTCTTCCACCAGCACTCAGGGAACTGGCAAGCTGACTTACCAGTCTGCAGGTCTGGTGAAATCCCTGATCTCCACAGTTCACCATAATATAATAGTATCAGTTCATCAGTGTTTCCCAGAGAGCGCTAGTGGTAAAGAGTCCCCCTGCCAATCAGGAGACAGAAGAGACGTGGGTTCGATCCCTGGGTCGGGAAGATCCCTTGGAGGAGGAAATGGCAACCCGCTCCAGTACTCTTGCCTGGAGAATCCCATGGACAGAGGAGCCTGGTGGGCTACAGCCTATGGGGTCACGAAGAGTCAAACATGACCAAGCATACGAGCACATCAGTTCGTTAAAATCAGCTTTGCTAGCCTTAAATATTCATGGTAGAGATAAAAGCTTAGTTTTACTCTTAATAGCCTCATCGTCTTACATTATTAACGGAATACTAGAGACTATAAATAATTAAGTCCCTGGCTAAGGTCCACTGAAATTTTCACCTTCATGTATCATCCTTCGTATCAAGTATTCTAATATATTTTCTAAAGGAATAATAAATATTCTTAAGGAATCTTGGCAGTAGCTTTTTAAGTAGTTTGTGGCTTCCAAGTAGGATAGTTCTCTTTTCCATTAAAAAATCAGGATAATGAATCATTTAATAATCTAGATACATACTATCCTGAAAGTATTGGTTTCCCACATGAGCCACATGTAAAGGTTAGCTTATATTTGAGTGGAATCCCCAGAAAATTAAATATATTCTCTGTGTGGCATTTTCATTCTAAAATTGCTTCGTATTATGTTTTGCTTTCCTGTGCTACCATTAGATGACTATCTTTAAAGATTATATCAGAATCAACATGCGTTTTTGATAAAAAGTAAAAACTGAGATCCCCTCCCATTCCGTATAGATTCAGGATTCCTGGGATAGTTGCCAGGTTAAAAAAAAAATAGTTAAATTAAAACCTCCAAGTGATTCCGATGCAGTAATTTTGCAAAACATATATGCCCTCTATCAGCCTAATGTGTATTGGACCCTTTCTGTCCTATGGGGTATGCTAAAATTGCAGTTATAGTTGAAGTGAGTTTCCCTCTCATCTCCAATATCCAGTGGCAAAGCTATCAGCGTTTCAAATCCATCAGAATCACCTTGACCTCCACAGGCAGAGTATGTCAATGATATCGGTCTTACTGTGAAAACTGAGATAAGGCGCTTTAAAAAAAGGGTGGAGTAGATGTGCTATAACAATAATGGTAAATAAATACAGTCATAAAAATAACAAGATCCAGTTATCATTCATTCTACTGAGTGTCTATTATCTTCACTTTCTATGAAAAATACTACAAAAATAATAGTTAATTAAACAAAGCAGATGCCATCTCATGGAACCAAAAAGAAGATGTTGTAATAGAAGTCATTCAGACACAGAGCTGGATTATTTTTATGAGAAGAGAATAAACAAGAGAAAATAAACTAAGAAATAATCATGAAAGGTAAGTCCCAAAACAACCTTTTAATTCAATGTAAGAACACGGGCATATAATTAATGAGGTTATTCTTGATAAATAAAAGCTAATGCACCTTCTCAAATTGAGATAATTCTGTGCAGAAAGTCCATGAATAGCGCAGATCCCCCAAGAAAATTAAACTTACAAATGTGCTAGGAGTATTCTGTAAAGAAATAACTGTTTAAACATGCAATCCCATAATTAGCTTGGATCTCTCATTCAAGTACTGCAGGTCAAAACCACCAGCTTTTCCAAGTCAAGGGGGGAAAACCTTCCATTTCTCTCTTGTGTATTTGGATGTGTGTAATTAGACTTCTCCTATGCCAACAAAAACCCATGAAGGCTTTCTCTATACAAGTTTAGATTGTTCCGGCTCCAGAAATGGGATCAGAACGTGCTGGTACACCAGCAACACCGCTGGATGGGAAAAAACACCGTGCCATTTCTGCACAGAGGTTACTGCTTTCTGCTAAGATAAACAGCGGAGGTTAAAAATGAAATGGAATCGATGGCGCAAAGGAGAAGGCTATTAGCCTAATGATTGCAGTAGATTTGATGCTGAATTGTGCCTGCTAATGTACCCCAGTTCCCTGGGTAGTAGACGTTTAAGCTGATGTTAGTCACAGATAAGCTACTGGCGTGGCAAAACCTGAGGTCGCTGACCACCACCGTATCAGTTAGCATTGGGTTGAATAGCATATTACATAAAATCAAAATAACAGTGTTTTAGACAGGATGAAAGTTTATTTCTCTCTAACATACGCCGATAAATAAATGAATAAAAGCCTGTGAGTTGTCAGTCGAGGACAGTTACAATGACTCTACAGGATTACTGGGGACCATCAGTTTGTCCCATCCTGGTGGCAGGCTGTAGTTTTGAAGGAAGATCACATCTTGTGATCTCATTACCACATACTGTGATGCAGTGTGATCTTGCTAATCTCCGATGAAGAGATGGGAGAGAAGTCATCTCTCGCCTTGAACCTGAGCTGTACTGTGCGGACAGGACGGGGCTGAAGGGATGCCATATGAATTCCAAAGATAGGTAAGCAAAGACCATGCAGCTCTGCCTGGATTTCTTGGAATGTCTGCCCCCCCACCCCAGAATCGAACTCCCAGGTTGCGAGAAGTCCAAGCACACCGAGAGGCCGTGTGTGGGTGTTCTGGTGACTGCGCCAGCTGAGACTGGCCTTCACATCCCCTGGAGCACTGGACATTTGATGGAAGAATCCGCCAGGTCATCCCAGTGCTCAGCCACTGAAGCCTCATGGCCGAGGTTTCAGCCGTCCCGAGGCTCAGAGAGCTGACACAGACTCCTCAACTGTGTTCCGTCTAGATTGCTAACTCCCAGAATTGCCAAGCATTCTGAAATTGCTGGCGTTCTGCATCCCCTTTGGAGAGGTTTTCGAAATAGTAATAAGTCACTGGGGGCCTTCCCTGGTGGCTCAGTGGTAAAGAACCCGCCTGCCAATACAGGAGACGCAGGTTCGGTCCCTGGGTTGGGAAGATCCCTGGAGAAGGAAACAGCAACCCACTCCAATATTCCTGCCTGGAGAATTCCATGGACAGAGGAGCCTGGTGAGCTACAGTCCAGGGGTTGTAAAGAGTCAGACATGACTGAGTGACTCACACACACATAATGGTAACTAATGTTTACTAGTGATAACAGATATTTTCAGCACAAATTTGCTTTAGGTACTTCTGGAGAATTTTGCAAGTATTTCCTCATTTAGTTTCCACCACAATGCTATAAAATTGGTTTGATTATTATCCCCATTCAACCAGGGAAGAGGGCTTCCCGGATGACTCACTGATAAAAAAAAATATCTGCCTGCCAATGCAGGAGACAAGGGTTTGGCCCCCGAATCAGGAGGATCCCCTGGAGGAAGAAATGGAAACCCACTCCAGCATTCTTGCCTGGAGAACCCCATGGACACAGGAGGCTGGCAGGCTACAGTCCATGGGGCCACAAAGAGTCGGACACGACTGAGTGAGCACGCACGAACCAAGGAGGAGGTGGAAAATGAACAGCGCAGCTGGCGTCACGCAGCAGAAAGACTTAAACTGAGAACACCAGGAGCTGAGAAAGCAGAGGAGCATTGTGTGAGCTCTGTCTGTCTGTTGGTCCCCGTTTCTGTCTCTTTGGACTGCACGACGTCTGAGGTTTCGCCGTGGACTGAAGCCACTGGCGAAGATACGAACGTGGGAAACACAGGCACCCAGTGCGGGTCGAGCTAGGAGGTGAGCAGGACGGGAGGGCAGCCGCGACGCCATCAGGATGTAGGTGACTGTGTCACCGGGAGGGAGCCCCCTTCCTTCCGTCCTCTTTTTTTTCCCCCTTCTTGCAGGACAGAGTGCCCTCACAGAGGCGTGTGGCTTAGAGGTGGCCCCACTTGGGAGAGAGCCTAATACCTCATATTTTTAAATAAGAAAAAAAAAATACACACACACACACACACGCACACACACGTACATCCCAGCCAAAAACATCAAGCCGTCCATGGCTGTGCAAACGCCAGGAGGGCTGAGTCGCGCCCTTCACTGTTTTTCTTTCAAATGCATTGACCACCCTCTCTTCACAACATCTTATTTATTGAAGCCCGGGACTAAACCTTTTGCAGCTTTGAAATCTGGATACTGCTCGAAGTCCTCTCTCATTATGAAACGGTCTCTCTCTTTCTCAATCTCCATCTCTCGTCTCTCTCTTTTTCTCTCAGTTCTCAGGATCACAGTAGGAATCTCTCGTGGAGATCTGGGGGCAAAGGGGTTAATCTGAGAGGCTCTGAGCCAGGTCTCTCTTAACTGGGGAATTGGCAGCTAGCAGTTTGGAACGCTGCCTTGAATGTCTGACTGAACGTTTTTATTATCCTTTTTGCCCAAAGGTGGCTTTTAGACACCCACAGCCGCACAGGGCCTTCTGATGGGGATTCGACAGCCGGGAGCCAGAAATCTGTCTGCCCCTTCTGTGATGACGGGGGAACCCCATGGAGGAAACCGCCACCTCTCCCCACACTGAGGCTGGACTTGCCCTTCCTCACCCTTCAATAAACTGCAGACCCACCAGGGGACTCATAAAAACCGGTAGGGAGTTCTGAGGAGGGCGGGGGCCTGAGACACAGAGGGGAGAGAGGCAGGCCCAGAGGCTTACAGCAGGTTGTAGGGAAGCCAGGGCAGAAAGGCGAGCTGAAAACAGGGACGGACTAATTCCACGAAGGCAGTGAGGTGGAAGGCTAAGAGAGAGGCACGGAGAGCAAGGAAGGTGGGTGGGAAGACAGTGAATAAAAGCAAGGGAAACAAGAAGGGCTGAAAGCATTTTCACCGAGAACCTCTCCAATCTGCCTTTATCAACTGTGAGCCTGCGACCAAGGGTCTGAGTGGCCGCTTCTGTGGAGCTGGTTTCATTACTTCCTCCTGACCTGCTCATACAATGGACTGGTTTTCATCAGAGTAAAACCCTGTGGCTCCTTGGAAGCCTCAGATTGGAAGTGTCCTGGGCGCCCCAGCAGTGGTCTGCTGGTCAGTCTCATTTCTCTGCTACCCAACAGGAAGTAGAATGTTTCCAGGAAGCTGGAGTCAAACAATAACATGAGGCTCTTGTTCAAAAACAAGGAAGCTGCGAGCGTCCTAAGAGATGGTGTATGTGGAGGAGGCCAGCCTCAGATCCCATGGCAAGAAGATGCTCTTTCGGGGTGCCACTGGGAAGCCCCTGAGAGCCATCTGAGCACAAATCCATCAGCTCACACATTTTGCTTCGAGGCATGCTTAAGCCTCCTTACTTAGAGGTAGAGACTCATCCTGATTGAGTAAAACTGCACTCACTGGGGTCGGGGTGGGGGCTTCCTCAGGGGTCCAGTGGTTAAGAATCTGCCTGCCAACGCGCGGAGCATGGGTTTAATCCCTGATCTGGGACGATTCCACATGCCACAGAGCAACCAAGGCCAAACGCCACAACTATTGAGCCAGTGCTGCAGAGCCTGGCCGCCATAGCTGCCGAGCCCGCGCGCCCTAAAGCCCACGCCCTGCAACGAGGGAAGCCACTGCAGCGAGGCGCGTGCCCGCCACGACCGGAGAGGAGCCCCCACCGCAATTGGAGAGGAGCCCGCGCCGCAACTGGAGAAAGCCCACTCATAGCGCCGGAGACTCGGCAGAGCCAAAGATCAATCAATCAATCAATTATTTTTAAAAGTGACTTGGGGTAGATAGGGAAGTTCTGCAGTGTTGCGGGGTTATTTAAAAAGAAAAGTAATCAACGTTTCTAGGGTTCTCCTACACACAGCACATCTGCCTCACCCGTTCTGTCTGGGTGCCCAGGACACCAGGGCACAAGCAGAAGGGTGGGGGTTCTTCATGGGCCTGATGAACAGAAAAGACCAAGGCAGAGTGGCTCACAGTGTGGTCCACAGACCACAGTCTCATTGCCCTGTTAAAAATGCAGATTTCCTGACCTCCATGATGCAGACAGACGGAACCAGACTCCCTGATGAAAGCTAGGTTTTAACCCTGCACCTTGAGAACTCCCAGGCCACGGAGTTTCAGAAGCATAGGACTAGCAGATTGGAGACGTGTGACCTGGAGATCTCAGGGGAGTTTTTCCAACAGGCTACTTATTTCATGTTTAAGGAAGATGAAATTGAGGTGCAAAGACTTTAAGGGACTTGTCCAGAGTCACATCAACATCAGCAGCAAGTTGGTAAAGAGCTGTAAGAAGGAATAAGTAACAAACTAGAAATCATGTACAATTAAAAATGATTAGAAGCGAAAGCTAGCTGTTGTGCCTTCTATTGAGCTCTGTTCTTACAGCTTCCCAGCTGGCACTAGGGATAAAGAACTGGCCTCCCAATGCACGTGACTTGAGAGACACAGGTTCGATCCCTGGGTCAGGACAAGCCCCTAGAGGAGGTCATGGCAACCCACTCCAGTATTCTTGCCTGGAGAATCCCATGGACAGAGGAGCTTGGTGGGCTACAGTCCATGGGGCCACAAAAGAGTCAGACATCAGTGAAGTGACTCAGCACACATGCCATGAAACATTAAAATGCTTTGTTTTAGTAAATTAAGGGGTTTCCCTGGTGACTCAAATGATTAAGAATCTACCTGCAATGCAGAAGACCTAGGTTCGATCCTTGCTGGGTCAGAAAGATCTCCTGGAGAAGAGAGGCACAAGCCACTCCAGTATTTTTGCCTGGAGAATTCAGTTTTTTGTTTTTTTTTTAAGATGGAGGTCTATTTTTTAATATGGAATGAATGTTGTTAAATGCTTAAAATATCTCTCTCAAGAAGGTAAAATTCAAATGTCAGTTTAAAAAAAAATTGCAGCTGTTATTCCTGGTAAAGACGAAAACTATTTTCACGTTTTCTCCCGCTAACTGGACTAATTCCATAACTCGCCATCCTCTAATTATCGCTTTCCAAGTCTCTGGAGAAGAGTTGTTTAAAAGCACACATGTACTCACACACCCTCAGCAGCATGCAAGCACCCGCAATAGCAAGAAAACAGAAAAACAAACTACAAGCCAAAAAAAAAAAAAAAAAAAAGGCAAAAGCCAAATAAAAGCAACTCGTCTAATACAAATTTTAAAAATCTGCTAATAAAAGTATCTCACATATTACACTAAAGTACAACTACAAAATAAAATATAAACATAAATATCAAATGGCTTCATTTGAGTTGGCTTCAGGAAACAGAATATAGTGCTTTAGGGTCTGTTTTGTCTTTTGTTTACTTTTTAGATAAAACTGTTGTAAATTAAGATTCAAATTGTACTTTCACAATGGGTCTCTTGCCAGGCCATTCTGAGGGGCTAATTGTTTAAAATTGAGGTTATATGATAGTATTCTCGAAAAGAAAAGACCATTTTAAACATTTAAAGCGAAATACAACATTCAAATTCAAAAATTTCAAACAGGTTTTGCCAAAACACCCTGCTAACCAGACAAGCGCCCCCTCCCCCTCTTTTGATACTGTACTGATAGGTTGTACCTTTTTGGATGCCTATAGGTTGCTTTAACTGAAGATCTTTGATTTGTTAGAGGAGGCAAGTTTTCTTAATTCTGGGGGCAATAGTAACTGCATTTTCATGTAAGCAGTCAGATTTATAAAATTAGTAAAGATTCAATAAAAGAAACAAGCCAGAGGTTGACAGACTAGATAAGGTCTGGAGTTTTCTTTCCTAAATTCAGTGGCATACAAGGTGAGGTGAGTGAAGTCGCTCAGTCGCGTCCGACTCTTTGTGGCCCCGTGGACTGTAACCTACTAGGCTTCTCCGTCCATGGGATTCTCCAGGCAAGAATACTGGAGTGGGTTGCCATTTCCTTCTCCAGGGGATCTTCCCGACCCAAGGATCGAACCCGGGTCTCCCACATTGGAGGCAGACGCTTTAACCTCTGAGCCACCTCCTAATGAATCTTTCAGTCTTGAGGGACCTGTCCATTTGCTTTTAAGAAGTTTAACGATCAATCTCCAGTCACTACTTATCAACAACTGTTTGACTTGCTGACATCATGGGAAGTATATCTGTTCTCTCCAGTGATGGATTTTCCTTTGTTGGTTGGCAAAGTTAGGAGTTCCCCTGGTGAAATCTGAAACTAACTGGGTACACAGAAGGCAAGGAGATCAAAGAAAGAGGTAGGTCACTACAGAGAGGTCGGTGGCAGGTTTAAGAAGCAGAGGAGCTTAAGATGAGGCTAGTCTGCAATAAAAGCAAGACGAGATCTCCACACCCATCTGCTAAATCTTAAAAGGTTTTTTAATACCCTTTTGCTTCCCTGGTAGCTCAGCTGGTAAAGAATCTGCCTGTAATGTAGGAGACCCCGGTTCGATTTCTGGGTCAGGAAGTTCTCCTGGAGAAGGGGTAGGCTACCCATCCCAGTTATTCTTGGGCTTCCCTGGTAGCTCAGATGGTAAAGAATTTGCCTGGAATGTGGGAGACCTGGGTTTGATCCCTGGGTTGGGAAGATCCCCTGGAGGAGGGCGTGGCAACCCACTCAGTTACTCTTGCCTGGAGAATCCCCATGGACAGAGGAGCCTGGGAGGATAGAGTCCATAGGATCACACAGAGTTGGATCCAGCTGAGTGACCAGCACATAAAACCTTTAACTGGGTTCAGTCCTGTGTTCAGTCCACATGGTCTCAACTAAGCATTCTTGTGAGAGACCGGATCTGAGACCACCCTTGGTTCTTCCCAAACTCAGAGGTGACCTTAAAGGGCTTCCGTTTCCCCTGACACACTGTTAGGTGTGGTCACGGGAAAGAGCACACAAAAGATGGGGAAGATAGAGAAGGGATGTGAGGTGTTTATAATCCTGCTTCTCACCCCGTAGAGGGTCACTTAGGATGGCTGTGCTCCTGAAGGTTGGAGGACTCGTTCCACTCCACGAAGCATCTTGTCCCGCAGAGCTGCCTCTCTTCTGACCCCAGTAACATCCCCCCTAGTTTCCTTTGGCAGTGCTCTTCCACTGCTGGCCCTGGGGGTTTGTCTTGGGGGCCCCCTCCTTGCAGCCGAAGCATCAGAATTAGTTCCTTTGTAAGTAACCCCCATGTGTATGTGCTAAGTTGCTTCAATCATGCACGATTCTTTGAAACCCCATGGACTGTAGCCACGAGGCTCCTCTGTCCATGGGATTTTCCAGGAAGGAATACTAGAGTGAGCTGCCATTTCCTCCTCCAGGGGATATTCCCGACCCAGGGATTGAACCTGAGTCTCTGTGCTTTCTGATTCCTGCCAGGACCCTTGGTTAATATTCAATACAAGGATCAAAATGCATGAAATATTTTAGGCAGTGATGACTTTTCTGTACTGTAATTAGTTATTGCATTGTCCCAAATTTTACAATAAAACCTTTAATATGTTTGCCAGTGAGAAAACCTTACTATCTTGAAAAAAGTAGGGACACTTTCAGACAGCCAGCAGTTTTATTCTCAGACACTCTAATCCCCAAATGAGCCCTCTCTTGGTTTGACCAGCTCTCTGTATGAGAACAGTAATCCCCTAACCCTTCTGTGTCACAATGAACACCCTGATTTCCTTTAGGATGGACTGGTTGGATCTCCTTGCAGGCCAAAGGACTCTCAAGAGTCTTCTCCAACACCACAGTTCAAAAGCATCAATTCTTCAGCACTCAGTTTTCTTTATGGTCCAACTCTCACATCCATACATGACCACTGGAAAACCCATAGCCTTGACTAGATGGACTTTTGCTAGTAAAATAATGTCTCTGCTTTTTAATATGCTGTCTAGGTTGATCATAGATTTTCTTCCAAGGAGCAAGTGTCTTTTAATTTCATGGCTGCAGTCACCATCTGCAGTGACTTTGGAGCCCCCCAAATAAAGTCTTTCACTGTTTTCATTGTTTCCCCATCGATTAGTCAGGAAGTGATGGAATCAGATGCCATGATCCTCGTTTTTAAATGTTGAGTTTTTAGCCAAATTTTTCACTCCCCTTTTTCACTTTGGTCAAGAGGCTTTTTAGTTTCCCTTTGCTTTCTGCCATAAGGGTGGTGTCATCTGCAAATCTGAGGTTACTGATACTTCTTCAGACCACCTGACTTACCTCCTGAGAAATCTGTGTGCAGGTCAAACAGCAACAGTTAGAACTGGACATGAAACAATAAACTGGCTCCAATTCAGGAAAGGAGTATGTCAAGGCTTTAGAGTGTCACCCTGCATATTTAACTTCTGTGCAGAGTACATCATAAGAAATGCTGGGCTGGATGAAGCACAATCTGGAATCAAGACTGGCGGGAGAAATATAAATAACCTCAGATATGCAGATGACACCACCCTTATGGCAGAAAGCAAAGAGGAACTAAAGAGCCTCTTGATGAAGGTGAAAGAGGAGAGTCAAAAAGTCGGTTTAAAACTCAACATTCAGAAAACTAAGATCATGGCATCTGGTCCTATCACTTCATGGCAAATAGATGGGGAAACAATGGAAACAGTGAGAGACTTTATTTTTCTGGGCTCCACAATCACTGTAGATGGTGACTGTAGCCATGAAATTAAGATGCTTGCTCCTTAAAAGAAAAGCTATGACCAACCTAGACGGCATATTAAAAAGCAGAGACATTACTTTGCCAAAAAGGTCCATCTAGTCAAAGCTATGGTTTTTCCAGTAGTCACGTATGCATGTGAGAGTTGGTCTATAAAGAAAGCTGAGCACCGAAGAATTGATGCTTTTGAACTGTGGTGTTGGAGAAGACTCTTGAGAGTCCCTTGGACTGCAAGAAGATCCAACCAGTCCGTCATTAAGGAAATCAGTCCTGAATATTCATTGGAAGGACTGATGCTGAAGCTGAAACTCCAATACTTCGGCCACCTGATTTGAAGAACGAATTCATTTGAAAAGACCCTGATGCTGGGACAGATTGAAGGCAGGAGGAGAAGGGGACGACAGAGGATGAGATAGTTGGATGGCATCACTGATGTGATGGACATGAGTTTGTGTAGGCTCAAGAAGTTGGTGATGGACAGGGAAGCCTGGCATGTTGCAGTCCATGGGGTCACAAAGAGTCAGACATGACTGAGTGACTGACCTGACCGACTGATAGTTTTCCTGGCAATCTTGATTCCATCTTGTGATTCATCCAGCCTGGCATTTCACAAAATGTACTCTGCAAATAAGTTAAATAGGCCGGGTGATGATACATAGCATTGATGTACTCCTTTCCCAATTTTGAACCAGTCCGTTGCTCCAGATTCAGTTCAGTTCAGTTCAGTTCAGTTTAGTCGCTCAGTCGTGTCCGACTCTTTGCGACCCCGTGATTCGCAGCATGCTAGGCCTCCCTGTCCATCACCAACTCCCGGAGTTCACTCAGACTCGTGTCCATTGAGTCAGTGATGCCATCCAGCCATTTCATCCTCTGTCATCCCCTTCTCCTCCTGCCCCCAATCCCTCCCAGCATCAGAGTCTTTTCCAATGAGTCAACTCTTCACATGAGGTGGCCAAAGTACTGGAGTTTCAGCTTCAGCACCATTCCTTCCAAAGTAATCCCAGGACTGATCTCCTTCAGAATGGCCTGGTTGGATCTCCTTGCAGTCCAAGGGACTCTCAAGAGTCTTCTCCAACACCACAGTTCAAAAGCATCAATTCTTCGGTGCTCAGCTCTCTTCACAGTCCAATTCTCACATCCATACATGACCACAGGAAAAACCATAGCCTTGACTAGATGGACCTTTGTTGGCCAAGTAATATTTCTGCTTTTCAATATGCTATCTAGGTTGGTCATAACTTTCCTTCCAAGAAGTAAGCGTCTTTTTTTAATATAAATTTATTTATTTTAATTGGAGGCTAATTACTTTACAATATTGTATTGGTTTTGCCGTACATCAACATGAATCCACCACAGGTATACACGTGTTCCCCATTCTAAACCCCTCTCCCACCTCCCTCCCCATATCATCCCTCTGGGTGGGTTGTCTCAGTGCACCAGCCCCAAGCATCCAGTATCATGCATCAAACCTGGACTGGCGATTCGTTTCATATATGATATTATACATGTTTCAATGCCATTCTCCCAAATCATCCTACCCTCTCCCTCTCCCGCAAAGTCCAAAAGACTGTTCTATACAACTGTGTCTCTTTTGCTGTCTTGCATACAGGGTTATAATTACCATCTTTCTAAATTCCATACATATGCATTCAGTTCAGTTCAGTCACTCAGTCATGTCTGATTGTTTGCAACCCCATGAATCGCAGCACGCCAGGCCTCCCTGTCCATCACCATCTCCTGGAGTTCACTCAGACTCACGTCCATCGAGTCTGTGATGCCATCCAGCCATCTCATCCACAGTCGTCCCCTTCTCCTCCTGCCCCCAATCCCTCCCAGCATCAGGGTCTTTTCCAGTGAGTCAACACTTCATATGAGGTGGCCAAAGTACTGAAGTTTCAGCTTTAGCATCATTCCTTCCAAAGACATCCCAGGGCTGATCTCCTTCAGAATGGACTGGGTGGATCTCCTTGCAGTCCAAGGGACTCTCAAGAGTCCTCTCCAACACCACAGTTCAAAAGCATCAATTCTTCGGTGCTCAGCCTTCTTCACAGTCCAACTCTCACATCCATACATGACCACAGGAAAAACCATAGCCTTGACTAGACGGACCTTAGTCAGCAAACTGATGTCTCTGCTTTTGAATATATTATCTAGGTTGGTCATAACTTTTCTTCCAAGGAGTAAGCGTCTTTTAATTTCATGGCTGCAGTCACCATCTGCAGTGATTTTGGAGCCCCCCCTAATAAAGTCTGACATTGTTTCCACTGTTTCCCTATCTACTTCCCATGAAGTGATGGGACCGGATGCCATGATCTTTGTTTTCTGAATGTTGAGCTTTAAGCCAACGTTTTCGCTCTCCTCTTTCACTTTCATCAAGAGGCTTTTTAGCTCCTCTTCACTTTCTGCCATAGGGTGGTGTCATCGGCATATCTGAGGTTATTGATATTTCTCCCAGCAATCTTGATTCCAGCTTGTGTTTCTTCCAGTCCAGCATTTCTCATGATGTACTCTGCATAGAAGTTAAATAAGCAGGGTGACAATATACAGCCTTGACGTACTCCTTTTCCTATTTGGAACCGGTCTGTTGTTCCATGTCCAGTTCTAACTTGCTTCCTGACCTACATATAGGTTTCTCAAGGGGCAGGTCAGGTGGTCTGCTATTCCCATCTCTTTCAGAATTTTCCACAGTTTATTGTGATCCACACAGTCAAAGGCTTTGGCATAGTCAATAAAGCATCCAGAAATAGATGTTTTTCTGGAACTCTCTTCCTTTTTCCATGATCCAGCGGATGTTGGCAATATGATCTCTGATTCCTCTGCCTTTTCTAAAACCAGCTGGAACATCAGGGAGTTCACAGTTCATGTATTGCTGAAGCCTGGCTTGGAGAATTTTGAGCATTACTTTATTAGCATGTGAGATGAGTGCAATTGTGCGGTAGTTTGAGCTTTCTTTGGCATTGCCTTTCTTTGTAATTGGAATGAAAACTGACCTTTTCCAGTCCTGTGGCCACTGCTGAGTTTTCCAAATTTGCTGGCATATTGAGCGTAGCACTTTCACAGCATCATCTTTCAGGATTTGAAACAGCTCAACTGGAATTCCATCACCTCCACTAGCTTTGTTTGTGGTGATGCTCTCTAAGGCCCGCTTGACTTCACATTCCAGGATGTCTGGCTCTAGGTGAGTGATCACACTATTGTGATTATCTGGGTCTTGAAGATCTTTTTTGTACAGTTCTTCCGTGTATTCTTGCCACCTCTTCTTAATATCTTCTGCTTCTGTTAGGTCCAGACCATTTCTGTCCTTTGTCAAGCCCATCTTTGCATGAAATGTTCCCTTGGTATCTCTAATTTTCTTGAAGAGATCTCTAGTCTTTCCCATTCTGTTGTTTTCCTCTATTTCTTTGCATTGATTACTGAAGAAGGCTTTCTTATCTCTTCTTGCTATTCTTTGGAACTCTGCATTCAGATGCTTATATCTTTCCTTTTCTCCTTTGCTTTTCGCCTTTCTTCTTTTCACAGCTCTTTGTAAGGCCTCCCCAGACAGCCATTTTGCTTTTTTGCATTTCTTTTTTTTTTTTTTTTTGCATTAGTATACTGTATTGGTGTTTTTCTTTCTGGCTTACTTCACTCTGTATAATAGGCTCCAGTTTCATCCACCTCATTACAACTGACTCAAATGTATTCTTTTTAATGGCTGAGTAATACTCCACTGTGTATATGTACCACAGCTTTCTTATCCATTCATCTGCTGATGGACATCTAGGTTTCTTCCATGTCCTAGCTATTGTAAACAGTGCTTCGATGAACATTGGGGTACATGTGTCTCTCTCAATTCTGCTTTCCTCGGTATGGGTGCAATCACCATCTGCAGTGATTTTGGAGCCCCCCCGAAAATAAAGTCTGACACTGTTTCCACTGTTTCCCCATCTATTTCCCATGAAGTAATGGGACCAGATGCCATGATCTTAGTTTCCTGAATGTTGAGCTTTAAGCCAACTTTTTCACTCTCCTCTTTTACTTTCATCAAGAGGCTTTTTAGTTCCTCTTCAGTTTCTGCCATAAGGGTGGTGTCATCTGTATATTACACCCAATTTATCTGAAGTTACCAGTTAAAATGGAAGTTTGTGAATATTACTTAATATTTAATACTTAATATCTCATTGAATTAAAGGATACTTAAATACTTTGTATAGTACTTTTCATGGTGGTGGTTTAGTTACTAAGTCGTGTCCAACTCTTTCGATCCCTTGGACTATAGCCCACCAGGCTCCTATGTCCATGGGATTTCCCAGGGAAGAATACTGGAGTGGGTTGCCATTTTCTTCTCCAGGGGATCTTCCCAACCCAGGGATTAAACCCAGGTCTCCTGGATTGTAGGTGGTCTCTTGCATTGCTGGTGGAATCTTTACTGATTGAGCTACCAGGGAACTTTTTCATAAGGGGACCTTATAGCAGGGAATCGTGATAGGATTAGTGCTTTGGATAAAGTTAGGGGTGAGTGGGGAGCAAGGAATTGAACTTTAATACTTACAAATGCTAGGCACTGTAATTCATGCTTTACATATAGTGCCTTATTTAACAGTATTTTGAAAGGTAAATATTAGTTCCATTTTATGGATATTTGTCCAGTGTTTATAGCTGGTAACTCTAATTCAAGACTTTACACATTTTAGTATAGCACACTGCTGTACTAATAGCGTCAATTTATCTAGTGAACATCTTTTTATTTTTTTAAAATTCAAGCATGGTAACTTTTGTCAAATAAACAAATTTTGTTAATATATATTGAGGAATGATGATACCAACTAGCAGAATTTTCAGACATGGTGAAAAGAGGCTGATTCATGTAAGAAGCCCAAAATATTAGGAGAATAAACTATTGCAGAAAGTCAGAGTTCTACAGCTCAAAGAAGGGTCTCAGTAGCAAACCTTCCAAGGATGAGCTAGTCAAGTTTCCAAGCTTTACTATGCTTTCTGTAGCCCACAGCAGAAGCTCTAAACGCCACTGGCACCCAAGCTCACTTGTCACCCTGAAACAGATCCCCAGGTTTAAAAAATAGAGAGAGAGAAGTGTGACTCTCTCTGGGCAAGTTCAGGTCTGGGTTCACGACTCAGAACTGCATGAACCAGTCACGTTGCTCTCTGGACCCGGTCAGTGTTCAGTGTGTTTAACGGATGTGCCTTCGGCCCTCCTGGGCAAGGCAGAGATGACCTCCCCAGGGCTCTCACTCAGAGAGATATTTTTCTGAGCCCCTCAATGGCCTCTGGATTGGGAGGTTGTTCTCTCAGCCCCTTCAAACCACTGGATCATCAGCCTGCTCGATTTTGACCCACACTGCTGCACACCGGCAGACAGACACAGGAGACAAGAGATTCATTCTGGAGGAAACGGAACTGCTGAGTCTCTAGAAGAGTCTGGAGCCACACAGACGTTCCCTGCAGGCGCTCCCCATGTTCCAGGGGGCCATCTTCACTATCGTGAACTCCTAGCCGGAGAGTCAGCTCTGTGCACGAAGGAGCGTCCAGGCGTTGCAGCCCTAACCATCTAATGCTGCTCTCAGACGCTTCCCAGCTGAAGCCTTAGGTGCCGTAGATCTTCAGGGAAAAAAAGACATGCCATCCCGCTGTGTCCTGTTCAAACTGCTGACCTGCACAATCATCTAGTTGATAAAATGGCTATTTTATACCACTAAGCCTGGGGGCTTTTGTTTTAGAGTGACAGTCGTTGGAACAGCGAGGAGCAGGTTTTAGGGCCCTGCCACTTCAACCGAAATACCAGGACTGGCTATGCCAGCATCATCAGGAGTTAGTTAATAATGTGGAAACTCCAGCCTGTTTCTTGCCACTAAAACAGAACCTGCATTTTAACAAGCTCCCCTAAGAAATCTGAATGCACATCAAAGTGTCTTTCTCACCCTGTTTTAATTTGTTAAGCTAAGATGAACACACAGGAAGGCATACACATCTTAACTGACTATTTACACATGCCCGGATGAATATCTAGAACCTGTCTATCATACCCGGAAAATTTCCACATTTTTCCTGAGACAAAAACTCTCTCCACCCCTGCTAGAAATAACAACTTTCCTGACGTCTATCATCATATGTTAATTTAGCTTCTTCTTAAATTTCATAAAATTGGAATTATTCAGTATGAATAATTCATGTTGACTTGCTAATTTATGTTTGTTTCTGACTTCTTTTGGTCCAATAATATTTCTGAAATTCACTTATATTGTTGTGTGTATCAAGTAGCTTATATATTTTTTTAAACTGCAGTGTAGTGATTCATCTAAATATACTATGGTTTTAATTGCATTCTTCTGTTGATGGATATTTGGTATTTCCTAGTTTGGGGCTTTTATGAATAAAGCACGCTGTGTGCTTGTGGGTATATATGTGTGGACACACATGCTCATTTCTCTGAGAAAGAAGCGTCGAGGAGTGGAACTGCTGGGTCATGGGTAGGTGTATGTTTAACTTTATTAGAAATTGCCAGAGTGTTTTTCAGTGTGGTTGGACCACAATAAGGAGGCTTTCATTCACTCGAATGTCCTTGACAATAGTTGGTACTGTCAGCCGCTTAAACATAGCCTTTCAGATGGGTGTGTGGTAGAATCTCTTTGTAATTTTAATTTGAATTTTCAGATGACTAATGAGGAGGAGCCCTTTTTCACATATGTACTGGCTAGCAGATACTTTCTTTTGAGAAGTGCCTACCCAAGTCTTTTCCCCATATATCTTTATTATTATTATTGAGTTACAAGAGTTCGTTGACACTTTGGATACAACTTCTTTGTTAGGCATGTGCAGGACAGGTGACTCCTGAGACAGTCCCTGATAATCTGCACCTTGAGGCTTTCACAATCGCTTGGTTATCTAATTACTCTGGCTAAGACTTTCCAGGCCGTGTTAAAAGAAGCAGCACAGACTCCCCTGGGGGTCAAGTGGATAAGAATCTGTTTGCCAATGCAAGGAATACGGGTTAACCCTCGGTCCAGGAAGATTGCACAGGCCACAGTGCAACCAGGCCCGTAACCACAGCTACTGAAGGGCACATCCCAGAGCTTGTGCCCTGCAGCAGAAGAGACAGGCGCAGTGGGAAGCCTGTGCTCCACAGCCAGGGGGAGCCCCACTCACACCCAGAGAGGCGCCCACTCACACCTAGGAGCCCTACTCACACCCAGAGAGGAGCCTACTCACACCCAGAGAGAAGCCCCACTCACACCTAGAGAGAAGCCTCACTCACACCCAGAGAGGAGCCCACTCACACCTAGAGAGAAGCCTCACTCACACCCAGAGAGGAGCCCACTCACACCCAGAGAGGAGCCCCACTCACAACTAGGAGCCCTACTCACACCCAGAGAGGAGCCCACTCACACCTAGAGAGGAGCCCTACTCACACCTAGGAGCCCATCTCACACCTAGGAGCCCTACTCACACCCAGAGAGGAGCCCCACTCACACCCAGAGAGGAGCCCCACTCACACCCAGAGAGGAGCCCCACTCACAACTAGGAGCCCTACTCACACCCAGAGAGGAGCCCACTCACACCTAGAGAGGAGCCCTACTCACACCTAGGAGCCCCACTCACACCCAGAGAGAAGCCCATTCACACCCAGAGAGGAGCCCACTCACACCCAGAGAGAAGCCTCACTCACACCCAGAGAGGAGCCCACTCACACCCAGAGAGGAGCCCCACTCACACCCAGAGAGGAGCCCCACTCACACCCAGAGAGGAGCCCCATTCACAACTAGGAGCCCTACTCACACCCAGAGAGGAGCCCCATTCACAACTAGGAGCCCTACTCACACCCAGAGAGGAGCCCACTCACACCTAGAGAGAAGCCTCACTCACACCCAGAGAGGAGCCCACTCACACCCAGAGAGGAGCCCACTCACACCCAGAGAGGAGCCCACTCACACCCAGAGAGGAGCCCACTCACACCCAGAGAGGAGCCCACTCACACCCAGAGAGGAGCCCACTCACACCTAGAGAGAAGCCTCACTCACACCCAGAGAGGAGCCCACTCACACCCAGAGAGGAGCCCTACTCACACCTAGGAGCCCCACTCACATCCAGAGAGGAGCCCTACTCACACCCAGAGAGGAGCCCACTCACACCTAGAGAGAAGCCTCACTCACATCCAGAGAGGAGCCCCACTCACACCTAGGAGCCCATCTCACACCTAGGAGCCCCACTCACACCCAGAGAGGAGCCCTACTCACACCCAGAGAGGAGCCCACTCACACCCAGAGAGGAGCCCACTCACACACAGAGAGGAGCCCACTCACACCCAGAGAGAAGCCCACTCACACCTAGAGAGGAGCCCCACTCACACCTAGGAGCCCCACTCACACCTAGGAGCCCCACTCACAACCAGAGAGGAGCCCACTCACACCTAGAGAGGAGCCCACTCACCACCACTAGAGGAAGTGTGAGCTCAGCAACAAAGACCCAGCACAGCCAAAAATAAATAAATTTAATTTTTTTTTAAAGGCAGCAAGAGCAGCTACCTTTATTTTATTCCTGATTTTAGAGGTTTTTCACATTTTACACAGTGATTTTGGGGTTCGTCCATGTTGTTGGCATGTATCAATAGCGTGTTCCTTTTCTAAAAAAGTTATTTTTAATTGTATTAAAAGTTCCTTCTTATTGTTGAATAGTATCCCACCACATGGCTATTTCAGCAGCTGATGAACACTTAGACTGTTTCTAGTTTGGGGCTATTTTCAATAATGGCACTACGACCTTCTGTGTACAAGTCTTTATGTAGACATGTGTTTCCATTTCTCTTTAGTATATACCTAAGTGTGGAACTATTTGATCATAGAGTATATTTGTGAATTTCTATTTAATGTTTTAAGAAACTGCCAAACTATTTTCCAAATAGGTCATTTTTTAATTTAAAAAATTTTCCAGGAGCCTTCAAATCTTCCAAAACTTTTGACTTTTTCACTATATTTACAAAGCAAAGAAAAATATTTTGATAGACAGTTAAAATGTGTTATTGCTACACTTATATAAGTGTATATCTTTAATATTAACAGCCAAACCAGTATTTTTTCATTACTTTCCAATAACTGTAGACTAAATCTTTAAGCTGATTTGGAGAAACCCCACATAAATCTAATCTATTTCCATTTAATAATGATAAAGAATTCTAATACAAAGAACAAATACCATAGAACAAAAATAGATTGACTTTGAAAGCTAATTGGGAAATTCCAAGAGACTCATGAAGGGAAGTATCGCAAACTCACTTTACAGTAATTATTGACCTGAGTTCCTGGTGCCCACTTTGAGAATTCTCTCAAAGTATAAGATGCTTTCTCCTTTAAGATAAAGCAGAACTATCACAGCCAACATTACTTATATTTTTAAATGTCTAAAGTTTTTTTTTAATGCTTCTTTAAAAAAAAGAAAAGAACAAGATTGTACAGGAATTAAGCAATGTTGTTGGGTCTAGCTGGATGAATATGAAAATTGTCATGCAGTCAGATGCGGTCTGGACAAAACATCTTTTGTTTTTTCTAGGAAGTGCCCTATGCATTTCAATTATATCCTGGTGCACACGAGTGTGATGGATGATTTCAAAATATTATGTTGTCGAATCACTGGGAATTAACGATACACTAAATATCATGAGAACAAAAGGACTGGGGAAACCCGTTCCAGTAAATTAAGGTCTACCTTAGCGGTTACTCCCATGAGCAACCTTCACTTGAACTTGACTAAAGTGATTATAAGGTTTTGTTCAATTTTACACTAATAATAGAAAGAGCAACAAATATTGTTTTTAAAAACAGTATATATTTTTCTGATATCAATATAATTTCTGAAATAAATCAAAGAAAGGCTATGCAAAATTTAATTCTTGAATTTTACTGAATATGTTGCTTTGGACAATAAATAACTCTATTTAAATCCAACCAAGAAATCACACTGGAATGAAGTGTTTGAGAGGATCAGTCAGACTTCAAACCTGAAGCAGAAAAAGACTGCGGTTTTGCTGATGTGTGCTCATTTAATTTTGTAGAGAAAAAACCTCCCCTTACAGCACTGTTGAAGAGTTAACACGCTTCTGAACATTCGTAAGAGAAACGTAAGTACTGGAAAAATTGGGCTTATTGTTCCTTGAATATTTACCATTTTCTCAGAAATATGTGGCAGCATAATGTTATCATTTTTAACGTGCTACCAATGGCAATGTGGATATCACTGCCATCTCTGAGATGTTTTGCAAATATTTCTCTCCTTGGCCAAGCCACAGATTCAATTTGTGCTCAGTTAAGCCCTCATAAAATAGTCTCTTTGACAAATGATTGTTTTTTTCCTTCTCAACCCAGAGAAATGCCAGACTGGGCTATTTTCACTTTTGGTGGGAAATGTTCCATTTTGACTGACGCACAATTACGTGGCAAGCATCCTGATGTTCTTTTCTTGTCATAGGGCTGCACTTCAGGGAGGTGTGAAAGTGACCTGATAATTACGATAAAAATAGCTAACTTAGCATGTTCCACACATGGGTCCTGAATTATCTTGTGGACTTGCTACACCAAGCTGAGTTAACTGCTATTATTATTCCCATTTTACATAAGAAGAGAGTGAGACTAATGAAGACCCTATAATCAGTAAATGGCAGCCTGATTTTCACCATCTTTCATCATTCTTCATGAGTACTGAATGATAAGACTGTGGCTCAAAGACTTTGGTTTACCCATTTAAAAAATACTAAATACATAGTTAAATATCTCTTCGGCTTATAAGCACAAAACTGAGCACCTCTAGTATCTACACAATTTTCCTATGAAATCGCACAGACTTTGTGGAAAAACACAAATTGTGCAGATGATTACTATAAGAGGGACTGAATACCTAAACTACATTAATAAAGCAAAAACAGACTGCTATTAAACATATTCTTTCTATGGATACATACACGGCTTCCCTGGTAGCTCAGCTGGTAAAGATCTGGGTTTGATTCCTGGGTCAGGAAGATCCCCTGGAGAAGGGAATGGCAATCCATTCCAGTATTCTTGCCTGGAGAATCCCATGGACAGAGGAGCCTGGCGGGCTACAGCCCATGGGGTCACAAGAGTCAGACACGACTTAATGAGGAAACCACCATAGATACATACATACACACGCGCACTGCCAGAAAGGACCCTAGACCAAGTAAAATCTCAGGCAGTCCCTAAGTGGTGAAATTATGAAGACAAAATGCCTGTGATATAAGCAGCTGAGAATTAGATTGGCTTTGAAAAGCAAATCGACTTATTTCCGTGGTAACAGAGACAAATCCTGACTGCTTGGCAAACAGTCACTGTCCAGGAGCAAAAGAGGAGGCAAAAGGGGTGGACAGAAGCACCTTGAGCTCACTAGCACTAATCACTTAAAACCTCCTCTCTTCTCTCACAGTTCATGTGCGGCACACCAACCACCTTAGCCTCTTTGTTGACCCCTATACGCAATAGAAGCGGTCTGCAGCACAAGCTTTGGAGTCCCCTGGAGTAACTGGGACCATCTCCAATTGGTCCTTCCCATTTTAATGAATTTTGAAAGGCTTCCTCACTCCACTGCCTGTGAGCTTCTAAGTTTTTTCTTTTTTTTCCTCCCATAACCGGGAAACTATGACTCAGTGACCTGAGAACACAGCCTGAGAGACTGCCTGCTCTTGGTTTAGAACAGAGATCAATGATTTTTTTTTTTCTTTAAAGGTCCAGGTAAAAAATATTTTTGACCTTAAGGGGCAGGCAATTTCTCTTATAACTACTCAACTTTGCATTGCAGTACAAAACAGCCTCAGATAACAGGTGAATGGATGAGGGTGGTGGTGTTTGTAATAAAATTTTACTTATAAACATGGGCAGTGGGCCAGACTTTGCCCACAGGCACACCAGTTTGCCATCCCCTGTTTGGACTAATGCGCCACGTCATGCAGTGGTGGGTTCTTTGTGGATCTCTGATTGGCCCTTTACAGTCATGCAAAGATAGGAAGGATGAGATCCCAGGAAGCAGGTCCTCACTGTAGCCCCAGATCTGTGGCTTCTCCTAAGTCCTATTTAGGTATTGCATCCTTAGATAATTTCACCCAACAGTGCCAGGAGAATACATATCAATACCATTGTTAGCACTCTCTCTGGATTTTTTTTTTTAACTGTGGGAAAATATCTTCTCTCTGGCTAATAACTGCTGATGTCATGAAAAAGTGACTAATGTGAAATTTTCCAAAGCAGACAGCTCTGGGTCATTTCTCAGGGGGACGTGGTCCTCGTTGCGTGGAGTGGCTGGGCAGGGCGGCACGCCGCACGCGGGTTTCTCTGCATAAGGACAAAGAAGCAGTCTGTGGCTACTTGGCTTATGTGTTTAATAGGTGGGTGGACTCTGCCACACAGTTCGAATTTTTAAAAATTAAAGGCTTGCAGCTGGTAGTTTCAGAGGGTTTGTGTCACGGAAAGAGAGAATGGAGGATTCCAATAGGGAACATACCCATCCTTTCAGCAGGCCCTTATTGGCAGAGTATTTGATGGCAGCCTTCTTGGAGGGATCTGAGTTTCATGGGCCATCTGAGCTCCAAGTGACCGATGGGAAAACATGGAAACCAGTGCATCTGAGGGCTCACTCAGCAGTCGTGGTGAGTGTGAGAGCGGCTGGGGAAGGGCTCTTGGCAAAGCTGTGCGACTAAGCTTTTAGTCCAGCTCCCTTTTCTAATCCTAAATCAAACCACTACACTCAGTCCCTCCCTTTAATAAGCACTAAATCCACATGCTAGGTTTCAAAAGAAAGAAAAAACCTACTTTAACTGTTAAAACTTCCCTGAAACCTACTCATGGGAGCAGGCAACATATGGTGTTGTAATTTTTTTTTTTTTTAAGCAAGACATCTGTAGGATTCAAGAAATCGCTAAAATCTGTTGGATTCCAGAAACTCTTATAAGCTGAACTCCAACACAGATAAATTATTTTTATTAGGTTCAGCAATGGACAATTCATGAAGGAAAGTCTACTGGAAAATGACTTTTCCAAAGAGGAACTTTAGTAAAGTGCAAGTCGACATCTTGATTTCAAAGAGAGAGTGCTAAGAAAATTATTTTAATTGTCAATGCATGCATGATTGAGCATGGCTACAGAGCTCCTGAGCAGAAATAACGGGAAACAATGGTGGGCGGATGAGTTCCCTTACCACGGCTTCTCTAGGAAGCATCTCTGAGTGCCTGGTGCTGTCTAGTCATATAGGAAATATCCGTGACCATCTATAATATACCAGGCATCTTGCAAGCCATTTAGAATGCAGTGCTATGTAAAATAGCAGAAAACCAACCTGCCACAAATTTAAACCTAAAAATAGATATTAAAAATGGCAGACAATTAATGGACTATCATGGGGCCTGTGGGAAATTTTTTAAGATGTTGATTTTTACCCAAAGACTGAACACTGAACAAGTGTTAGTCAATACTATGGCTGGCTGGAGAGGCCTCCGTGCCTTGAGGAGAAGTGAGCTGTGTTTGAGGAAAGCAAAGTACAAAAACTTCCCTGGTGACTCAATGGTAAAGAATCCACCTGCCAATGAAGGAGACTCAGGTTCGATCCCTGGTCTTGGAAGATCGCCTGGAGAAGGGAATGGCAACCCACTCCAGGATTCTTGCCTGGAGAGTCCCATGGACAGAGGAGCCTGGCGGGCTACAGTCCATGGGGTCACAAAGGGTCAGACACAACTGAGCATGCTCACATGCATTACAGATATTTCAAAGTTTTCACAGCGATGGATTCTTTGTAAACCATAAAATGACTAGAACTACTTTCTAATGAAAACGAAACCAACCAAGTGCAGGAGAACAAGACATTGCATTGAAAAAAAAATGACTATAAAAGTTCAACACAACAAGGTTCTGTTGGAAAAAATCCTTTCCACTCCAATACCAATGTCACTTACTTACTTTTTGCAAACTATTGTACACTTTGGTCCATCTTTACAGTGACAACCATGCCTTTATTTTCTTTGTTTTCACTTACTGTTACTTTCTACATTTCAAAAGATTCTACATCATCATCTACATCCATCTTCATAATGACTGCCAACACTCCACCTCTAAGTAACTGACTGTGACAACTCTAATTATGTGTCAGCGTTGAGTGATTGAGAAACTTATTTAAAAAAGGGAAAAAAATTCTGTACCAAGGCTTAAGGTATTCTCAAATCACTACATTTAAGTAAAAAGAAACAAATCATTCTATTAAAATTGTTGGAATAGGGCATATAGTCCATTCATCTATAAAATTTGGCAACAGCAACATGAATGGAATTAAATCTCAGAAACCTGAATATCTGCTAAAACCACTTATTATTTAAATATTACTAATTATTTTTATTAGACTTTTTTTTTTAAGAACAGTTTTAGGCCCACAGCAAAATTGAACTTTCTTATGTAGCGTATTTTATCAAGAGCACAAATGAAAATAGAGGGAGAAAGAAAACCCTGGAATCAACTCAGAGCAGACTGTTAGCTCCCCTTCCTCTTCTTCTCTGTCTCTCTCCATCTCTTTAGGCCACGCCCACCGTTGTACTGCAATGAAACTACTCTGGTCAAGATCACCAAACAGCTACTTTTTGCCAAGTCTAGTAACTAATCACCTGGCTTCTTCCTCCTAGACTGGCAGCTCCCACCTGCCACACTTTCCCATAACTCTGTGCATCCCATTGATCACATCTTCTCCTTCTGTGTCTTTCATACTCCAGCTCCTACCAAACTCTAAACTCAACAACCAAAAGGACTCAGCCAGACAACATTTACTCTGCACTACAGACACTTTCCCCCCCTTAAATAACTGCATCCAATCCCATGGATTTAAAATCTTCTATCTGCTGATGAGTTCACAATTTATGGCTTCGGTCCTGAACCCTCCCTGAACTCCAGGCTCATAAATCCAACTCTAAAACTTAAAATACACAGAACAATCCATTCATAAATCTTCCTTTTCACACCCTGCTATCCACATCAATAGTCTGCGTCCTCATGCTTCTCAGAAAACTGCACCCCTCTCTGTTCACTGGCTTGAACCAAAAGTTCAAAGTCTACCTTCCTTTCTCACCACCTGCAACAGCCAAATCAATATTAAGTTCTTTCAGTTTTATCTTCAAAACATCCTAATCCTTCTCCTTATCACCGCCTTCCTTCCAAGGAGCCACTGTGTCTCACCTGGACAGCTCCTGTTGCCCGCCTGGACCCACTGCTTCCTCTCCTGTTTTGAAACAGGGCATTCTTCACTCAGTGGCTGGGGTCACGCGACTTGATGTAAGGAACGGACTCTTGCCCCAGTTTTACTAAAACATTAACACTAGGTGTCAAAGCAGGTGTCAGACAAAGCCTCGTGTGCAAGTTTTTTCAAAAGAAATCCAGGACAACTTGTTCCAAGCATGGTGACTCTCTCCCCTCTATTTTGAACAAGAAAGAGTCCGACAGAAAGAGGACTTAGGAAGGCTCTGGGTGAAGCCATGTCTTCACCTCCTGCCCAATAGAGCAGCCAGCAGGACAGGGCTCTTTCGACAGAAAGGACCTGGACATGTACTTCTGGGGGCTCAGGAGCCCACCAAGAGTGCTTGGTGGTCGGCAGCGTAAACCTTAACAATGTTAACAGCCAACTGATTTACCAGCAAAGGCCAGTTTATTCAGGGAAAGCTGGAGGAGCTATAACTTAGGATCCCGGAACTACACCTGCTGCTGCTACTGCTAAGTCGCTTCAGTCGTGTCCGACTCTGTGCGACCCCACAGACGGCAGCCCACCAGGCTCCCCCGTCCCTGGGATTCTCCAGGCAAGAACACTGGAGCGGGTTGCCATTTCCTTCTCCAACGCATGAAAGTGAAAAGTGAAAGGGAAGTCGCTCAGTCGTGTCCGACCCTCAGCGACCCCATGGACTGCAGCCTTCCAGACTCCTCAGTCCATAGGATTTTCCAGGCAAGAGTCCTGAAGTGGGGTGCCATCGCCTTCTGCGGGACTACAGCTAACCATCGGCAAATCCAGAGAACAAGAAAGGGGAACTTGCTTATAGGGAAAACGGGAAAGTTAGGAGGGATTGTTCTAACAAAACAGTCCATTGGAGGAGGCTGGGGTCCAAAGTATGGAGGCTTCCCATTGGCTGGGCTGCTACAGTCTCTGATTGGTGGGGCTATGGTGCAGGCAGAGGCTAGTTTTCTTCTTCCTGCTGGTGGGCTGCTGTCTATGGGGTCGCACAGAGTCGGACATGACTGCAACTTAGCAGCAGCAGCAGCAGCAGCAGCTAGACTGTAAGGGAGGCAGCGCCTTCTCATGGGAGATGCAGCCAGGTTTTCCTGGCCTTCACCGTCTCCTGGAGTTCGCTCCGATTTATGTCCATTGACTCAGGGATGCTATCTAACCATCCCGTCCTATCCTCTGCGGCCCCTACTCTTACTGCCCCCAATCCTTCCCAACATCAGGGTCTTTTCCAACGAGCCCTTGCTTTCAGGTCTGCTGAAATGTCACTCCTTTAGAGCAATCTTCCTGGATTATTTTACCACCCTTCCACCAGCCCCCTACAAGGCACAACCTCCATGGCGTCAGACACTTATCGCTACATAGAATGGTATTTTTATTCATGGTCCGTTCATCGACTGTATGTTCCTGCCTTCCTACGCAGCCACAGATCTTGCCTTGTTCATCACTGTGGTTCCAGCATCTAGATGAACATCTGTGACATCATGAGACACTCAATAACTCTTTTTAAAAAACTAAATGAGGCAATGTACAGAAGTGAATAATTAGATTTATGTCTCAAGCACACGTTATAGTGAAAGTGAAGTCACTCAGTCGTGTCCGACTCTTTGCAACCCTATGGACTGTAGCCCGCCAGGCTCCTCAGGCCGTGGGATTTCCCAGGCAGGAATACTGGAGTGGGTTACCATGTCTGTTTGTTTGTCTTCCCTCTGTTATTGGCTGAACTGTGTCCCATGTGTCAAAATTCATAGCTGAAGCCTTAAACCGTACTACTTAAGAATGTGACTGTATCAGGAGACAGAACCCGTAAAGAGGTGATTCGGTAAAAATGAGGTCATTAAAGTGGGTTCTACTCAGATCTGGCTGGTGTCCTTATGAAAAGAGCTTAGGGCACCCAGCAAACATGCCAGACTTGTGTGCTCACGAGGGTCAAGCCTCTGAAGAGGGAGTAGGAGGGGCCATCTGCCACCAAAGACAGAAGCCCGATACATCACCTTGCCCTATGGCCCTCAGAAGACACTGACCTTGACCTTATACTGCCAACCTCCAGAACTGGGAGAAAATTAGCTTTTGGTATTCAAACCACCCAGATGTTGGTATTTGGGTATGGAAGCCCTACCCAGCTAATACACTGTCCCTCCCCACCCTTGCAACCAACAACAGATTTCTATAGTTTTACAAAAGAGAGATCAAAAGGAATTAATAGTTAATAGTTAATAATTAATAGTTAACCATTTCATCATCACAGCTAGGGTACTGAAGGACCTATCTTAGGTTGGAAGAATAAACTTCATTTTGCTAGAAATGAGTCACAAATTAACTATTTATTTTAAAAAAAAAACTGATACACACACACACACAGGCACACACTGGGCTTTGCAGATGGCTCTAGTAGTAAAGAACCCACCTGTCAACGCAAGAGATATAAGAGACACAGTTCAATCCCTGGATCAGAAAGATCCCTGGAGGAGGGCATAGCAACCCACTCCAGTATTCTTGCCTGGAGAATCCCATGGACAGAGGAGCCTGACGGGCTATGGTCCATGGGGTCCCAAAGAGTCAGACATGACTGCGCATGAGCAAAAATTTCACCTAGCAAACGGTCTTTAGATTCATTCACATCATGGCGTATGCCAGAGTTCCATCCCCTTCAAGACTAAATGTTACACTGTATGCATAGACCACATTATATCTGCTCAAATGTTGATGGACATTTGGGTTTTTTGTACTTTCTGGTTATTGTGAAACACGCTGCTACAGACATGAGTCTCTGCCAGCAACTATTTTTGAAATAGTTTTGAAACCCATCTGGAGGTGAAATTCCCAGATTATTCGATAATTCTGTAGTTCTGTTTCCTTCTTTTCTTCTTTTGGAGGAATCACCATCCTGCTATGCACAGAGGCGCACTGCGGGGTCTTGAATATACGATGACAATTATAACACGGGTGGTCTATCGTCTCTGTGTCAGATCCTTTCCTTAAGCGCCTTAACCTATAACATGTCTTTCAATTTTCATACGAGACAAGTTATTTTACTATCTTCTATTCAGAGATGAGGAGAGTTGCCCAGATAGATACATCAATATATTGCAAAGCTTGGACATGAGCTCAGGTGAGCTTGACACTACAGCCCAGGCTCTAGTCCACTCACGGGGCTTTCTTACTGCCTGGACCCACTGCGACGGGTTGTACAGGGATGAGAAATGTGCCCAAGCTGTCAGTGTTGCAAACAGTAATCCTGTAAGCAGGTGGCATGATAATATGGCACATTATCATCTCTAGACCCCAAAGAGACTCTTGAACTCAGGAAAGGTCAAGTGCAGAGAAACAGAATATGTGTAGTCCACATCTTTCCTGTAGGAAAGAAAATGATGCAGTTCTGTTGTTGATATGGTAGACTATTCTGGGTTCAACTCTGGGAGCACCTAGGCCTTTTCTTGGAAAGCAGCTGTGACAAACCTAGACAGCATATTAAAAAGCAGAGGCATCCCTTTGCTGACAAAGGTCTGTAAAGTCAAAGCTATGGTTTTTCCAGTAGTCATGTACAGATGTGGGAGCTGGACCATGAAAATGGTTGAGCACTGAAGAATTATGCTTCAGAGTTGTGGTGCTGGAGAAAACTCTCGAGAATTGTTTGGACTGCAAGGAGATCAAATCAGTCAGTCCTTAAGGAAATCAACCCTGAATACTCATTGAACCACTGATGCTGAAGCTCCAATACTTTGGCCACTTGTTGTGAAGAGCCGACTCACTGGAAATGACATGATGCTGGAAAGACTGAAGGCAGGAGGAGAAGGGGGCAACAGAGGATAAGATGGTTGAAAGGCATCATCAACTCAATGGACATGAGTCTGAGCAAACTCCAGGAGATAGCAAAGGACAGGGAAGCTTGGCGTGTTGCCGTCCATGGTGTTGCAAAGAGGTGGGTGTGACTTAGTGACTGAGCAACAACAAGGCCTTTTCTAATTGAAGGTTGCTTTCTGACACTCCTTCTGATTTAGATGGTCAGTGTATGAGAAAATGCAGACAAATAATTACGTCTCAGAAGAATCGCCTATGAGGCTGTATGTGGACACACAGATGGGGAGAAACGGCAAATCAAGCGTGTCTACTGGGTAACACGGATGAGACAGCTTACTCCTACAAATGCAACCAAAGAAAACGCCACAGCAAGATCAAGACAAACAGAGGTCTCCCGTTAACCTGAGCAAGGTTTTCTCGAGGCAAGGAATATGGTCTCAAATTATACAGACTTGGACAATATACCAGTAATAAGTGGCCAAAATAGGGAATCCTGGCTTTTGCGATCGTTTTCAGCAAACATTAACACAGGCTAGGCAAGACTGCTCTTGGTATCACTTTTCCAGATCACCAAAATTTATATGATACTTCAACGTAGCCAATACAGGGAGAATGCACCAGATAAACTCCTTGGGTCACTGATTTCATTACCAACAGCTTCAGTCAACTTATTTAGCATTTCTCTGAAACAGAAGAATAAATATATATTTTCCAGGCATTGTAGTAGACTAGACCTACTCTGAGAAGTGCTGAGTTCAGACAGGATCCAGAAGGCATTTGCTCATTTCAACCAGTTTAAAATCAGCTCAGTTTGTGTATCACCAGGAATCTCCCAGAAAACAAGCTCTGCAAATGTCACGGGGCTTCTTTAGAAGCTTTGCACCAACACACAAGGTCATGGTAACAAATCTCCAGCAGTGACGAATGTAACTGATGTACATTTCTCTGCAGAAATGGGCAAATTCACATCTGGGGGAGGAACTACAAAATGATAATGACAGCATTATTCAGGAAATTAATGTCCGTGTGCAAAACGGTCATCTGACCTAAAATGAAAGAGTCAGAATAGATGTGGTAAGCTATAAGCAAAGCTTTTCCTAGACCGAAATCTTTATGGTTCTTTACCTTCCATGATGGAGAAGGCGATGGCACCCCATTCCAGTACTCTTGCCTGGAAAGTCCCATGGACAGAGGAGCCTGGATGAAAGCCAAATTCATATTTTATTTCCATACTCTCATATAAAGATATAAGGTTTGTTGTTTTTTAGTCACTAAGTCATGTCTGACTCTGTGTGACCCCATGGACCGTAGCCCGCCAGGCTCCTCTGTTTGTGGGATCCTCCAGGCAAGAATACTGGAGTGGGTTGCCATTTTGTCCTCCACGGGAACTTCCTGACCCAGGGATTGAACCTGTGTCTCCTGCATTGGCAGGCAGATTCTTTGCAGCTGAGCCAGCGAGGTAAGTTGCTCCTTTTACCTCTGATCTCAGTGTAAAATGTGCAGACATTTTCTGAGCGAGGCAGTGGATAAGGGGATGTATTGAAGCAGCTCATGGATAAGGACATGGACTGATTTTCCCCACAGGATACAGATGACTGCATATCTCCAGCATTTCCATCTTTATTTTTATTTGTCCAATACTTTCAGGAATTCCAGTGGGTCATGAATGTTTCAAAAACATTATGCTTGAAGAACCTTGCATTGGCTGTGGTATAAGAAAGCATACATGAACACTCATATTGTCAGAACACAGGCTTTGTGGGGAGCATAGAAAGAATTGTGTAAGGAACACTGGATGGCAGAAAAGAAAGGGAACTTCTTGCTTGGAGCACACACATGAGTTAGAAACGCTGGAAAGACATCAAGCAAAATGAACTCTCAAACGCACAGTACACGAGCCAGAGTGATGAGAAAAAAAGTATGAGTGCATAGGATAGCATAGAGACTGACATGCACTACCATCTGTGCAGGTGTGTGCAGTGGTTCCAGGTACAGGCATTCAATACAGGTATTCTGGAAGACGTAATTTCTAAAATGAAGTCAATGGCAGTGCAATGGTTAAGAGTTCACCTTCCAAAGCACAGGATACAGATTTGATCTCTGGTCGGGGCCTGAGACCCCACACGTGTGTGTGTCTGTGTGCTCAGTTGTGTCCGATTCTTTGTGACCCTGTGGAGTGTAGCCCACCAGTTTCTCTGTCCATGGGATTTTCCAAGCAAGAATACTGGAGTGTCATTCCCTTCTCCAGGGGATCTTTCTGACCCAAGGATCGAACCCATGTCTCCTGCATTGCAGGCAGATTATTTTACCATTGAGCCACCTGGGAAATCCTAAAGGAAGTCAGTCCTCAATATTCATTACAAGGACTAATGCTGAAGCTGAAGCTCCAGTACTTTGGCTACTTGATGCAAAGAACTGACTCATTGGAAAAGACCCTGATGCTGGGCAAGATTGAAGGTGGGAGGAGAAGGGGTCGACAGAGGATGAGATAGTTGGGTGGCATCACTGACTCAATGGACATGGGTTTGGGTGGACTCTGGGAGTTGGTGATGGACGGGGAAGCCTGGCGTGCTGCAGTCCATGGGGTCACAAAGAGTCGGAGAAGACTGAGCAACTGACCGAACACCTGGGGAGTCCCCAGGATCCCATATGCCTCGTCGCGAAAAAAAAAACAAAAAAAAAACACATAAAACAGAAACAGTATTGGAATAAATTCAATAAAGACTTTAAAAATGATTCACATGTCAACACTGAGGAGAGGAAGGGAGAAGGCAGAGGGAAAAAGCGAAAGATTATAGTTAGGTCATAGTTTGACTTTGCTTAGTCGATCACGGATCCCCTTAACCTAGATTCCTCTTCTGAGACTATCGATTTACCTTTGATTCTGAACTCTCTCTTGGATGCCACTTGCTTCAGAAAGGAAAAAAGGAAAACACCAAAACACAAAACAGAAAACGGCCATTGATTTTCTCATGGTCAGTCTGCTCCCGGCGCCCACACGGCTAATCAGTTACCACCTCCTCCTCTTATCTTATCGGGGCTTTCTAATTTCCGCCATTAAGAGATGTCTGACTCTGTAGTTGCTGAAATCGCTCAGTCTGGGTACATAAGGAGATTAAACTGAGTCACTGAGTCCCCTTGATCTTCTCCACTTCCCCTTGTTGAAGGCGTGTCTCTGTT
Source organism: Ovis canadensis (assembly GCF_042477335.2). Taxonomy (NCBI): domain Eukaryota; kingdom Metazoa; phylum Chordata; class Mammalia; order Artiodactyla; family Bovidae; genus Ovis; species Ovis canadensis. Next base: position 67,552,646 of record NC_091255.1, on the reverse strand, counting down.
TACCACGCGAGATAAAGGGGTGCAGACAAGGCAGAATGGGGCCTTAGAAGATGCAAGGGATTGAGCTATTGGTGTTGTGTATATGGTGGGTGACAAGAAAGTCCCACACAGGGGGAGACTGTAAAGGGCTCTTCAACTGTAGTTCATTATCCTCAGCTTACGAGAAACCAGAGGCATGATGATGTCTGGGGGGTGTAACCAGATCCCAGCCCTTTTAAAGAGTAGTGATTAGTTGAAGTGTTTCTGACAGCTAAATAAATATTTTCTAAATAAAAATATACTGTATGCTTTAAATGGAATATCAGAACCATTTTTAGCAGGAGGATTGCTACTCTGGGATTCCCTAGCTGCCAGGCTCTGTTCTCAGTAAAAACTGCTATTTTTTGACCGTCGCCAGCAGGAGGCAGGGCTGTGCCCAGTGAGATGACATCTGGGGTAAACAATACAAGGTCTGGAGTTGCAAGAGGCGTGCAGACCTGAACAGGTGAGGCAGGCTTCAGAAAAGTCAATTTTAAAAGCTTTGTGAAAAATAGGGGTAGAATCCAGATTCAGAGTCTGAGTCATGAGCAATAACTGAAGAGACACACAGACAAAGAGAGAAAAAACCACTAATCACACAGTCACCGAACGTGATGGTGGTTGGCGACGTGGGAACCAAAGAGATCAACGCGGAGCGCTCAGCAGGCTCAGTAACTCAGAGCCCAGAGTTACTCTCAGCCGCTCGCACAGGTCACAGAGAAGAAGAAATCATGAAATCAGTGGGGGGAGCAGATGCCATCGAGGACAACTAGGAAACTTTACAGAAATGTGGAAGCATGCCATCGGGCTTCGTAAAAGCCAGAATAACTGGAGAGTGTATGTTATAAATGTGTTAACGAGCATATTAAAACCCTATAAATCATCTAAAATCTTCCAATATCATAAGTTACTCTTTGTCCCCTCTTCCATTCCAGAAAGCAGTCTCTTGGTTTCGAATCTCATTTTCCAGAAACGCTTTACGTGTACACAAGCGTAATGCAATGCAGGAGACCTGGGTTTGATCCCTGGGTCGGGAAGATCCCCTGGAGAAGGGAAAGGCTCCCCACTCCAGTACTCTGGCCTGGAGAATTCCACGGACTGTATAGTCCGTGGGGTCTCAAAGAGTCGGACACGACTGAGCCACTTTCACTTCACTTCACACAAGCATAATGTACACCAGCCGCTTCTCAAGTAGAGCAGTTTTGCTCCTACTGGAGCCCACAGTCAAGCAGAAAAGTAGAAACGGAGTCACTCTGTGCATAAATGACTTCTCGCATTTCCGGAACAAGATTAACTGCAGCACACCAAGAACTGACCTTGACGCCAGCCAGAAATGTTTAGAGTCACAAAGAGCAGGAAACATAAGTAAAATGTTAACTTGACTTCAAAGAGAAAGATTGGAATAATTTCTGACAAATGCATTCTAGAGTCCGAGCATCTCTCCTATGAAAAGTTCTAGAATATATTGTCCAACAAACAGCTCAGAGACAGAAAATTTGCAGTCTACACTAAAAGGTCAGACGGGTCCTAAAGATTAAAAAAAAAAAAAAACCACATGAAGTAACTTCGTTTTACATTTTAATGGAATAAAAATGTAGGTCTGGTAAAATATATAGAGTGATTTTATTCAACAAATTATTTGGCAATTTTCCATGTTAGAATAGTTATTAAGGTGAAGACAGTTAAATAGGATAATATTTAAGTAAATATTGTCTTGGCTCGAATCAGGGCCCATAGACCATTAAAACTGTTGTTACCAAGGTTTTATTTTTATTTTTTGGTCATGGAGGATTCCAAACATACTTCACTATTATAGTTCGGTTGTGTATGAAAAATAATTGAAGTAATAATAGAAGTCAGAGTCATGAGGAAGCGCTCTTTGGCTTCTAATAACCCCACTGTCCGCCGAGATCTGATGTCATGGTCTAATGAGTGGTTGTTATTTTTCCCCTGAGAAAATGAGTAATGTCTCTTCTGTTAGAAAGTACTTTTCTGCAACTACTATTTACAGAAAAGGTAAAAGCATTCATGAATTTTTAATGGATCAAGGGACTTGTAGCAATAAAAAAAAAAAAAGAATGAGAGAAAGTGAGATAATTAGAAGGTAAAGAGCACCTTCCTTCTGCAGGAACTGGGGACAGACATCCTCCAGATAACCGACCACGTTCCCCTCTTAAAGTGACTTCTCTTTCTCATCAGAACATTCCACGAAATGCTTCATTTTGAGGCCAAGATATGATAAACCTTCACAAATGTCCAGGACTTTCTTGTTGATGGTGGAACAAACCAATGGATATTACTTTACCATTGACTCCATTGTTCAAATTCAAGGCTGCCCCATTTTCCAGACGAGGTGGATGGTGAGAAACGATGAGGGTTTAAAACTTGGTGAAACTGAATTATTTCATAAACTGTTTTCTCGGCCAGTTACTGAGTTATAACCTTGGGAATTTTAAGGAAAACAACTTTCAAAATATTTTTTTTAATAAGAAAAAATTCAGTGAAGAACCAGCATCCCTATACCAGGTAAAAAGCATTAAGCATTCTATATGCCTTTGTAGCAAAGAAACTCAGGGAAGTTGAAAACAACAATTACAATTAACAATAAAAGAGGCTTGTAATTATCACTTAAAATGCAGCTGTCCTGTTTCACAATACAATTAATACCAGAAATTGAGGTATTCCTTGTCCCTCAGGCTTCTTTCAGAAGGTTCAGAAGTTTCAGAATTCGAGGAACATTAAGACCACTTCCATTATTTTTTATGGAATACAGCAAACCCAAATATCTCTCTCCTCTCCATAACTTTATTTTATTTCTTCATTTGAGACTGTCGGCATTCATACGTTTATTTCTTTAGCATATTTGTTCCTCTGATTTATAAGTCATAAAAATGTTTCCATTTAGAAATGGAAATTAAAATCTAAGACTTCTGTCCAGAGTCTGTTCTTTTCTTCTATTATTTCCTCAGAGTCTATTTTTAGTTCCGTCTTTGCCAGGCTAACTGCAGACTGACTGACTTCTCTAAAGATCTCTCAAGACCATTTTTGTGTTGGAGATGTGTCTTGAAGGAGGAATGGTGGAGAAAGGAAAGGAAAATTACTTCAGGTGAGAAATTATACTTGCAAGACTTCACACTAACTCTTAATAGCCATGATTTTCATGGATGGAAATACTACTCCAATTTTTGCATCAAGGCTGGCTACAAGCTTTGATTATCTATGAATTCCAAAGACACTAACAGGTAAGCAACCTTAAAGTCAATGATCACGGAAGCTGAACTGTTGCACGGAATTATTACTCAAACCATGATCCTCTGGTGACTTGGGACCCTTCTCTGTATCCTATTGGCACAATGCACTTCAGTCTGGGCTTGTTGGGGGTGTTGCTCAGTTGCTCAGTCGTGTCCAGCTCTTTGCCTCCCCATGGACTGTAGCCCGCCAGGCTCCTCTGTCCATGGAATTTTCCAGGCACAAACTTTGGAGTGGGTTGCCCTTTACTCCCCCGGGGCATCTTCTCAGCCCAGGGATCAAACTGTCATCTCTTGCATCTCCTGCACTGGAAGGCAGGTTCTTTATCACTATGCCACCTGGGAAGCCCTATCCAGCTACAGTTTAACATATATGAATCAAATTACTGGTATTTTCCCAATGATTCTATTCTCTCACAGATTTTTTTTCACCCTACCAGAAGGGCTTCTCAGGTGGTGCTAGTGGTAAAGAACGCACCTGCCAATGCAGGAGACATTGGGTTTGATCCCTGGATCAGGAAGATCCCCTGGGGGGGGATATGGCGACCCACTCCAGTATCCGTACCTGGAGAGTCCCATGGACAGAGGAGCCTGTTGGGCTACAGTCAACATGGCGGCAGAGGCAGACGCGACTTAAGTGACTTAGCGTGCACCAGACTGAACCACAGCACCAACCACTCTATTGCTGAAGCCAAATATCTAGAGCTCACTGTTGGTTTATCTCTTTTCCTCACTCTCCATCCAACCCATCGTCTGACTTCAGAAGACAGACCAAGGACTTCACATCCTTCTCTGCATCTTCACTACCACACCCCTAGCCAATGTCTCCATCAGCTTTCACCTGGAACTCTAAATAGTCTCAGACACAGTTTCCTTCCTGTCTCTCCTGCTTTTCAGCAACTGAACCCCTGCCCAAGAAATGGGAGTGGCACTCAGGTCACAAACCGGGTTGGCTCGGTCCTCCTCTTAAAGCTCTACAGTGCTCCTGCAACAATAAGAATCGGCCAGAGGGACGCCTTGGCCTTTGCAGAGCCCCGCAGAGCTGTGCCTGCATCTCGCTCTGCACCGGGCTCCTCTGTTGCCACTAAACTGCTGCATGCCAGCCTTCTAGCTGGGCCTCAAACACATCACGTGGCTTTGTATTTTAGGAGGACTGACCCAGCTGTTCCTAGAATCTTTACATTGACATCTTCTGCACATTCAGCTACAATGTCATCTTGAAGGAACTTCTCCCGAACATCCAAATTTTCAGTACCTACCCAGTCTCTATCTCTAAGAAATCACCAACAGGTCTCTCAGCATGACTTTAGACTTCATTTCTGGTATTTCCTGTGGAGAAGAAGAACTTCTCCAGCTACTTAGCTGCCATATTTCCAGCACCTAGATTAGGGCCTGACATTTAGTAGGTACTCAGTTATATACAGGTGGCACTAGTGGTAAAAAATCCACCTGCCAATCCACCTACGAGAGATGTAGGTTCCCTGGGTTGGGAAGATGCCCTGGAGAGGCGATGGCACCCCACTCCAGTACTCTTCCTTGGGAAATCCCATGGACAGAGGAGCCTGGTGGGCTACAGTCCATGGGGTCACAGAGAGTCAGATGCACCTGAGCACACAGCCATGCATTTATATGTATTTTTCACTAAATGAGACTCGATTTTAAATAAGAAGATAAGATGAACGGCAAGTTCCATAGCAATCTGCTTATAGCTGATAGTTACAAGCTTACAGCTAATTAGAACACATTAGAATAGATGGGGAAACAGTGACAGACTTTATTTTTTTGTGCTCCAAAATCACTGCGGATGGTGACTGCAGCCATGAAATTAAAAGACGCTTACTCCTTGGAAGGAAAGTTATGCCCAACCTAGATAGCACACTAAAAAGCAGAGACATTACTTTGCCAACAAGGGTCCATCTAGTCAAGGCTATGGTTTTTCCAGTGGTCACGTATGGATGTGAGAGTTGGACTGTGAAGAAAGCTGAGTGCCGAAGAATTGATGCTTTTGAACTGTGGTGTTGGAGAAGACTCTTGAGAGTCCCTTGGACTGCAAGGAGATCCAACCAGTCCATCCTAAAGATCAGTCCTGGGTGTCCTTTGGAAAGACTGATGCTGAGGCTGAAACTCCAATACTCTGGCCACCTCATGCGAAGGGTTAGCTCATTGGAAAAGACACTGATGCTGGGAGGAATTGGGGGAGAAGGGGACAACGGAGGATGAGATGGCTGGATGGCATCACCGACTTGATGGATGTGAGTTTGAGTAAATTCCGGGAGTTGGTGATGGACAGGGAGGCCTGGGGTGCTGCGATTCATGGAGTCGCAAAGAGTCGGACACGACTGAGCGACTGAACTGAACTGAACTGAACTGAAAGCCCAGACGCAAGGGCTCAGCATTTTACTTAATTCATCTGCACGATCATCTGCTTCAGGCAGGTCTTCCTCATGGCTTTCCTTCAAAATTGCAGGAAATGTTTACAGTAGAGAAAAGAGTTCAAGCTTATATCATTTAGGAGAAAAAGAGAAAAGAAAGATGGGAAGGAAGGAAAGTCAAAAAAAGAAAGGAAGGAAGGAAGAAACTAAGAAAGGAAAGAAAATATGAAGAGAGGTATGTATTAATGCTGCAAGTGACTGCACCAGAAAACATGGGAAAAGTTCTGGAAACTGAACCTGCCACAAGCCTGGCATGCTGCAGTCCATGGGGTCGCAAAGAGTCGGACACGTCTGAGCAACTGAACTCGACTGAATGTATCAATACTTACGAGTGAAGGAATGATTTTGTGTATTTTAATTTTGTTTTCGGAACTATGCAATCTATGACTTACACTCTTCTCTCGTTAGCTTATTTCTGCCCTGGAGTGTCTTCTGCGTTCTTTTCTGGGAGAAGGGCAAGGCTAGTTCTCAGGCCCCCAGGTATTTCAGAGGCTACCACAGAGGGGAGGCTGTCGGAGGCAGACCAGGACTTTTTGACCCGGTGGACACCCAGAACCTTCAAAGGCTGTCTACCGTGCACAGATTTCCTCAAACCTCTCTGTCCCAGGGTCATCAAGTACTTCCTGGAAGCTTTCCAGGTTTCTGAGCTCCACAGTAAAATGCTAAAAACCTCTGTAGTAATACCTCTGGGAGCAAGAATGCTTTAAGCCATTATCACAAACACCTAAAGGGAAGTACTTGAAAAATGAGAGCTAGATTAAAACCTGATGGAGTGAGGAATGAAATGCCCAGGGAGGGGAAGGAAAAGCACTGAAAGAGGGGGTGGGGGGGGTGCCAAGACAAACCCTGCCCTCCCCGCCAAGGGCCTCAGAGGCACTAACTGAAGTGAGAGCTGCTTCTGCTTAGATCAAGCAATTCTGAAAGCAAGACCTTCCGTGGGAATACAGTAAAGAGGATATGCTGCTGCAGTTGATGTATACATTCAGATACACGCTCACTGAAATCTAATCGGAACCTCCTCATCCCAGTTTGGAAATGGCTCAGTTTTCCCCAGTTGCTCGCGGCCACTCCTGCCTCACTGCAGCTTGTTTGTGCTTGCAGACTCCCTGGTGACACAGCAGAGTCTTCTGAAGTCATGTTGCAGGGTCAGTTTCTAGAACTCTTCCCATATTTTCTGATGCAACCACATGTAACATTGTTGTCTCCTAGTAAACATGGAAATGGGTCAAGGAAAACATTAGCCTACGTCTGAAAAAAAGAATAATAGACTGGCTTGGGACTTTGGTTTGAATTCAGAAACCTTCTTGAAGGTTTTGTTTTATACCAAGTCTTATTCTGTTGACCTATAGATGAAGAAATTAGCAAGAAGAAAGGGAGCCAGTTATGCAAAACCCACTATGTATTCAGCTGATTTCAGAATGGACAGGCGCCAAAACAGGCTGAAAACATCTGATCTTCAGTCATTCTAACCGCCATGTCTATGGAGGGAAGGCTGAATCTGATCTCCCACAAATGTCTTTCCTTTTCATGCGGATCTTTCTGGCTGGGTGGCAGAGAGGAAAGACCCTCTTCTTGTTACTGACTCACTCACCAGTCTCTGACCTTCAGGAAGCCTCTAATAATTCTGGAAGTCTAGTTATTCATGTGTAAAGTTAGATAATTTGTTAGATGATGGCTCAATTCTTATGAAAATGAAACTTTTAAGAAATAAGGACTTTTGAGCCTTATTTGTAATTTTTAAAAAAATTTTGCACTTATGTACAAAGTCATTTTAACAAAACACTGAGATTTCTCCATCTGAGTACTTGTGCTCAGTCCTGCCTCACTCTTCGTGGCCCCATGGATTGTAACCCACCAGGCTCCTCTGTCCGTGGGATTTCCAGGTGAGAGTACTGGAGCGGGTTGCCATTCCCTTCTCCAAGGGATCTTCCCGACCCAGGGATCGAACCTGGGTCTCTTACGTCCCCTGTGTTGGCAGGAGCGGTCTTTACAGCTAGTGTCACCCGGGACTTCACACAAGTGTAATCACGCAGCATTTGCTCCCCTGCCACTGGCTTCCTTCACTGAGCATAAAATCCTCAACTTTCATATATGTTGTCACTTATTCCAGGATTCCCTTCCTTTTTTAAGCTTCAATAATATCCCACTGTATGCGAACACTGGGTCTCTTTATCCAGTCTTCCGTGGATGGATACATAAATGGTTTCCACGTCCAAGCTATTGTGTAAAGTACTTCAATGAACACAGTGGTACTTAAATCCTTTTGATATCCTGATTTCAATTCTTCTGGAGAAACAGATTCAGGAGAAGTATGGGTATTTCTTTAGGGTGTTATACATCAACAATAATTAAATCCTAGGTAGCAGGAGGTGGCTCCAACGGTAAAGAGTCTGCCTGCCAATGCAGGAGACCCAGGTTCAATTGCTGGGTAAGGAAGATCCCCTGGAGAAGGAAATGGCAACCCACTCCAGTATTCTTGCCTGGAGAACCCCCTGGACAAGAAGAGCCTGGCAGGCTACAGTCCATGGAGTCACAAAGAGTGGGGCAGGACTGAGTGACTAACACACATACACGACAAGGCTCATAAGTTTAGCCTTTTGAGAAAATAAAACGAAATCAAAGGTAGTGCAATAGAGAGAGAATGATTGAGAATATTGCTCAGGCAATAGAGAGAGAATGATTTAGAGAATTGTTCTCCTACTGTGTCAAAAGTTGAGCTAAGTGACTCATATCTACTGTACCCTCTAATCTTTGCCACAACAAAGGGTCGGGAAAGAGAAACCAAGATTCAGAAGCTGAGGACCTTGTCCCAGGGCTCACAGAGTTTAGGCAACAAAGACATCCTTCAGGCCCTGGGCAAGCGCACACTAAGCGCCACATCGCTCCCACCAGCTGGTTTCATCACCAAACATTCCTAGTCATGCTGCCGTGCTGTTACTGACACAGAACACATTGCCAGAATGTGCAAAACATTTCCACTCTTGTTTACTCTTTTTAATTTTTGGGCTGTGCTGCTTAGCAGGCAGGATCTTAATCCCCCAACCGGGGATTGAACCCTCGCCCCCTGCATTGGGAGCATGGAGTCCTAACCCCTGGACCGCCAGTGAAGTCCCCATTTACATTATTAGTTTTAAAAACCTCTATTAACAAGTAATCTACAAAAAGTAACAACAGACGCCCACGGGACAAAATAATTCACTTTAGTTTTTAAAATATTTGCAACTTCCCTGGTGGCTCAGACAGTAAAGCGTCTGTCTACAATGCGGGAGACCTGGGTTCGATCCCTGGGTCGGGAAGATCCCCTGGAGAAGGAAATAGCAACCCACTCCAGTACTGTTGCCTGGAAAATCCCATGGACGGAGGAGCCTGGTAGGCTACAGTCCATGGGGTGCAAAGAGTTGGACATGACTGAGCGACTTCACTAGAATAGGAAAAAGGAGTCCAGAATGGTGGTGGCTAAAAGACAAGGAATGGAAAAGCCTGCGAAAATAGAACAAAGGGAGGTCTGAGGACCGGAGTGAGGACCTCAGGTAGGACAAACAGCTCTCCTGGCTGACCCAGTTTCCATAGGGCAGGCTCGGGGGAGGACAAAACATAAAGAGAGGAGCCAAGGGCCGGGGGTCTCTCCCTCCCATGCACGCACGCGCTCTGTCTCTCTTTCTTCTCTTCGCATCTTTTGGGTGGGCATGCCCTCACCCCTCGAGGATGTATTTTCCTTTCGTTTCCTAAATAAAACTGAACTGTAACACGGATCTGTCGGAGAGCTATAACACGGCCTGTCCGAGAGCTGTGACATGCTGAGGGGCTTAATGTCCGTCACTTCAAATTTTTGTTGTGACGAGACAGAACCGAGGGTATTACACTCCCCTGACACTTCTGAAATGATATTTAATAATAAAACATCAGATTAAAAGACTTTTGTGGAGTTGAATTACATTTTGTTGACTTAAAAATAGGGCCTAACATAAGAGTTGTGAGTTAAGTTTTATTTGGGGCAAAATCAGATAGCTCTAAAAGACCGCTCCAAAGAGGCAGGGGAGGAACTTTTGCATATATGCGATTTTGGTAAAGGGGGGAACACGTGCGATCGAGCATGTATTTTTTCCAACAGGTATCTATTAGTCTCAAGAAGCTTTTGTTAGTCATGAGAAACTATTGTCACCATGATAGATTTTAGTGCTTTTCTAGATATGAGGAGACACAAGAATTGGGCTCATAAAATCAGCTCCTAAGAATATCTAACTAATATCTGAAGACCTGTCCTGCCAGTTTTCTCAGAGCACAGAATACCTCATTTTTGCTCTGAATCTCAAATTCCTTCCAGGGGTGTTGAAGGTAAGCAGCTGCAGGGGCACGTGATTTAATCCTCGCGGAGGTAGATGGCAAGCACTCACCACAATTGCCAATTTGTGGCTGACAATTTCAAAAACACCTGATACATTGAAACATGCACGTTATCTATTGCTTGTTCAGTACAGCTTGGAAAACTTTCGAGTGGAGATGGAGTGGAGGCCTTTGAATGTCAGAGGTAAGGATTGCCACCTGCAAACTTGATTTTCTCAGCCAAATATGTTACTCAGTCTAGACCTGTGCTTAAGGCAGAATTTTTGAACTAAAGCCTTTTCCAAAGAGCACTGTGAGACTAAAGTCAATAGATGATGATTAAATGCCTAGGTGTTTTTTAAGTATTTCACGAAACAGGGGAGATTAAGAAAACCAAGCATCATAAATCTCTTTGTCCTTGGCCTACATACAGTCTAATGACTGAATAAAGAATCTTAAACATCTTAATCCTTTTGATGGAGGAAGATGAACTCATGTCATTGGGCCACATTCTTCTTAAGTCAGACTGTACGGTTGCCCACTCTCACTAACTGAAATAAAGACATTCTGAGGCAGCTCTAACCTGATCTAGGGTGGCCAAAGCTGAAGCGCCAATATTTTGGCCACCTGGTGATAAGAGCTGACGCACTGGAAAAGACCCTGATGCTGAGAAAGATTGGGGGCAGGAGAAGAAGAAGAGGGCGACAGAGGATGAGATGGTTAGATCGCGTTAACGACTCAATGGACATGAATTTGAGCAAACTCCAGGAGATAGTGGAGGACAAGGAAGCCTGGCGTGTGGCAGTCCATGGGGCAGCAAAGAGCCGGACTTGACTTTGCAACTGAACAACAAGCAGAACCAGGTATTTGACTAGGCTTTCTCCTGGGATATCAGGGGATGGAGGGAAAGCTTCCTTTTGTTAACCGTCTCATGCCGTAGCTTCTTCTTCAAAGCTATGATGGGCAAAGAAGCCGACAGAGAGTTTGTGGACTTGATTTTGTACAGATGGTAGCTATGTACCACTCAGCATTACATGATTAGGCTAAGTTCTACTGATCAGCTTCTTAATGTCTACGATTTGCTCTTTTTATTCCTGTTTGATGAAATGTTCTCAGCAGAACTCGATAGCAACAGACCTGGCATGAAATGATAGGGAAAACGAAAAGTAATGACTTGTTCTTGAAGAAAGTCTCTTTCAAGGGCAACATCATTCCATTTTGGAAAATTACAAGCCTGAAGCAGTAACTCAGACAGAAGGGATTGTCCTTGTTGGGTCTAATTGTTTCATAAAGGGCTCCCTGTGGTCCTCTATCGTTCCAGGTGTCTGATTAGTATCTGTATATTTGCCTAAAGCTGAGTGGGTGTGAGGGAGAAAGGGATGGCCCTCATCTATAAGAATCCAACCCCCCAGGGCAGCCCACTGTCAAATCGCACCTTGTAAGCTTCCTCCTCATTCTTCAGCTGCTACAGGAGTAAGCCACTGTGCCCACTTCAGCACGGGTTACCCTTCTTCCCACTCTCAGCATCAGAAACTGCCTCTACTCCACGGCACAAAAACCAAGACTTGTGTTCTAGACTCCCTGCTTGCATAATATATTGCTAAAAATCTAGGTTAAAAAAAAAGATTGATAATTGCCAATTATCATTTCCTTTGTTTTGATAAGTCAAGGGTGAAATGCAAAACATCATTTGCATCATCAGAATCCAAAAAAAAAAAAAAACCTGCATGGAAGGCAGATGGACTGGGGTGGGGTGGGGAATGGGGGTGAAATACCATAGGGGGAAATGATGACTAAATTAATTCATTAAAGGTATTTATCAAGTTATAATTTTAGTTAAATGCATAGCTAGTAACCCATATTCCTTACACTTACCCTTCTATACTTCCCATGAAGAGACTGACGCCAAACCTTTCTGGTCTGGACCGTTTCTTTTAACCATCAAATATAGCCCTAGAGAGTCTGCCTCTGGAAGCAACAAAAATAGCCCTGCCATCCCACCACAAAATAGAGTGTTCCTGCTGCTTGTCTGGTCCTCTTCTGACTGAGCTGACGTGCTGGAGAAACATTCAAAGTGGGACCTAAAAGGTGGAAAGAAGGATGGAAGATGTCTTTTCCCCTCTAAGCCCCCCTCCACCAAAAAATATATTTATTCCCTACTCCTGTGAAATACAGCTGAAGAGACAGTCGGCTGGCCCGCAGGATTGCAAGCTGTCCTAAGTAAATCTGTTTTGACTTCCCAACTGTCATGGGTCCCTTACAATACCTTGCCTTAGAAACTCCCCAGAGCTCTATTAGAAGACAGGAAGGTACAGATTAAGATGGATAAATAAATAAAAGAAGGCAAGAAAGGAAAGGCGGAGAGACTGCAGCCCCACATTTCCTTATTGGTGATGTATTACAGAATCACAGCTCAGTGCCAGGACGGTGCTCGGGGCAAAGGGAAGCTTTGTCAGGACAAGACTCTTCCTCTGACTGAGGCATTCTTCTGTACTGCAGAGGAGCCTCCTCTAGTTTTAACGACTTTGACAAGAGGTGGGGAAGAGGTGCTCGTAGTCATTTTTAACAAAGGTCTCATTGACTAAAGTTTATGATTTTTGTTCGAAATCACTTCCTACCAAAGAATAAGACTTTGAAGTTTATTCTTTGTTCAGTCATGCTTGTTCTGATTTCTTTAAAAAGAAATAAAAGACCAAAAAAGAAAAAAAAAAAAAAGAAAGAAACCTCTAAAACAAAACCCCCGCTGCCTTTAAGACTAATTGTCTGTACCTGAAAAGCTTAAAACTGCTTTTGCTTAGAGGACCACAAGTCAAACATCTAATGTTCCCTCAAGGCTGTTTATGTCACACCTTGGATTGCTAAAACAGAAAGTTAAGTAGCTGATAAATTTCTCCTCTGTATATGGTTTATTCCATTTCATGTGAGTGTGTGTGCGATGTGTAAGTGTGTATGAATTGGAGCCATTCAGTGTGGAAATGCGAGCACATTTCTGGAACTGCAGCCATTTCATTTTCTAGATTTTTTGTGATCCTTTTGTGACAGTTTCCGTATACACACACATACACACACACACATATATACATCACTTTTTATACTACAGTAGTTTTCCAACTCAAATGTAAGTTAAGCTTAATGAAGGCAGCCGTGTCACTGTAAATTACTGATTTCTGGGAAAGTTTATTCTTTTTTTTTTTTTTTTTGAGGGGGGCGTCGTTGCGGGCAGGGTACATATGGCTGATGAGTGTTTGCCCTGGGTCTAGGCCTGGTTACTCTTGTGGGTGTGTTGCTTTCTTTTTGTTGTTAAGTCATGCTGGCCTAACAATTGTTTGCGTTGTTCCGTTCACCTGGCCCCCAGCTGTCCATCCGTCCTATAAAACCATGTTGAAAGCTCACAGTGTAGAATACAAACACCAGTCTAGGAATCAAACTGTGTGGGAAGAAATGCAAACGCACGTGTCCTGTTGGAGGTGGAGGGGAAGGTGGGCCTGCAGGAGACACTTCATGAGCAGTTTTACTCCAGACCACAGACATTATAAAAGCGCTGCAAAAGACTTCCTGTAGCCTGACACTCTGCTGCTTCAGCCAAGTGTACTCAATGTATTTTACTTCTTATTAACTTTCCTTTCATACTGAACTTTATATTGTAAACCACCTCCTTTTATTGTTATCCACTGAGGAGCGGTTTCTTGGCAAAGAGTGAGGGTGAAACGGTGCCAGAAACCTTTTTTGGCACAGGCTATCAATTAAAAGTGATATACCAACCTAGTGGGGAGAGATTAGAGCATTTCCCAGCACCGAGTTCTTGATGATTTCAGAACAGGGCAAGAGAGTTCTCCATGCTGTTTCCTCAGAGGAGATGTCATGTCCAAAATGATTCTTTGGAATGTAGCATTAGCAACTTGTCATCTGAGAAGCCATGTTTAAATTAGTTTGTTTTCTTCACCTCGTGCTTTTGTTTCTTTCTTTTCCTTGTAGCTATTTTTTAAATTTGAAATGTGGATGAATCCCATACTTTTTAAGTGGGTTGCAGTAAGAATACAAGATAAACGAGAGAAACGGGACACAGTCAAGGACATTTCACGTTAATAATAGGCTTGCTGCTGAAAAATGACCTCAGATTTCAAATACCAAAATAAACCCCCTGGGGAAGTGCCAGGAGCAGTGGATACAGGGTTAGCCTGAACTCTCTACAGAAGTTCAAATATTAGGCTAAATGCATGAAAAGTGGAAGTGTTAGTCACTCAGTTGTGTCCGACTCATTGTGATCCTAAGGACTGTAGCCCACCAGGCTCCTCTGTCCATGTAATTCTCCAGGCAAGAATACTGGAGTGGGTAGACATTCACTTCTCCAGGAGAACTTCCTGGCCCAGGGATCAAACCCAGGTCTCCCACACTACGGGCAGATTCTTTACCATCTGAGCCACCAGGGTAGCCTGCTTAAATGCAGAGCATAATAATATCCCCTTCAGTCAAGAATATTACGGCTCTGGTGTCTTTCCCAGAACATCTGTTCAGGTACTAATGCTGTGGAAACGAGGGTGGCACAGTGGGTTGGCCTGGGCTCCGAAGTCAGGATATCTGAGATTAAAGCCTGGGTTTATGTTTACGATTTTCTAGCTGTGTGATATTTAGCCAGCTATGTAAGGTCCCTGTGTCCCCATTTTCTCATCTGAAGTCAGGGCAGGCGACAGCAGTTACTTCATGGGGGTTTTGTTAGGATTAAATGAGAAAATGTACAGAAAGCATACAGTGCGAACGAGCAGTACACTGGGGCAGAGAAATCAGTGACTGTCTCAGACATTAGAATCTGTTATTTCTGTTCATAAAAAAAACCCTCCCTTCTATCAAAGGTCACTGATGCTCTAGAAATTCAAATTCACTCCTTCTCTCATGGTAGGGAGGGTTTTCTGAGGGATCCTCACGCTGCAAAACAGTGTGGACTGGAGCACTGCCCTGGAACCAGTCACAGAAAGGAAGAAAGCGAATCTAGAACTCGTAATGGGCTGTGCTCCTGGACGCCAACCAGAGCAAGTCTCCTCTGAAGAAAACCCATCCGATTCAGGCCTTCCGGTGCCTCACGGATTCAGATCTACCAATGAGCCCACAGTCTATATCGCCCAGCTCATAAAAAGACAACTCTCTGTGAATGAAACCACAGCCCTAAACAAGAGCACAAGGACCGGCTGAGTATGTAGGTGCCAGCACCAGGGACCACCGCCCTGCTCGGGGGAGGCCCTGTAGGATGTCCTCTGAAGGTGACCCCACAGCAGTGAAGGGAAAGGCCCCCCCAGTGGGCAGCACTCTGGCCAGTGCCCCTGGTTACCCACTGTTCATGCACAGGAAAAAGCAGCCTCCGGAAAGAAGACACATTGGGTTGTGGGCAATGGAAATGTCTTGGCTGGCTGGAGGGGGCCCCGGAGGACCAAGGTCAGCAGTGCTGGGGAAGAGGCATGAATGGGGATGCGCGCAAAGAGTGAGGACCTTTGTAGCTCATATTCACGATGAGCAAAGAACAATGTCCACTTCAGGGAAGACAGAACCAGGGTACCGGAACGGTCCAGCCGGCGGACGCCAGCCGGCCTCGCTGCCCTGAGACAACCAGTGCTCCAGCCACAGGCTCGAGTACAGAGTCACTCTGATGGCAAAGCTGCAGGCCAGGCACAGGCTCAACAACCAGGGGCACCCCCACCACGGTTGCCGCTGGTGGATGCCTAACCTGCTGGTCACAGAGACCAAGGCTATTGTCCACCCTCCCCGCCTGAATCAAATTCCTCCTGTGTATCAGCCAGCCATCCGGCGGCATCTGGGAAAGAGGGCGTGTATTTTGGACACGTCCTGAACCAGTTCGGAGCTGGTGCTCTCCTCGTGGGTTTGGGAATCAAAGGCAGCGGTAGGGGTGTATCCGTTCCTACTCACACCTGGTGACTCATGTGGATGGTGCTTGTCTCCCTCCCCTGCAACTTCAGGCTCTGTGATCTAGACATCCTGGTTTTCAGAGCAGCTATTCTCAGCAGGAAACCCAGTAAACATTCCACTAAAGTTAAGCTAAAGCTGTCACATATAATTTGGGGATCTTCACAGCAGTAAACTGCAGGCCCAGAGACTCATTCCCAGGAGGAGACTGAACTATTGCTATGAGACAGTCAGGGAAGAATATATTTACCACTGGACCTCTCATGGTATTCTCATGTCTAGTTTTAACTATAAATGGCGAAGCGTCTACAAACAAGGGGCTTCCCTGGTGGCACAGTGGTAAAGAATCTGCCTGTCAATGCAGGAGATGTGGGTTCAATCCATGGGTCAGGAAGATCCCCTGGAGAAGAGGAAATAGCAACCCACTCCAGTATTCATGCCTGGAAAATCCCAAGGACAGTGGAGCCTGGTGAGCTATAGTCCATGGGGTCACAAAGAGCCAGACATGAGTGAGCACACACAAACACACCCACAAACTCCAGGCTCAGAGGATGAGATTCTGCATCACCCCACAATGCAAGCTTCCCCCCAGACCAGCAGAAATGCAAGAAAAGGGGAGAGACGCCTAGAGGAGGTAATGGAGGAAAGAGACGATGGGTATCAGTTACTGCTGTGGGACGCGCGGCAGCAGCAGGGACTAGTTAATCTCACTAACACTCCTTTTTCCAGGGTTGCTAAAGCTCTAATGGGGCATGGGGATCTGGGGGATGAGATGAATTTAAGCCTGATTCATTCCCTCGCGTGTGCCAAGTACTCCATAATCAAGGTAACACACATATTATATGACCCAACTTTTCCAGATATCTCCAGTTTTCAAAGATCACACACCGTTTCAGTGACTTTTTTTTTTTTCCAATCTGGATTTTCTTTTTGCTCAAGCACAGGAATTTGTCTTTTCCTGAGTGGCCCTCCCCGAAAGTTCTTGATAATCTCTCTGAGAAATGCGTATGCAGCCCACAGATCTGCCATCCGGCTCCCTGGAGTCAGGCGGCTGTTGGGCACTTTTTCGGTTGCCTCTTAGAATCTCAAGCATGGCCTCAGTCATGGTAATGCCACTCCTGCTATAAAACTGTATCTCTTAAGCCTCCTCGTGCTGCAAGTCACAGGAAATTCATCTCAAACAGCAAAGGGGATTTACTGGCTTCCGTAACAGGAAGTCCATCGCGAGGAGGGCTTCAGGACTGATGCACCAGAATCAAGTTGATATTTCTTCCATCTTCCTCTGTCCTCAGGGCGTCAGATTCCTCCTAAGTCCGACTCTCCTCCCTGCCCGCTCCCTTTGACACCGCAGACATGCAAGTCAGCCAGTAACAGTAATACCACGTGTCTCCTCATTCTTTTTAAAAAGGAAAAAGAGTGTGTGACCCAGCATTGCAAAGAACAGTGCAAAGGTTTGACCTGATGGCTTGGCTTAGTCACATGCCTGCTACAGAATTAATGCACGTGTCCCCATAGAACTCGTATGTGGAAACCTAATCCCCACTGTAACGGTATTTGGAGGTGGTGCCTTTGGGGGCGATGAGGTCATGAGAGTGGGCCCCTCATGAGTGGGGTTAGTGCCCTTACAGAAGACACCCTGGAGAGCTCCCCTCAACTTCTGCCGTGTGAAGACACAGCGAGAAGGCTATCGCTGGACCAGAAAGTGCGCCCTCACCAGATCTCAAACATGCTGCTGTCTTGATCTCAGACTTTCTGCCCTCTGGGACTGTGATAAATTAACTTCTGTTGTTTTTTTAGGGCATCCGGTCTATGGCATTCTGTTATAGAAGCCCAGACCAACTAAGATAATACCCAACTTTGAACCAATAGACATGGTGAAGTAATAATATATCCTGATATGCTGAGCCAATGAGCCCCCCACCCCTAAAGCTGGGATGGGCTCAGTTTCATCCAGAATGCATTAACTATGTTGAGAAGTAAACAAAGACGAGTCTGGGAACTGTTAGAAAGTACAAATGGATGTTACAGCAGAACCAACAATGTTCACTAAAAGCACCTTTTTTTTTTTTTTTCAATCATGGACAACCCCCCCACCCCAACCCACTTGCCCAGCCCTTAACTCCCCACTGAGCTGAAGGCATAAGAAGTATCAGAACATGGAAAATATATAAACAAAGTAAAATCAAAAGAAAAAAAATCTTAACATGATCCTAGGTAAGACAGTTGCTGGACTCCATAGGCCAGTCTCTACCACACAGAAGATCCTCTGTGCAAATCTTCTGAAACTCCACTGTGAGTGCTCATCCTTGGACATCTGAAAATGCTGAACCGAGGCCCAAGATCCTGAGATTCTAACTAAGTTTCCAGGCGATGTAAAGATGCTGCTCTGAGGCCCCCACTTTGACAGCTGCTCTTCTGAACCAGAGCCCTGTCAAAAGGTCCACCTCAAAAGGAGGCACCCTCCACCTTGCCTCTTTTCTGGGAAAGAAACAGAAGTTCCTAAAACGACCTGCCTGCAGAGTTTTAAGTTCGCCTCCAAGAAAGACAAACTTGATAGTATCAGAGAAAGTTTAACTTCGAGTTACTTCCAGTCTCTCCCTCCGAGCATAACCATTGCTTTACCAGGACTTATTAAAAAATGTCTTTATAGCGTCTTTTCTCAACACCAAGGTGTCTATTTCCTCAATGATGAATTTAAACTTCTACAAATAAAAGAATACCAACAAAAAATGCATAAAAAAGGAACTATTTGAGGTGATGGACATATTAACTATTTTGATCTTTGTAATCTTTCCACGATGTGAATCAGACTGTCACCCTGTACACTTTAAATATATACAGTGATATTTGTTAATTATTTCTCAATAAAAAATTTTAAGAAAAAGAATGCTATCAACTTTAAAAACTGCACAAATAAAAGCTTTAAAACATAATTTTCCAGACTTGCAGCTTTCAAACTTCTGTACAGGATCTAATGAGAGTAAGGATGCATAACTATGCCTGCGTGCCTACATGCGTGTCTTTGCGTGTGACCCCGACAGACACGCGTGCTTACGATCACGCGCACGTTTCACGGCCTGTTTCCCTCTTCCGCTCTTTTGTGTCTCTGGGTGGCCTGAGAATCTAAAGAGAATTTACAGCAGCATTTCTATTGAGTATACATTTCAATTCAAAAGCAACCAACTTTTCAACATTTCAAGGGAAATTCACCAGTCCAGAGGAGACAGCACCGAAGGAAACTCCAGTCGAGGCAGAAGAGCCGCTCTCCTGAGCCAGGGGCTCGCAGGACCGCCACTGAGGCCCGGTAAGCGGGAGCGTGACCAGACTCCCCCAGTGAAGTGGGTCTGTGACCTATGCAAGAACGAAGCAATGTTAGCTCTTGGTTATTCTACTCATGAGCTCCCCGGTGGCTCAGTGGTAAAGAATTGGCCTGCCAATGCAGGAGACTAAGGTTTGACCCCTGGGTTGGGAAGGTCCCCCAGAGAAGGAAATGGCACCCCACTCCAGTGTTCTTGCCTGGGAAATCCCATGGACAGAGGAGCCTGGCAGGCTGCAGTCCATGGGGTCGCAGAGAGTCGGACACGACTCAGAGACTGAGCATAGCGTGATTCTGCTTATATTGCTTATTTAATGCGACTCTTTTGATGTCTGATTCTCTTGAATTCATGATGATCATATTTAGTTGGCAACAGAGAAAAATACTTCTTAAAGAAGCACATGTTGGGGAGGGAATGGAATGGGCTTCAAATGGGGGAACTTTCCACTGAATCTGGAGCCTGCAGAAATGCCTTTCCAGGTGTGGATGGCACTTATGCATGAGTCTCTCCCAGCAGTCTGCCTTTGTCTGTAATTAAAGGGCCAGAAGCTAGTTTTATATATAACTCAAGGCAATTGTAAAATATATTTCCCCTCTGTTTAAATAAATGAAATAATTTGTCCCATAATCACATTGGTCTCTGTGAGCTCTTGAAGTTTTATGAAGGTGTAACTCATGAGTCACACTGTTACTTTGGTTATTAAAACTTGAGTCTCGTAGTACTTTTTAAAAAATATGAATCTTAACTTTGTGCAACTTTAAAGAATGGAAATGCCTGAAGACGCATCACTATAGGAATGGTAAGATCCTGGCAGCTCCCTGTCGATCGGAGCATGATCTGTGCAGCATCAATCATGTGTTCGGTGTAGCGTCAAAAGGCCAACAGACAGGGTGGCCCAGAGCACACATTCTAAAGCTGGACTGTCTGGGCATAAATCCCAATGTGGTCACCTGTTAGCTGGTTATGATGCCTTGGGAAAGATGCCTAGAGTGTCTAACCTATTTCCTCTGCTGGAAAAAAGGGAAAAGTACAGCATCTTCTTAGGGATGCTGGTAGAATAAATGAGTTCATAATTGTACACCCCTTGTGTGTGTGTGTGTGTGTGTGTGCACGTGTGTGTGTGTGTGTGCTCAGTCACAACCTACTCTTTGCGAGCCCGCAAACTGTAGCCCTCCAGGCTCCCCAGTCCGTGGGATTTTCCAGGCAAGAATACTGGAGTGGGTTGTGATTTCTTTGTCCATGGGATCCTCCCAACTCAGGGACTGAACCTGTGTCTCTTGTGTCTCCTGCACTGGTAGGAGGATTCTTTACCACTAGCGCTACCTGGGAAGTCCCTGACCTCAGATAACCCCAGTTATCATCTTCACTGAATATACTGACTTTTCTTAACCTGAAAGATCATAGAAGATGTTTTGTGTTGTTTATACTTTATAAACTTGGAATTGCAATTCTAAAACATAACCCCTTATTGAAGTAAGCACTCGGTAAGTGTCAGAGATTGTTGTCACCTCAGTTAAGTGGCTCTGAGCTAAGGGAGAATTTACTCCCCAGGGAACATCTGGTGATATAAGGTGACATATTTGACCATTAGGCCTGGAGATGTGGCGACTACTGGCCTCTAGAGCATGGGTGCCAGAGATGCTTCGGAATATCCCACAATGCACAGCAGCCCCCATCACGTCACCAATAAGGAATTACTCAGCACAGCAGTGCCTGGTTGAGAAGCCATGCCGCAGCATAAACTGTGTCTTGTACATCAAGCATATCTCCTGGAAAGAAGTCAAAATAAATGGGTAGAAACCGGAACCACCCAACTCTTAACCCCCTTCACCCTATTTGGTAGGGGGCAGAGCTTGCCTCTCTCTGGACAGCCTAGAGAGCAGCTCATACATCACAGGCGAACAGCTCAGAATTTTCACGAACTAACCTCACCCATGTAACTACCCTCACCCCTGTAACTACCCTCACCCATGTAACTAACACCTGGATCAAAAGTTAGTGTATTAATAAGACCCCAGTTATCACTTCACTAAATATACTGACTCTTCTTGACCTGAAAGATCATAGATTTTGTGTGTTGTTTATACTTTATAAACATGGAATTGCAATTCCAAAACATAAAAATGGAATTATTCAGTACGTATTTTTCTGACTGGCTTTGTTTTTCTCAGACATCCTCGTTCTGAGATTCGCCTGCATTCTTGCTAACGGTCATCGTTTGCTCAGTGTCACTGCCGTGTGATATTTCACTGGACAAATGCACCTGACAGGGTAAGGTTACGTGTTTCGCTCCTCGAAAGGATTTTGGCAGCTTCCAGCTTGGGACTGTTACGAACGGTGTGGCCATGTGCATCCCAGCACACATACTTCTGTGCATAAATACACGAATTCTGTGGGGCATATACAGCATTGGAGGACGAAAGGGCCACCCACTCCAGTTTTCATACCTGGGAAGTGCCATGGACAGAGGAGCCTGGCGGGCTACAGTCCACGGGGTCGCAATGAGTCAGACATGGCTGAGCATGCCCGCATATGCAGCGTAATTTTTGAAACTAGCGGAGCACCCGGCCATGATTTCCCATTACAGTGCAAATCAAATCCGAGGTCCTTTCGGCAGACACGTTTCCCAGGTTGCCTGTTTTTCGTCGACTTCGCCTTTGCATTTGATATTTGCCTTCACTCTCTAAAGGGATCCACTTTGGACAGTGAAGATGTTTTTTATCCTAACAATATCTTACCTAACCTTCTGCACTTATGTTCCTGACTCTACCTGGAAACCTCCCAGCACCCGCTCTGCCTCAGACACACTGTTCTCCTCTCATTTCACAAGCATGACACCCATTCTTTATGACTCAATACCCGTCGTGTATATCCATTTCTCAATTCTGGGAACAGCTGAAATCTTTTCATCTCCACCTCTGAGGCCAGCTCACCACTGGACTCCAGGACTCATTATGACATTCTATGAAGCAGCAGTGATAAACTCCAGTTAATCCCATTTATTCTGTAGGACCCAATAACAAGGGTCAGGGATGGGACAGAAGTAGTTGTAAAAGCATACCTGACCCCCGTTTCGCCTTTACCTAAAGGTGAGGCTGTTGTTGTTCAGTTGCCAAGTCGTGTCCGACTCTTTGTGACCCCAAGGACTGTAGCATGCCAGGCCTCCCTGTCCTTCACTGTCTCCTGAAGTTCGCTCAAACTCAAGTCCATTGAGTTGGTGATGCCATCCAACCATCTCATCCTCTTGGACTGTAGCATGCCAGGCCTCCCTGTCCTTCACTGTCTCCTGAAGTTCGCTCAAACTCATGTCCATTGAGTTGGTGATGCCATCCAACCATCTCATCCTCTTGGTCTGTAGCATGCCAGGCCTCCCTGTCCTTCACCGTCTCTCAGAGTTTGCTCAAACTCATGTCCCTTGAGTTGGTGATGCCATCTAAGCATCTCATCCTCTGCCGCCCCCTTCTGTTCCTGCCCTCAGTCTTTCCCAGCATCAGGGTCTTTTCCAATGAGTCATCTCTTCGAATCAGGTGGCCAAAATGTTGGAGGAAGATTGCTCGTCGCCAAAAGGCAGGCAGGGACTTGAATTTTCATGTCATCATAATTATCATAATGAGGGGAATTTGAATGTAGCAGAGGGCGCAAATGCAGAATCCACAGCATAGGAGACGCTCGCCTTCAGAAAGAGCCTTGAATTTATCTCCATTTTAATGTCTCTCCACATTTTAAAATATTAGTTGAAAACGGGGATTTGAGAGGATGGAGCAGCCAAAATAAACACTCAACACACTGTTCTACTAGGATTTTATTATCCTCAAGTTCGCAGGCGCCTCAGCTGCTGCTGCTGCTGCCCAGTGCCTGGTGAATCAGTGGTTGTGTCTGAAAAGGAGACAAATAGGATGGAAAAAATATCCATTTCTCTGTCTGTGTGTGTATTTTAAAAGGCAGCACAGTTGCATCATGCACTTATGATAACAAAGTGGTTTTAAAAAAAAAAGCCTGGTTGAAATATTGAATTAACTTCATTTTTTTTATGCCACTATGACACATTTTTTTTTCTTTTTTGTACACCAGACATTTATATTTTCATATTGTCATGGAGACTGAATGTGATTCAAACGATTCTGTGCACTGTTATGGAATAATTTGTCTTATGTGAAGTCATTTTTTTTTTCAGTGATACACTCTGTGGATAGAACAGATTAAAGAAGCAGCTAGAAAGGGTATATTTATGCAATGTGACAAGTACATACACAGAGCCGGATGATGTCATAATGTAAGTAATTTAGAGGTCCTGGCACGTAGATGGGTGGTAAGCCATGACTGCAGTTGCTCTATGGAGGGCAGCTGCCTGAGCCTGGGGAACTGTCTTATTTGTTTGTTTGGTTGGGTTTTTTTTTAAGAAATATTGGGGCTGAGATAGGATTTGTTCTAATCGGGGCTTCCCAGGTGGCTCCGTGGTAAAGAACCCGCTTGCCAGTGCAGGAGGCACTACAGATGCGAGTTCGAGGCCTGAGTCGGGAAGATCCCCCGGAGAAGAAAATGACAACCCTCTCCAGTGATCCTGCCTGGGAAATCCCACAGACAGAGGAGCCTGGTGGGCTATAGTCCATGTGGTCGCGAAAGAGTCAGACACGGACATGACTTAGCGACTGAGCACGCGTGGCTAAGGGTTGCTAATCTCCTGGCTATGTAAGGAATGAAGACATGCAAGCAGGTTCTTAATTTCCCCATGAGTAAATGTGGATTTTCTTACACAACGCGGATTTTCTTCTCTAAAGATGAAAAGGATGAAGATGGTGAGGCGAGTGGTGCCTCTCTCCATGGCCCCATGGAAGGCCTGTCTACACTGTCAGAAGCCCCCTCCCATGTTTTGACCTCCCAGTTTACACTGGGGACAAGCATGACGTTCCAGCTGCTGGTGGAAGCGGCAGATCCCACAACCCTAGTGTAGCTTGTCTAAGGGACACACTCCAATAGAAACTGAGATGAAAGCAGCAGAAAGCCTTGGTTTGCCTGAAACTGTTTCTTTTAGAAAGTAGTTTGTGTGTGTGTGTGTGTTTTGTTTTTAATTTTGGCATAATTTGAGATTCATAGAAGAGCTGAAAGTATAACACAGAGGTATCCTGCCCAGTTTTCTGTATGGTCATCATCTTACATTACTGTGAAATTTGTCAAAATGAAGAAACGGACACTGGTACATTACTATTAATTAAACTCAGACTTGACTTGGATTTCACCAGTTTTTTCCATTTGTGGGCTCTTTCTGTCCCAGGATCTGATCCAAGATACCTCATTACATGCATTAACTCTTTGAATTCTTTAAATGGGGGCAGGGCATGGCGTAGAGTGCAAAGCCCACTGAACATGACTACTGGAACTAGGAAACTCCTCTGAGGAGCTGGGTGACCTTAAGATATTCAACCCTGCGGAGCTTGCAGATGCCCCACAAGTCCATTCACTGCAAAATGAGGACCAAGCATGCAGTATTTCAGGCAGGGAAGGACACTGATGGGACATGGCCTGTCCTGGCCCAGCTGCTTTCCTTGGCCTGAAAGAGTCTGACCCACAAAGGCAACTCTGAAGAAAAGACACTGCATACACCTTCCTGACTGGCCCCCACTTGCATCTGTCAAACTTGAATGGACTCTGACATTCAGCAAAGAATGAAAGAGAAAACTATCCATCTATCAAGCTTTAGAAAAAAGGATGCTGATGCATAGGAAAGCAAGGGCAGCTGATTATTCATAGGACTTCCCTGGTGGCTCAGTGGTAAAGAACCTGCCTGCCAATGCAGAAGACGGGGGTTCGATCCCTTGGTTTGGGAAGAGCCGCTGGAGGACGAAATGGCAACCCACTCCAGTATTCTTGCTTGGAGAATCCCATGGACAGAGCAGCCTGCCAGTCTAGAGTCCTTAGGGTTGCAAAGAGTTGGGCACAACTTAGCCACTAAACAACACTCATTCACAAATCTTCAGCCCTAAAGGCATCTGCCTTTGAGCTGAGATTCTCAAATGACCCAGAGGCAGAGAGAAAGGGAGGGAACTGTGCCTGGAGGAACGCCTGGCACATCAAACCTTCCAGCTACTTGTGTCTCTCTGGGAACCCTTCCCCTCCACCCACCTCCCTGCCCCTGCCTTTCCCTGGCTACCCGCAGGCCCTGTTGCTGCCTTTTACAGGGTCCCTTCTCTCTCAGCAAGACACCAATCCGGCAAGCTTGCAAAGGCCAAACAGAACTGAGACTCACAAATATATAACTGTTTTCCTTAGCTCGTGGCATAAATCAAAAAAAAAAAAAAAAGGGGGAAAAAAAATTCAGTTAGCACAGGGCTCAGAAGTGTTTATTTTCTTGCCAGCTGCAACATGCTACCCTCACAGGGGATCACCTAAAACCAGTTATGGTTTGGGTTGGAGGGGGACGTCAAACTTAAGCTGCGGGCTTGGCCTCTCTCAATGAATTACGACCTTGTCAAGAACCTATTTTTTTAAAATCAATGCAGGTTTTCTATCAAATCAAATACCTGCACACTAAATTATATTTTTGGTGCCAGGCTGGCTCTCCAATTTTTTTTTTTCCCATTTGCTAGTTTTTTCCAGCCTCCTCTCCCAACCCTCCCCCCTTCCCCTACCATGATACAGACAGTTTTTGTCCATAAGAAGAAACTGAAAAGTAAGCCATACATGGGGGGAGGGGGTGCAGTTTGTTATCTTATACACTGTAATCTATCTCAGCGGCTTCAATGCCAAAAGTGCTCCTGTAAACTAAGAGGCAAAGCTGGAGAGAGGGGGGCTGTCCCTTGGAGTCACCCATCCAGTAGCTTTTGGAAGAAATGTATTTTTTTTTAAATTTTCCCCTTAAAATTTCTTTGGCGGTGGTGGGCATAGGATGGGAGTTGGGGAGGCTCCTAATACAGGTGTCGGGATGAAGAGTTAAATATTTAGAGTATCTTTTCAATACGTTGTTGAGACATCCCTTCCCATCCGACGTGACTTGATAGATACAAGATGATTTTAGAGCATCAGAGAAGTTTTCTTCCTTCCGTTCTCCTTCCCTCCCTCCCTTCCTCTATCTCCTTCTTCTCTTTCTTCTTTCTGATCTTCAACTAAACTCTGATCTTTAGAAAGAGTTAGATCTCTCTTTTTAGGAGTGGGTGTGTCTGCCAACTGGTAGCTTAGTGGAGACAATATTCGGGCGGGAACTCCTCGTCGTGGGGCCAGCAGAGGCCTGAAGTTCTTCCTGAGGAATTGTGGCAAGGGTCATTTTTCAATACTGGGGATCTTTACGTATCGATATCCACTTAGGGCAAAGCCTTGGAGGCAGAATGCTCCGCGCGTGCACCACAAGCGCCCCCCTCCCCCCCCCCCCCTTTCATGCCCGGAAGTCTTTATTTGGTGGTTTTTCAATTAAATGCCACATATACTTCAGGGCATATGTAAAGAATCCTCAAATGAATTGCAAATTGTTTTCGGTAGCAACTGGGATGGAGAAAACGCAGACAGGGAAATCCCAACCAGCTGCGTTTGAGTCTTCGGAACTCAAATCAAATATTTTCTGATTGGACTCTGGACATTTTTGATGGGCTGTTAGGCCGCCAACACTGTCTTCACCGCACACGTGAATGGCTGGTTTGGCAGAAATATCTCATCTACCCCTCCCCACCCCACCCCCTGCAGGCCTTTTTCAGCTGTAAGCTGCTGCTCTTCAGCCTATCCTTTGCTGACGGAGGCATGCTTAAAAGTTTCCAGGTCAGGCAGTCCTGGTTATGAGTTGTTTTCCTCACTTGAGAATTTCATGGTAGAAAGACACACCAAGAATCATCTTGGATGGGGAAAAGAGAGGAAGATAACCATTCATAAACAAGTCAAAAAGCTAAGACACAGAGGCATGTCAGGTAGAAATCATGGCATAGTGGGGCCTACTGGGAGCGGCAGATACTCGTGATGCAAGTGGATAAATATTTCAGTAAACTCTTATCCTGCTAAAGTTCCTAGGCTAGTGGTCACAGGATGTGAATATCAATGAAAGAACACAGTTCCTAATCAGAGAAAGCTCACAGTCTACAAGGAGAGGGAGGAACTTAAACCACCAGTGATAATACACAAATGCTCAGAGAGGACAGGTTGCTTGAAAAATTTAGCATCCATTTACTTTGTCCCAGTGGAACTGAAAGTGAAATTTGCTCAGACGTGTCCGACTCTTTGCAACCTCATGTTCTATAGAGTCCATGGAATTCTCCAGGCCAGAATACTGGAGTGGGTAGCCTTTCTCTTCTCCAGGGGATCTTCCCAACCCAGGGATCGAACCCAGGTCTGCCACATTGCGGGCGGATTCTTTACCAGCTGAACCACCAGGGAAGCCCAAGAATACTGGAGTGGGTCGCTTATCCTTTCTCCGGCAGATCTTCCTGCCCCAGGAGAACCGGGGGTCTCCTGCACTGCAGGCAGATCCTTGACCAACTGAGCTGTTGGGGAAGCCCCAGATGAAACTGATCTTGATCTCAGTTTCAAGGACAGGCCCTGACTGATCTAAGCTAATGAGTGGATTCCATCCTCCTGGTTTCAATGACTGGAGCAGAGATGGGGTTAACGTCTGCTTCTCAGGAATGAGAACAGGGTGTATATATACGGACTAGAGCACAGGTCCGAGAGGCAGCAGTCTGGGGTTTGCTTCACATGAAGTCAGGGGCCAATAATCCAAGGAACTGAAGAGAGTGAATAATGTCTGTGAAGCTCTTAGCTCAGATCTAGGCAGCCAGCAAAGAGATGAATGAATATTAGCCTGGAATACAGATATAATTTTCTCACCGTTAGCAGGACTGGGAAATCTCCAAGGGGGAGGTTACTTGGGGAGGACAAAGTGAAAACATTAAAAGTAACTCTTAGGGATTTGGGGGGTTGTTGTTTTCAGTGCTGTGTTTGTTTTTATTAGGTTAATTGAATCATGTTCTACCCAGGCATCTTATGGTAGATAAAACACTAGTGAACATTCACCCCATAAATCCAGCAAAGTCTTTAGCTAATAAAAGCAGGCATTGTAACCAGAAGTCTCATTTCATTAGTGTTGACACTGGACCCTGAATCCCTCACTTCATGGTTCTTGCCTGGAGTCATCCTCACACCGGGGTTCTAAGCATGAAGCTTCCAAGAAGCACTGTTTGGACTAAGTCATTTTCACCATCTTGTCCGCTCTTGGGATTTCTAAGTCTGGTGCCCCTAGGAAGGAACAATATCTCTTCAGAAGCTAACTATGGGAGAAGACTGGCTTGACCTGGTTTGATGAGATCAAACCAGTCAGTCCTAAAGGAAATCAACCCTGAATATTCACTGGAAGGACTGATGCTGAAGCTGAAGCTCCAATACTCTGATCACCTGATGTGAAGAACTGACTCACTGGAAAAGACCCTGATCCTGGGAAAGGATGAGGGCAGGAGGAGAAGGGGATGACAGAGGATAAAATGGTGTGATGGCATCATTGACTCCATGGACATGATTTTGAGTAAACTCTGGGAGACAGTGAAGGCCGGGGAAGCCTGGTGTGCTGAAGTCCATGGGGTCACAAAGAGTCAGACACGACTGAGTGACTGAACAGCAAGTGGGAGAAGACAGTGTCCTGGTTAAATCCTTATCCCCTGGGATTTCAAATCCTTGTAAATCACGGGGACACAAGCAGATGCCACTGCTCATGGTAACTGAAAGAATAACTCGATTCTGCTCACAATCACCCACATTTCATTTCCACTTGGGAGTCAGTGCTTTAGAACTACTGTGAATATAAGCATCACCCAGTCATATGTTATTTCCATTCTGAGACTTTTATTGAAAAGGAGAAAAAAAAAAAACAACAAAAAACGTATTGCTGACTCTGGCTGCTTGGCACCAAAGAGCAAGGCGGTGAAGATAAACTTAATTGTATTATAATCATTATTAAATAAAGATTCAGGAAAACAGCACGGATATCTTTGTGACAGAAATTATAAGAAATTTATGTAAATAACCATGTACATTTTATACAGCCCTTAGGCTCCAACAAGTATTCCAAGTCCCAAGAGCCCCTTTGGAAACATGGTTTGCTTGTGTATTTTCCCTCTTTTGAGGATTTACCAGCCCTGTTGCTGTTCACTTGCTAAGTCAGGCCCGACTCTCTGTGACCGCATAGGTTGCAGCTCACCAGGCTCCTCTGTACTCCACTGTCCCCTGGAGTTTGCTCTAATTCATGTCCATTGAGTTGGAGATGCTGTCTAACCACCTCATCTTCAGCCTTGGGGTTCCCATTAAACTGAGCCTGAATTGAAAAAAAGTGTTTTCAAGATGAGAAGCTGGTTTTAATCATCAAAACATTTGTTTACAACAGGATGCTCTTTCCTTCCAAGAACTTAGCTTTTAAATTTCAGTGTTATAGTTCCGTCTTTATTGCAGTGTCTAATCAAGGCATGTTTTCCTCCTGTCCCTGGTGGCTAAAGCGTTTTATTTCCTGTTCGCGAAGCAGTACGCCAGCATGAACAGCACAAGGTCTGAAGTCAGGGGTTCGAGTCCAGGCCCCTCTGCTCTTCTCTGTTTTCAGCGTGAAGCAACTTGCTTTACTTCTCCGGCCCTCAGTGTCTCTCTGTAAAATGTGAATTAGACATGCATTATCCCGGCCTCAAAGAGGTGTGATAAATACCAGATGAACAAATGCACAGGAAGGTGAATCGCAGTTTGGAGTAAGTGCCTGGCACTTGGTTTAAAGGTAGAACCATAAGAAATCAAGACCAAAGAGCAGGCTAGAGGGGGAACCAGTTAAATAGTATAATGCGGTAAGTGCTTGGGTGGAGGAGAAGAGAGAGTTTAGGAAAGTACAAGAATAGGACATCAGGTGCTTCCCTAGTAGCTCAGGGATAAAGAATCTGCCCGTCAGTGAAGGAGATGCAGGAGATGTGAGTGTGAGCCCTGGGTCGGGAAGATCCCCTGGAGAAGGAAATGGCAAGCCACTTCAGTATTTTTGCCTGAGAAATTCCATGGACATAGGAGCCTGGTGGGCCACAGTCTATGGGGTGGCAGAGTGGGACACAACTGAGAAACTCAGCTCACACACACACACACACACACACACACACACAGAGAGGACATCAAAAGCCCAATGGGACAAAGGGGAAACAGAGAAGGCCACACGGAGCTGGAGTCGGAAGCTTCCCCCGCCACCTCGTCACCTCTTTAGAAACTAGATGCCAGTAATCAGTAATGGGTGACTGCACTGCCTGATTTTTCTACCATAAAACCCAACTTGCCTCCTTAATCACTACCAGACAGACTGCCTACCCTGGCTAAATCTCCCTGGCCTCACCCACCTACCAGTTAGGCACTCAGCACCCAGTTCCGGGCAATGCAGAAGATGTCTTAAC
Organism: Ovis canadensis; assembly: GCF_042477335.2. Lineage (NCBI taxonomy): Eukaryota > Metazoa > Chordata > Mammalia > Artiodactyla > Bovidae > Ovis > Ovis canadensis. Next base: position 67,522,020 of record NC_091255.1, on the reverse strand, counting down.
TGCAGGGAAGTTGCCAAGGTACAATCTGAAGTCCAAATCAAAAAAGGTCGTATATTTTCTCTCTTTTGTAAAAGCACACTTGTGTCCTTGATTCTCTTGCAGTTTTATATTAGAGTGTGGATTCTTAGCATTCAGAAGTTACTTGACTTAAAGACATCTGTGACTTTAGGTTACTTTCCACATTCAGACTCTGATGTTGCTGACTGTTACATACACTCCGCTTGGACTGGCCTCTAAAATGAGAGGTGACTCTGGAGACAACATATTCCTATGAAAATGGGGCAGCAGGCAACACGCTTATCTGTACAAATGCAGTTGTTGAGACATTTCATATTTAAAATTATTATAAATTATCAGGTTGCCTATTAGATAGTGGGATTTATTTGCAATAAGCACCAATACTTTGGCCACCTGATGCGAGGAGCCAAGTCATTGGAAAAGACCCTGACACTGGGAAAGATTGAGGACAGGAGGAGAAGGGGGCAGCAGAAGACGAGATGGTTGGATGGCATCACTGACTCAGTGGAATGAGTTTGAGCAAACTCCTGGAGATGGTGAAGGAAAGGGAAGCCCGGCATGCTGCAGTCCACGGGGTCGCAAAAAGTCGACACGACTGAGTAACTGAACAACAACAAAATTTGCAAGAATGCAGAATCGTCAGATCGTTGCTATTCCTCCACTCCGTCTGCTCCATGAGTTGCTTTTATAAAATACACAAAGGGAAAAAGAAGAAAAAAAGATCCTCTCCCCACCCAAGCTGTGAGGGTTATTGCTTTACTTTACCTGTTACCACTCGATGGACGTGAGTCTGAGTGAACTCCGGGAGTTGGTGATGGACAGGGAGGCCTGGCATGCTGCGATTCATGGGGTTGCAAAGAGTCAGACACGACTGAGCGACTGAACTGAATATCAACTTAATAGACATTTTTGCCTGCTTTAAAAAAAAAAAAAGTGGTTTGTATGGATCTATTCAATGTATTATTTATAGTGTTGTGGCCAGATCACTATTAAATAAAAATGCAAAAACTTCCTATAAAAATGCCTTATTTTAAATAAAAATGACTCATTTCTCCCCAGTTTAGACCAGCTCTTATCTGCCTGTGTAACTACCAAACTTTGAAAGCATCTTTGACACTAATCAGTAGACCAGCCTCCGACATGCATCTTAGTGGGGTGTCTCACATCCACTCTTGCAACTGCAGAGAGACTTTTTTTTCACTGTCTGGCTAATTAACTGATGCAACACTAATCCTCTGCACATCTGGTCCTCCATGTTTGCTCATGTGGGCTCCCTAGTGAGGAAGTAGGGCCCAACAGCAATGTGGACTGTGCTTGATTTCGCTTTAAAATCTTCACTCTCTGGGATGAAAACCTTGAGATAAAACATCTGGATTTCAATGGCGTCCCCAGGGACTGAGAGTTATAGTTCTATAGAATACATATTGCACATAATATAGGCTTGTTATTTCTACATTAGCACTGCTCCAGCCAGCGCCCGCCGTTAGCCTGTCAGTCTCCTCACACATCATTAATAAACAGGTAATTTCATAACTGATTTCCACCTAGTGTCATGCTGAAAACCACCTGGGTTTTCGTTTTCACTCGCATGAAAGGGACAGGCTGGAGGGACAGGCACTTATTATGAAACTGGGTCTAATTTCATTGAATAATGGATCGAATTGGTGAAAACAAATGCATTCACAGGAGGATGAAAGAAATTTCCAGGGCAAAGGACAGGCCTGGATCCACTCCTCCAAACGAGTCTGTTCCCTGCCCTCCTCAAACCAAATGTACATGTTAGGAATTATTCCAAAACCATGACCACTCCCTTGGGGAAGTTTCAAAAAAAAACACCACGGAAGCAACTCTTTGGGGGGAAATCTATACTTTTAAAATTGAGACATGGGAAATTAGGTCTATGACATGCTTATGCATTAATTTTAAATTAATGCTGCATGTGTTACGCCAGCAAAGATTAAAAACACACTCACCAAGGTAGGCCATTGTCGGAGTTGGCCTACATAGCTGCCTAAACGTGCAGGGATGGATAGTATGGTGAAAGGTAATTGGAACTGATCGCTGCAGTCTAATCCACACCTTGGCCTATGCCGGGCACTGTTGTTTGGTTTTGGTTTTGGAATTTGGAGGGATTCCTCCTTCTCAGCATCATTCCTACTACACCGGGAAGCAGCTGGGAATCACTACGGCCGGCTTCCACATCAGAAAGAGGTCTATCTAGCAGTTTCTGTGGCACCCCTCAGTCTTGTGATATGTTGCTACAGGAATTTCTAACTTTCTTCATGAACAAGGGCTAATAATTTCATATCATGATCTCTGACTTCTGCTCATGTGACATTTCAGTCACAACATGGAACCACAAGAATGTATTGTTAAGGAATTTACTAAGTGCAGCCCGATTGTATTCAGCAGACAGATGGGAGGGGAAAAAAAATGCTGTATGCCATCTATTTCTCTCTGACCTTCCCTTCCATTGTCAACCCCATAATGATCTGCTTTCCTCTTCCCATTGACTATTTTAAAGAACAGATAACAAAATCTACACTTAGCGATTAAGGAAGAATCCTGAGTACGAACTGGGAGGTGAAGAAATCTGATGCCAGAATTTCCTTAGTTTTGTGTTTTTACAATCACATTTGCAAGAAATGATTCAGTTTATATGTAAACACTGAATCTCACTGGTCATTCAATATGATATAGTGCATGCAGTGAAAAATTTCAACATAGCTATTATTTCTAGTCTAAAGTAGGAAAAAACAAAACAACCAGATAATTACCTAGAGCCAGTAACTGCCTAAGTTCTGTGGCAGAAGTTATGAGGAGTCAAGATGAGAAGGTGAATGCTTCCAACATTCAGGAAAAACAGCATTACACCAACAGATAGAACTACCCCTCTGAACTAATAGTCTGACCTCCTCCTCCTCTTTATCAACTCATATTTATAATCTATTAAAATGCTTTATTGAACCACACAGTTCCACACAGTTCTTTATAGGTGTTCTTTATAAGTCAAAACAACATAAGCCGTTAAATGATAAACTATTGAAAGCAGTCAGGATTCCAGATGCTTACAAGAGTCACTCAAGTATGTACCGAGTGTCGCTGATTTTGCACCCTAGACCAGGACACAACTCTCAATGTCTGGACACGTTTTTAGTTGCCATAACCGGGTGGGGGTGTGGTTGAAGATGCTGCTAGGGGTGGGGACCAGAGATGCCATAAACATCCTAAGAGCGCAGGACAGCTCCCCACAACAAAGTCATCTAGCTCCGAATATCAGCAGTGCCAAGAAAGAGAAACCCTGGTGCAGACTCTTTGCTAGAAACACTGATAAAGCTACCAGCTTATGAGAGCCTAACAACCAGAAAGGTTTCTATGGGGCGTGTATATTTCATGCAAGCCCCACGTTGTTCCATTCCTAAAGCAAAATGTTACGCTCTTCAAACTCTCCAGGGAAGCTAGAAGCATAAAGCTTTGGGTGAAATGTAAATTTCTTAAAATATTTATCCATCCATAAGTGGCTACATTTTTGACATTATTATAGGGTTTCTCAGTGTTCCATTTTATTAAAAAATATTTATTTGGTTTCTAAGATTACTGCTTTTCTGACCACAGAAAATTCAATTACTGAAAACTGCAGCTATCAAATTGGTTGAAAATAAATAGCCTTTTATCCAAAGCTGGCAAAGGCTGGTTTGCTTTTAATATGTAGCCATTTAAAAAAAAATAAAAATAAGAAAACATTTCCATTGCAAGCTGATGGACTGCAGAGTCAGAAGCCAAACAGCCTTTTGCATCATCAGGTTTTATTTAAAATAGGATGAGAGAGGAGCAGTGGCGGTTTAAAAAAAAAAAGAAAAAGTCATCAGAGGAGCAATTTACCATTATTTTTCCTCTTTTGTTTTACAAGACAGAAGAAATGTGAGCCTTTTTGCCAGTGGAAATCACTTTCTCCTGCTTTCTCTCTGTCTCGGTTTGAAATGTTTAGTAATATACAGGAAATGTGGTAAGTGAGAGCTACAAACGTGGGCTTCCAATATCAAGCCTAATTATGTGTCAGGCAACCGGCATGGCAGCAATACTGCCAGGGAACCACAAAGGAGCCTGCGTTGAGGCCTAGATCTTTCTCTCATTTGCTTCTCATTTGCATTGTAATCTCCTCCACATTTTTTTTTTCATTTCTAAAAAAAGAACACTTGTCCACGTTGCCCCAGTGAAAACCAGTCAACCCACAAGCAGAAGTAACCGAAAAGTAGATAGACTTACATTGTGAACCAAAGCGCAGGGGTGACTCCCCGTGGGTCCCAGAAAACGATGCTTCCGTCTTGGAATTTCGGCGCTCTCGCCACTGAACACACATCCGGGTTTTGTCTCAGCTGAGTGGGACGCTCTGCACGTGAGTGGGGCTCTTATATTGTATGCTGTTGTTGCTCAGCCACTCCAGTCGTGTCTGACTCTGTGGGACCCTACGGACGTAGCCCACCAAGCTCCTACGTGCATGGGATTTTCCAGGCAAGAATACTGGACTGGCTTGCCATTCCGTTCTCCAGGGGAATCTTCTCCACCCAGGGATGGAACTCCTGTCTCTTGCATTGGCGGGTGGGTTCCTTACCACTGAGCCAACCCCTGGAAAGCAGATAGGTTAAATATCACTGGGAATTTGATGCTATTGGGAAAATCGACTGGCTTATGTCAGTGATTCAGGGCATCCCTTGTCCCCTTCAGAACAATTTTTGGAGGATGCCTGAGGTTGCCTGTTAGAAGCAGCTGTTGCCAGATGCAGATGAGGAGACCTAGGCTTGACTGCTGTTCTGCTCTTATCAGCTGGGTGTTCTTCAACACGTGTGTGGCTGCTTCTCACTGGGTCACAGTTCCTTTATCTGCAAAGTGAAGTGGTTGGAAGAAAGTGCCTGAGGCCATTCCTACTTTCACAGCCCTTTGTCTGTCTGGATAGGCTTGGGTTGGGTCCACCCGGTACAGTATGAGGCCTGGGCTAAAGACAGGGTGCCAGTGGAAGGGGGATCACTGGTTCAAACGCGAGGGTCTGCCTTTGTGCACAAGTTACTTCCCATGGGGGCGATAATGCGAGAATCTCCCTTGCCCATCGATTTTCGCAAGTGATGGGGGATCCTAATCAGACTGGGAGACTGAGCGTGCCTTTGTGCATGAGAGGCCGGCAGTGTGAGCTTGGATGGGACCGGGCCCCCCGCCTTACAGTCTCTCTCTGCCCCTCTGTCTGTCTCTGCCTCTGCGTCTCTCCCTCCCTATCTCTCTTTGTGTGTCTCTCTCTCCTTGTCAACCTTTGCTTCAGTCTCTCTGAGCTTCTCCTTGTCTTTCTCCCTCTCCCTCTCTCTTTCCATCTCTCTGTCTCTCGCTCTCTGCCTCTGTCTCTCTCTCTGTCTCCCTTTCTCTCTCTCTCACACACACACACACTCACACCCCGTCACGAAATGCCTCATCTCAGAACATGGGAGGGGACTGGCAAAGAAGGCTTAACCACGCTAAATGTATGGTGTCCGTGACAAAGCGCACGATACCTAGAAAAGACAGAACCTCCGCTGTGCAGTGGTCAGAAGTGGGGCTGAGCAGGGAAAGGCTGACTTCATGAGGAGGGAGCTCCCTAAAGGAGGAAAAAGGAAACATAACCACTCCCTCTCTGTTTTCTCGTCTCCCTTGGTTAGGAGAGAACCACAGGCTCCTAGCTTTTACTGTCTGGTTTTGTGGTCTTATTGACGGCTAATGTGACGACAGACAATAATGGCTCTGGGGCCTCCCATTTTGAAAATTCTTTACTGTTTTCCTTAATCCTACTTACTCTGTTATAGTTGTGGATATGTTATAGTCCAGCGGGATAAAAGGGACTCCTTCTCAAAGCTGGTCCACCTGTCTGAACCTCTCCCGGGGCGTTATAGACTGTAGCTGGGAAGGCCAGAGGGAAGGCATTTCACGAGTCATAAAGATGACCAGGGAATGCAGCACTTTCTGGGAATTCAGCATCAGTGGAGAGAATGATGCTTTTATGTTTTGTGTTTTTTTTTTTAATAAATAAATTCTTAGTTCAAAGCACATCTCCACCAAGGCAGGGTGATTCCACCATCAGGGGCTCATCTATTCTAGCCCATTGGTCTGAGATCAGGGGTTGATACCATCCCATCAAAGGGCAAAGGGCATCAAAGGATGGAATTTAAAACACCTTTAAAGAGCGCAGGGTCACTGGATCTTTGTTAACAGCTTCTGTTAGCAGAACTGCCAGTGTGTGCCCTGCGCTTCTGCAGGGGCAGTGGGAGCCGATGATGGACAGCTTGTGATGACAGGGACCCAACAGGGGGATCGCCCATCAGGGCAGGACTTCTGAAGGGATGAAAGAAGGCAGGAAGGGGGTGATGCTCCGTCTTTAATATCCTTTCCTTGTTGCTGGTTAGTTACGCAGTCATGTCCAACTCTTTGCAACCTCATGGACTGGAGCCCACCAGGCTCCTCTGTCCCTGGGATTTCCCAGACTAGGATACAGGAGTGGGTGGTCATTTCTGTTTCCCAGGGATCTTCCCAACCTGGGGATTGACTGCACATCTCCTGAATTGCAGGTGAGTTCTTTACCTCTGAGTCACCCTGAGCTCCAAGCTAATGAGTAGATGGAGCTCCGACCTGCCAATGAGGATTATAACGCTGTAGCCACCATATTTCAAAGTTAATGTTTGAAACTTTTGCCATGATTTGACGCACAAAGCAAAACTCTAAAGCAATAGATAGATTAAGAAAGTGGGGAGGAAGGTTAAGTGCTTGTTAAAGTAGTTAGCAGAAGAAGAAACTGCCAGCCTGTCTTTACTCTCTGCTGCTGCTGCTAAGTCACTTCAGTTGCGTCTGACTCTTTGCGACCCCATAGACGGCAGGACACCAGGCTTCTCCATCCCTGGGATTCTCCAGGCAAGAACACTGGAGAGGGTTGCCATTTCCTTCTCCAATGCATGAAAGTGAAAAGTGAGAGTGAAGTCGCTCAGTCGTGCCCAACTCTTAGCGACCCCATGGACTGCAGCCCACCAGGCTCCTCCATCCATGGGATTTTCCAGGCAAGAATACTGGAGTGGGGTGCCATCGCCTTCTCCTCTTTACTCTCTAGAAAGCAAAACTGCTAAAGCAATTGTCAAAAATCTAAGATTGGTGGACAGGATTAACTGATGAAAGGATGAGGTGTGCTCTTAAGTCAGAGTGTGCCAAGTCTCCTTGGTCGTGTCCGGCTCTTTGTGACCCCGTGGACTGTAGCCCACCACGCTCCTCTGTCCCTGGGATTCTCCAGGCAGGAATACTGGAGGGGGTTGCCATTTCCTCTTTCAGTGGCTCTGAGGACTCCCACTTTGAAAATTCTTTACTGTTTTCCTTAATCCTACTTACTATGTTATAGTTGTGGGTGTGGGACAAAAGGGACTCCTTCTGGAAGCTCGTCCACCTGTCTGAACCTCTCCCAGGGCCTTATAGACCGTAGCTGGGTAGACACAGGCAAAGCTCAGAGAATGTTGAGGTCAGTGAAACACTCTATGATATTATAATGATAATATCTGTTACTACACATCTGTCCAAACCCAGCAGGAGGGTACAAGAACAAGAATGAACTCTAGGGAAATACGGGCTTTGACTGTGATGAGTCAATGCAGGTTCATCAGATGTAACAAATGGACCATTGTGGCGAGGATATGGATGAAGGGGGTAGCTGCTCATATGTGACGCTGAAGGATACATGGGAAAACTCTGTACCTGCCTCTCGATTTTGTTTCAAGCCAGAAACTGCTTTAAAAACTAAAAGTTTAAAAAAGCAAATTATCTGACTATACTACCTACACAAAATCCAGATATTTAGAAAGAGGTTCTTGGGCTCAAAAATTCCTATGGACGGTGACTGCAGCCATGAAATTAAAAGATGCTTGCTCCTTGAAAGGAAAGCTGTGACAAACCTGGACAGTGCATTAAAAAGCAGAGACAGCACTTTGCCGACAAAGGTCTGTACAGCCAAAGCTATGGTTTTTCCAATAGTCAGGTGCAGTTCTGAGAGGTGGACCATCAGGAAGGCAGGGCGCCAAACAACTGATGCTTCAGAATTGTGGTGCTGGAGAAGACTCTTGAGATTCCCTTGGACAGCAAGGAGATCAAACCAGTCAATCCTAAAGGAAATCAACCCTGAATACTCATTGGAAGGACTGATGCTGAAGCTGAAGCTCCAATACTTCGGCTACCTGATGCAAAGTGCAGATTCATTAGAAAACGCCTATGCTGGGAAAGATTGAAGGCAAAGAAGGGGGCAGCAGAGGATGAGATTGTTTGATAGCATCACCAACTCAATGGATGTGAGTTTGAGCAAATTACAGAAGCCATTGGAGGGCAGAGGAGCCTGGCATGCTGCAATCCATGGGGTCGCAAAGAATCAGACATGACTTAGCAACTGAACAACAGCAAAAAAAAAAGACCCCCTTGTGAAACTTTGTGTACACCTTGGGTGTACAGTGGAAAAATGAAAGTGCAGACTTCAGGCTGAAGAAGGTAAAACATGTGGATGCTATCACATTCATTTAGATCAAGAGAAAAAAGAACTAAATTCTTCATTGTGCTTTTGCCTAAATGAATGCAGCCTTTTCATCAACAATGGAAAGAAAATATCTTTCCATTTCAAGAAGGACTGTACTAGCTTCTGGCAATTAATTACACTTAAAAACATGTAACTCAGTTTGACAGATTCATTGGTCATCTGCTATGTACCAAGCATAAAGTCTGTGGGTACCAGGATTCAAAGATAAATGAGACTTGTCCTCAAAGAAAGTTTCCTCTTATACAAATGCCAACTGTATTGTTCTAATTATTCTTCTGCTTCTTTTCACAAATTGTTACTGAACGGGAAAATTAAACAATGACGCAGGAGACATATTTAACTTTTCTTTTTGGAAATTAAAGATGTAGGGTTACAGAGGGGAAAATATGAAGCCATATTTTCATCTGTTTTATTGCCATTAAAAATGTTTTTGCATCTTTGCTGAAAAAAGTTTTAAACACCGTATACCTGAGACTAGGGAAAACCATATGGGCACGGTCAGCTGTTGAGTACATGCGGCCAGAAGCAGAGAGTGTCAAAGACAGACAAATACGTCGCTTGAACATACATGGCAGGGAAAAAGGTTGAAAACTCCCACTCTAATCTACTGTCGATATGATTTCTAAGTTCATCTGGTGGCTGGTTAACGAAATCCAACCACTGCACGTTCAAGGCATAATTAGGAGGAAGTCGGAAGAAAGGCTGTAATTTATGCCTGTGCCTAGCCCACGTTGGCTTCCAAGAGACCTGACCCTTCCCCCAGCCTCTTTTTTGACCAAGCCAGCTCCGCTCACTCCCCAGTCAGACTGGAAGCTACGCATTCCACTGGAAGCATGGTTTATGGACAATGTATCTATAATGGACCCTCCACTCAAAACCGATAGAGCAGGAGCACAGCCATCAGCAATCAGTCCATAAAATCTGCAGTTACTTTCTCTTTTTTTTCTTACAGGGGGCAGGAAGCTAATGGATTTGAAACTGCAGAAGGAGACCACAGACCTTTTTAATAAATGAAAATAAAATTGAGTCTCCGGTGTATGTTGATCTGTAGAACTGGGAGACCCCCAGTTCTCCTGCTGTTCCCCTCAGGGCTGATTCCTAGCCTAAACCACCCAACATTTATAGCTGATAAGTGTCTACTGAAGGGTTATAAAATACAGCGTGTGTAGTTGTAGAGAATGTAACTTATCACTTTCATCAAAAGCCCCCTGAAAATGTGTTTATCTAAAAGGCTTGTATGTTTGTGTATATTTCAAATATCTCTGCCGTTGGACTGAGCTCCTTGGGCATTTAAAAGCCATTCCTTGAAAAGGCCTCTTTGGAAATTGTTTAGCTGTGGGTTCGTGGTTACATTTCCCTGGATTGGAGACATCCTCCAGGTTACAGAACTCATACGAATGTATACAAATGAGACATTGACTATGGCCCAATTTTATTTTCTCACTAAATCACGGTCAAGATTTAAAGCCCAATTCATAAAGGAGGGGAAGAAAAAAAAAAAAAACATATGCGGGTGTGAGGTGATTTTTAACTCTGGCACAACTGATTCTGGGACCTCTCCAAGTAGGCAGCTGCCTGGTAGGTAAAAAAAAAAAAAAAAAAAAGCCTGGGATGTTGAGAAAATGTTCAGGACGCTCCGGTACAGCTGTGAGATATGAGCACATGTCGCTGTTCAAAGCTAGTTGTGCTTCAGGCAGTTGACAGCTGGGGTACGGATGATCTTCTCTGAAAATGACTGGAGATCACTCGAGAAACAGACATAAAACAGATTTTTTTTTTTCCCCAATCAATCACTGTTCGAGTTATAAATGCCCCCGTGACACAATGAGGTTTTCATTAAGGAAGGTGCTCACTGCCTACAGTGATGAAACAGTTGTTAAGGGAGTTGGAAAGTAATATATTTTCTCTGTCTGTATTACCTGCCTGGAGGGATGTGTGGGTTCAGGTATTCTTGCTGTTGCTGTTTAGTTGCTAAGTCATGTCCTACTCTTGGCGACCCCATGGACTGTAGCCCGCCAGGCTCCTCCGTCCGTGGGATTTCCTGGGCAAGAATACTGGAGTGGGTTGCCATTTCCTTCTCCAGGGGATCTTCCCAACCTAGGGGTCGAACCTGCATCTCTTGTGTCTGCTGTATTGGTAGGTGGACTCTTTACCACTGTGCCACCTGGGATGCCCATTTATAGAAGAACACAGGCAAAATGTTGCAATGTGTGAGTCTATTCATGGCTCCAAAGAGAAGCAGTCTAATCTAGCTCATCAGGGCATGCACAGAGCATCTGCTATTTCTGCATGACAGCTTTACCAATGGATTCAGATGCGGTATTGGGGAAAAGCCTTGATGGTCAAAGTGTTCTCCCAAACAGACAATCACAGGGCTCGAGGTGCAGCTGTGCTCATCCTGATTCAACTTGTTAGTCACCGTTTATTCTTCATTTTCTGTCTTGAGGGAGTTTGGAAACTTCATTCCTCCAGCTAACACGGTTGCTGCTTCTTTGGGGCTAAACCAGCCTGGGATTCCGGGACGCAGGTCTAGTGGCAACACCCAAGGCTTCCGATCTAAAAGGCTTTTCTTTTTCACCCAGTTTGAAGCAAGATCTTGACGAATGAGTTGCGGCCACTCTAATTTGGTGCCATTATATTCATGAAGAGTCTTCTCTGGACAGGATGAAGCAATTGCTGTTTTCATCCTCAGATCTGTCTCTCACAGTGTATGAAAGAGCGTGCTGTTTGTATTGCGCACTCAATAAATAACTGCTTATCTTCGCTGATAAGTCAACCTCCTCTCAAATTTCATAAGCTAAGGCAAGATGGCTGTTTGAGATGATAAGTTTTGAGTTTTCAAGGTCAGTAATCTATAATATTCAAATTAGACAGCTGTTTATTGCTTTACTTTTTCCACATAGATCTTAAAATTAAGACACACAAAATTAACATTCTGGCATGTACTTTAGAGTCTTTTAAAAACAGAAGTAGCACTAAGCAGACAGATGTAGAAAATGGACTTGTGGGCACAGCAAGTGAAGGAAAGGGTAGGATGGATGGCGAGGGAGGCTCAAGAGGGAGGGGATAAAAACAATTATTCCCCAATTTAAACATTCATGTATCAGAAGTAGCACTAAAATATGACTTAAATAAGTTTTTAAATATGAAATAATATTAACAATAATAATCTCTAATAATAGTCGCTCAAAGATCTTGCCAAGTTCACAGCTCTACGTGGTGGAACCGAATTTGAAGTCCATGCTCTCCTCAGGCTTACACATGCTCTTAGCTACTCTATTACATTTTAAACTAAACCCCAGATTGGGCCATTCCAGTCTGGGAGCTGCAGACAGAGGGGTGCAGAGCTCTAGTGCCAGATACGCTAGAGGCCAGGGCAAGCCAGGAGTGAATCTGAGAAGCTGACTCCTATGTGGTGCTTTTCCTCTTCGGAAAGGAAAGGCTGCATGCTGAGTAGGAGAGGAGCCGCTTGTACGTGCCTTGTAACTCCAACCAGGGTCCCTGGGGTGGGCGAGCAAAACGAAGTGCCAGGGGAAGACAAAATGCAATGAGGGCAGTGATCACTGCATTTTCATCTGAAAATCTAGTGTTTGGAACCTACAAAAATGGCAATAACAACAAATTCCTTAAACAGTAACACAGCAGAGTGGAATATGACAAAAACCCTCTGTCTGTACCTCATTTAAAACTGTCCTATAAGAGATCCATTCGCCTTTAAAACCCTTTACACCTGTAGCTCGGGTTTGTGTATGTGTATGCATGCACACGTGGGTAACCCAAGACTCTGTCTGAAATTTTAATTTCAATATACATATGAATTTATATATGTATGTGTGTGTGCATTTAGTTGCTAAGTCATGTTCGACTCTTGGCGATCCCATGGACTGCAGTACACCAGGCTTCCCTATCCTTCACTATCTCCTGGAGTCTGCTCAAATTCATTCTCACTGAGTTGGTGATGCTATCCAACCATCTCATCCTCTGTTGCCCCCTTCTGCTTTTGCCTTCAATCCTCCCTGGCATCAGGATTTTTTCCAATGAGTAGGCTATTTGCATTGGTGACCAAAGTATTGGAGCTTCAGCTTTGGCATCAGTCCTTCCAATGAAAATTCAGGGTAGATTTCCATTAGGATAGACTGGTTTGATCTCCTTCCATTCAGTCGTTCAGTAGTGTCCAACTCTTTGCGACCCCATGAATCACAGCACGCCAGGCCTCCCTGTCCATCACCAACTCCCGGAGTTCACTCAAACTCACGTCTATCAAGTCGGTGATGCCGTCCAGCCATCTCATCCTCGGTCGTCCCCTTCTCCTCCTGCCCCAATCCCTCCCAGCATCAGAGTCTTTTCCAATGAGTCAACTCTTCGCATGAGGTGGCCAAAATATTGGAATTATGCTTTAGCATCAGTCCTTCCAAAGAACACCCAGGACTGATCTCCTTTAGGATGGACAGGTTAGATCTCCTTGCAGTCCAAGGGATTCTCAAGAGTCTTCTCCAATACCGCGGTTCAAAAGCATCAATTCTTTGGCACTCAGCTTTCTTCACAGTCCAACTCTCACATCCATAGATGACTACTGGAAAAACCATAGCCTTGACTAGACAGACCTTTGTTGGCAAAGTAATGTCTCTGCTTTTCAATATGCTATCTAGGTTGGTCATAACTTTTCTTCCAAGGAGTAAGTGTCTTTTAATTTCATGGCTGCAGTCACCATCTGCAGTGATTTTGGAGCCCCCCAAAATAAAGTCTGACACTGCTTCCACTGTTTCTCCATCTACTTCTCATGAAGTGATAGGACCAGATGCCATGATCTTCATTTTCTGAATGTTGAGCTTTAAGCCAACCTTTTCACTCTCCTCTTTCACTTTCATCAAGAGGCTTTTTAGCTCCTCTTCACTTTCTGCCATAAGGGTGGTGTCATCTGCATATCTGAGGTTATTGATATTTCTCCCGGCAATCTTGATTCCAGCTTGTGCTTCCTCCAGCACAGCATTTCCCATGATGTACTCTGCATATAAGTTAAATAAGCAGGGTGACAATATACAGCCTTGACGTACTCCTTTTCCGATTTGGAACCAGTCTGTTGTTCCATGTCCAGTTCTAACTGTTGCTTCCTGACCTGCATATAGGTTTCTCCAGAGGCAGGTCAGGTGCTCTGGTATTCCCATGTCTTTCAGAATTTTCCACAGTTTATTGGGATCCACACAGTCAAAGGCTTTGGCATAGTCAGTAAAGCAGAAATAGATGTTTCCCTGGAACTCTCTTGCTTTTTCCATGATCCAGCAGATGTTGGCAATTTGATCTCTGGTTTCTCTGCCTTTTCTAAAACCAGCTTGAACATCTGGAAGTTCACGGTTCATATATTGCTGAAGCCTGGCTTGGAGAATTTTGAGCATTACTTTACTAGCATGTGAGATGAGTGCAATTGTGCAGTAGTTTGAGCATTCTTTGGCATTGCCTTTCTTTGGGATTGGAATGAAAACTGACCTTCTCCAGTCCTGTGGCCACTGCTGAGTTTTCCAAATTTGCTGGCATATTGAGTGCAGCACTTTCACAGCATCATCTTTCAGGATTTGAAACAGCTCAACTGGAATTCCATCACCTCCACTAGCTTTGTTTGTAGTGATGATTTCTAAGGTCCACTTGACATCACATTCCAAGATGTCTGGCTTTAGGTGAGTGATCACACCAACATGATTATCTGGGTCATGAAGATCTTTTTTGTACAGTTCTTCCATGTATTCTTTCCACCTCTTCTTAAAATCTTCTGCTTCTGTTAGGTCCATACCATTTCTGTCCTTTATTGAGCCCATCTTTGCATGAAATGTCCCCTTGGTATCTCTAATTTTTTTGAAGAGATCTCTAGTCTTTCCCATTCTGTTGTTTTCCTGTATTTATTTGCATTGATTGCTGAAGAAGGTTTTCTTATCTCTTCTTGCTATTCTTTGGAACTCTGCATTCAGATGCTTATATCTTTCCTTTTCTCCTTTGCTTTTCCCCTCTCTTCTTTTCACAGCTATTTGTAAGGCCTCCTCAGACAGCCATTTTGCTTTTTTGCATTTCTTTTCCATGGGGATGGTCTTGATCCCTGTCTCCTGTACAATGTCATGAACCTCCATCCATAGTTCATCAGGCACTCTATCTATCAGATCTAGTCCCTTAAATCTATTTCTCACTTCCACTGTATAATCATAAGGGATTTGATTTAAGTCATACCTGAATGGTCTAATGGTTTCCCCCACTTTCTTCAGTTTAAGTCTGAATTTGGTAATAAGGGGTTCATGATCTGAGCCACAGTCAGCTCCCAGTCTTGTTTTTGCTGACTGTATACAGCTTCTCCATCTTTGGCTGCAAAGAATATAATCAACCTGATTTTGGTGTTGACCATCTGATGATGCCCAAGTGTAGAATCTTCTCTTATGTTGTTGGAAGAGGGTGTTTGCTATGACCAGTGCATTCTCTTGGCAAAACTCTATTAGTCTTTGCCCTGCTTCATTCCGTACTCCAAGGGCAAGTTTGCCTGTTACTCCAGGTGTTTCTTGACTTCCTGCTTGTGCATTCCAGTCCCCTATAATGAAAAGGACATCTTTTTGGAGTGTTAGTTCTAAAAGGTCTTGTAGGTCTTCATAGAACCGTTACAATTTCAGCTTCTTCAGCGTCACTGGTTGGGGCATGGACTTGGATAACTGTGATATTGAATGGTTTGCTTTGGAAACGAACAGAGATCATTTTGTTGTTTTTGAGATTGCATCCAAGTACTGCATTTTGGACTCTTTTGTTGACCATGATGGCTACTCCATTTCTTCTGAGGGATTCCTGCCCGCAGTAGTAGATATAATGGTCATCTGAGTTAAATTCACCCATTCCAGTCCATTTTAGTTCGCTGATTCCTAGAATGTCGACATTCACTCTTGCCATCTCCTACTTGACCACTTCCAATCTGCCTTGATTCATGGACCTGACATTCCAGGTTCCTATGCAATATTGCTCTTTACAGCATCGGACCTTGCTTCTATCACCAGTCACATCCACAGCTGGGTATTATTTTTGCTTTGGCTCCATCCCTTGATTCTTTCTGGAGTTATTTCTCCACTGATCTCCAAGTAGCATATTGGGCACCTACCAACCTGGGGAGTTCCCCTTTCAATATCCTATCGTTTTGCCTTTTCATACTGTTCATGGGGTTCTCAAGGCAAGAATACTGAAGTGGCTTGCCATTCCCTTCTCCAGTGGACCACATTCTGTCAGACCTCTCCACCATGACCTGTCCATCTTGGGTGGCCCCACACAGCATGGCTTAGTTTCATTGAGTTAGACAAGGCTGTGGACAAAGGCTGTGCTTTACTGGAGCGGCCATGAAGAGATACCCCACGTCCAAGGTAAGAGAAACCCAAATAAGACGCGAGGTGTTGCGAGAGGGCATCAGAGGGCAGAGACAGCGAAACCATAACTGATCTCGTTACATACGTATAAATTTCAATACTTGATCAATTACTACCCAATGAAATCAACACATTAAATGGGACCTGGGAAGTAGCTAAAGTAACTAGCATCACTTAGTGTAAACAGTTAAATTACTTTTTTTTTTTTTCATTTTCGAGTAGGGGTTGTAAAGCTATAGTGGTGGAGGTTTAGTTGCTAAGTTTTCTCTGATTCTTACGACCCCATTGGCTGTAGCCCATCAGGCTCCTCTGTCCATAGAATTCTCCAGGCCAGAATACTGGAGTGGATTGCCATTTCCTTCTCCAAGGAACCCTCCCCACACAAGGATCCAACCTGAGTCTCTTGCATTCTGGGCAGCGGTTTCTTGCATTTCAGGCAGATTTGTTTACAGACTGAGCCACCAGGGAAAGCAATGGGGACGCAATCAAATGGGCATCAAACCAGCTGTGACCTCAAAGCATTTCCTGGAAATTCAAAATAGCTTCCATCCAAATCTACGTATCAAACTCTCTCTTTCTGCTTGGAGCAATTTCCTAATTCACTGAATTTCAAGACATGACCCATAAAATGAGGAGTGGGTTCATCAACATATTCAGAAAATGAATCTTTCTCAAAAGGCCGATTAGCAAAACTTGGTTTAAGGAACTTTTGCAACAGAATGGTGCTAATAATTTTTAATAGTTTAGAAAATCCGGAGGAAAGTATGTGTTCATTATTTGACTTTTGACGTCTCTCCTTTCCTTTCTCCTGTTCAAAGTCCTTTCTTTGCTACCTCACAGTGTCCTTCGCTTTCTGTCAGCTTCACGCTGAACTCTGGTGCCCTCGAAAATGCCTTCCTGGGCCAAGGGCATTTCAAAGAAGCACAGGGTCCCGTTTTGATTCTACAGACATTATTACAGCTTATTTTTATAGAGTCAAGCCAAGCCAAATGGAACTCATTTCAATAGTTGATAAATTACCAAAATAGCCCATATTATAAATTGTGTCTCCTGTAATATATTGAGCTTCTTCCGCAAGAGGAAATCAGAGATGGATTCCATTTTAGCCAGTTAGGATATATCCAAATACTTTTAATTTTAGACGCAGGCTGTTAAACAAATTAAAAAGTCTGAAGACCTCTGCAGATTTTGGACACACATATCAACAGGGGTGGAGCAGACAGGAAATGTCAGTCGTTTTGTGTTCTGGGTAAAGCACCTTGCCTGGAGGCAGGGAGGTGGAGAAACCACCCCTATTTCTCTCCTTTAGGGATTCCCTCCACTCTGTAGGGGACGCAAGGTTTCAAGTCTGACTTTCTCCGACAGGCAGAGGGAGGAACAGTTGAAGTGAGTTCAAAAGAGCTGTCAAGGAGTCTCATCTCAAGTGAACCCAAGTGCTCTGCCATTAGCCACAGAAGGAGCCAACTGCAGTGATTTCTCCGCCACATGTGCTGGCAAGAGACTGCAGCCCTTAACTTTCCTAATGCTCGACTCCTGTGCTCTCACACACACACTTCAGAGAGGATTGCTTTTCATATGTATTTTTAGTTACGTTTTTTAAATGCTCACTTCCTGGAAATCAACTGTTAATGGAATTCCCGACTCTGGTTACATTATTGATTTATAGAGCTTTGACTGGCCAAATGTACAGCTTTCCCCGAGAAAATGATCATGTCTGTGCTGATCACTTCCTGAATACACTGATTTTCAGGCCAATCTCTAGAATGAATTCAGAAGTCTCTCTTTTGGCTCCAGAGAGTTTTACTTCATGATTTTCATCTTTTCTCTCTCCTTCACAGTCAGGCTAGCCTGATGCATCAATTTTTATTCCAACAGGTGCTTTAAAGACACCTTGAGTGGAGATGTGAAGTGTGTGTGTGTAACTAGTGGATCTTATCTGCAAAATAAATGAATGTTGTCCTTCTATGACAATTCCATCAGAAACCTGGTCAAAATAGATGGATTTCCTTGTGACAGTTAATATTTACTCAGCACCAATTTGCTTAGATCAAAGGTTAAATGACCAAACATCCAATTAAATGCTTTCTGATTTATTTTAAAGCTGGGAATTTCTTTTCCAAAACGGAGGGGTTTTAATATATTGGTATTTTTCAGAAGCTACAGAAAGATACTCAAGTTGGACCTGAACCAAATGAGTTCTCTTTGCTTTCCTCCAGGTGCTCCTAGGATACTGTTCCCTCAGATTTCAGATCATAAGCCACCAGATTGGAGGCTTATCCATGTGATACAAATACCTACCCACAAAAGTACCTAGATAGCAAAACTGCTCTGGTCAATGATAGGTAGCTAAGCATGTAAGTCCTTCCATATCCTCAGAGGTGAAACCAATATTTAGAAAGTAAGTTTTATTAAAGCACACATTAACCGCCGATCATGCATGCTCAGTTGCTAAGTCATGTCCGACTCTTTGTGACCCCATGGACTATAGCCTGCCAGGCTCCTCTGTCCATGCAATTTCCCAAGCAAGAATACTAGAGTGGGGTGCCACTTCCTTCTCCAGGGGTCTTCCCAACCCAGAGATCAAACCTGCCCCTCCAGTGTCTCCTGCATTGGCAGATGGGTACTTTACCACTGAGCCACCAGGGACACCCGTTAACTGCCTACTACATGGAAATTACATCCAAGGCTCCATGTTGAATTTTCAGTCCTAAAAAAATATTGTTAAGGTTTCTTTGAAATATTAACATGAGGTTTTTTAATTCATTAAATCTGGACTTGAATTCTTCCTTTGTCACTGTGTGACTCTGGACAAACTACTAACCAGTTTTCAATGTTTTTGCCATCAGCTGGAAGTAAAAATGTGCTGTAGAATCAAAATTAATTGTAGATATTAATTATTGTCATTTTCCCCTGATTAAAGGTAACTTCCTCAATTTTAACATTCAGATGATTGTTGCCACTTTTGCTGTCACTAATGATGATGATAAGAGCTTATCTTTATGGCTAACAAACACATGAAAAGATGCTCAACATCACTCATTACCAGAGAAATGCATATCAAAACCACAATGAGGTACCATCTCACTCTGGTCAGAATGGCTGCTGTCAAAAAGTCTACAAAAAATAAATGCTGAAGAGGGTGGGGAGAAAGGGAACCCTCTTACACTGTTGGTGGGAATGCAGACTAGTACAGCCACTATGGAGAACAGTGTGGAGATTCCTTAGAAAACTGGAAATAGAACTGCCATACGACCCAGCAATCTCACTGCTGGGCATACACACCGAGGAAACCAGAATTGAAAGAGACACGTGTACCCCAATGTTCATCGAAGCACTGTTTATAATAGCCAGGACATGGAAGAAACCCAGATGTCCATCAGCAGATGAAGGGATAAGAAAGCTGTGGTACACAATGGAATATGACTCAGCCATTAAAAAGACTACATTTGAGTCAATTCTAATGAGGTGGATGAAACTGGAGCCTAGTATACAGAGTGAAGTAAGTCAGAAAGAAAAACACCAATATAGTATATTAACATATATATATGGAATTTAGAAAGATGGTAATGATGACCCTATATGCAAGACAGCAAAAGAGACACAGATGTAAAGAACAGACTTTCGGACTCTGTGGCAGAAGGCGAGGGTGGGGTGGTTTGAGAGAATAGCACTGAAACGTGTATTACCATATGTGAAACGGATCGCCAGTCCAGGATCGATGCAGGAGACAGGGTGCTCAGGGCCGGTGCACTGGGACGATCCTGAGGGATGGGGTGAGGAGGGAGGTGGGAGGGGCGTTCAGGATGGAGACATATGTACACCCATGGCTGATTCATGTCAGTGTATGGCAAAACCGCTACAATATTGTAAAGTAATTAGCCTGAAATTAAAGTAAATAAATTAACTTACCAAAAAAAAAAAAAAGAACTTATCTTTAACAGTTCCTGTATGTCAATACCCCAGAAAGGTACGAACTCATTTAATAATTAACACGTTAATAAAGTTGCTTATAAACATCAAAACAAGGATTTGAATCCAAAGTCTATACTCTTCCTTCTAGTGACAAAGTGATTGATAGAATGACTTAGAAGCTTATATCAGACAATTTATAATTAAACTGGTGTCACAAACACATTCAGTGTGTGCGTGTGTGTGTGTGTGTGTGTGTGTTTAATACAGCCATTGTGCTTAGTTGCTCAGTTGTATTGGACTCTTAGTGACCCCAGGGACAGTAACCTGCCAGGATCCTCTGTTCAGGGGATTCTCCAGGCAAGAATATGGGAGTGGGTTGCCTCCTCCAGGGGATCTTCCCGACCCAGGGATTGAACCTGCGTCTCTCTTGTCTCCTGCATTGGTGGGTACATTCTTTTACCATTAGAGCCAGCTGGGACGCCCCTAACACTACCATACTGGCTCCCAAACTGAGCTTTAAAAAAACAATATTCTGTTAGACGCTTCCTTCAGCTTCTCTTTTGTTGCAGTGTAGCTAATCCCTAACACATGAGGAAAGGCTTGAATGGACAGTGCCTTTCTACTGAAGGCTTGATCATTTGAACACGATCTGAAAGTAACCACTACTGACCTTGAAAGCAACTTCTACCATCACTCTTTCAGCAATGAAATGTTGACGTTATCCTGTTTTCATCACGTACGTCACAGTCGGTGTCGGCCTCTATCGCATAATCACATCCTCCCCACGAACATGTTCTATTTCCCAGGCAGACAGAGTGCTCCCCGCGCCAACCGAGACACAGCACGTGCGTCACGCTAGTCCGCGTGTGGCCTGTTCCTGAGCTGGTCTAATCAACTGGAAAAGGTCTTCCAAGGCCGTGTCGAGTTTTCCGTGTTGTCTCCGATCAAGGCCCGGATGTGCTGGGCCTGATGGGGGACGCGATGTACAGACTGCTCCAGCAGGACCTCATCCATCCGCTGCCACCGACGCAGGAAAATGAGACGGGGGCCAAGGCATCTTCCTACCCAGGGTGTCCCTCCTCTGTGTCTCTGTCATCTTCTCTGCTTCCTTCTCTGACCACAAACCCTCTTTTCGTTGCTGGAGACGTGGGGAAGTGAGCCCAGGCTTGGCCACATGACTTCTAGATTACGCTTCGGATGTAACAAGGATCGCAGGTCACAGCTCACCCATGAACCAGTGTTAATAGTTTTGATACAAAACCACGACACAGATTCAGCATCCGGGATCCAAGAGATGGAAGCCTAATGTGACAGTTCCCAAGGATTTTTTTTTTTCCCCAGCTTCTCAACCAATCAGATACCAGCCATGCAGAGCCAGAATCAGGACCAGACAACTGCAGAATGAACCATGATCATATAACTCTTCTGTAACGCATGCTGTACAGAGAAGCAATAACCTCCCTAATAAATCTACTGCGAGCACTGCCCAGCCTCCATCAGCGACTGTGGGTACTCAAGAATAGAAATAGCTGTTTTAAAATATATATACATATATATGTGTGTGTATATATATATACACTTCTAGTATAGCTGTAAAATGTGCATGAGCGAGATGCCAGCCTTTGACAGAGAAATTTAGCTTTAGGTCTCTCAATTTATGCCTCTGAGGGGCACCAATTCCCCAGAAGATTAAACTTTCATTAAGTTCTTTCTTTTATTTCCTGCCTCTGCACCCATCATATCGTAAGTTCCATAACTGATGTCTTTCTGCGGTCATAAAACGGCTGAGCTTGAACTTCGGGGACCTGTCAAACACCTCCCGCTCCCCCTCTTCCCCCCCAATAAAAAACCTTTTAGAGCAGGGTACTTAAGTTGACAGACTCAGCGTTCGCCCTCCCCGGCCTACGTCAACGAGACAGCGCCTGGGCGAGATGGAGAAGCTAATGTGCGCGTGAGACAATCCCACTGTGGGGCCGATACTTCACACGCGCACCCCCGCCCCGACCCCCCTATTGTTATGACTAGACAGGGATCATACTGAACAGATTAACCGGCCATTGACGGGGGACACCTACCGCTCGGAATGCCGCTGCACTTAGCGTGAAAGGGGGTAAAAACGTCTCCCCTCCGCCCCTGTCCCCGACTCCCTGGCAATATTTCTGCCACAGAAATACTCGGCTGTCAGCTCCAAAAGGCAGCCCAGGACAGCCGCGGTAGTTTGTTGTCAGAATGAAAAATGGTCCTGTGCAAAAGGTCTAGAAGCTACGATGCTCACAGTCAAGGAGCCTTAAGTCAGGCATCTGACAGAGAACTTCGGTCTTGCTGTTAAATACCGCTTAATACTGTCCTGCCTGATAATCCCTGCTGTTTAACAACTGTGTGAGCCCCGGTCCAGCCGTAGCAGAGTACCTTTTTGACAAGGGAGGATGTCATGCATTTGCTTGGAAGGATAAGAGAAAACACACCTCCTTGCATCTAGTGAAAACAATAATGCTTACCAAAAAAAAAAAAAACACAAAAACAAAAAAAAAAAAGGCAATTGCAAATCCGTTTATCCTTGACTCATCAGGAGAATTCCCAGCCAAGAGAGAAATGAAATTCTGAGGTTGGCCAGAGGGAAAAAGCAAAGAAGTTGATAGAGCCATCAGAACTCCAGACAGCACCCCTGCTGCTCCAAAGAGCTGGCTGGTGGTGAAAACCCTCAAACTAGTTATTTGGACCTGGACGCTAAGTTTTTAAACCGATTTTTTCATGCACTGTGTAGACCTGGGCTTAGACCTGTGCACCAGCTCATGTGTCTGTTGCCGTTGTTTCTTTGTGAAAGGCATCGTTTCTACACTAAGAAGCATGAAGCACTAAACCCAGGGGTGCTGGCTGCGGCTTTGCTGTCTTCTAACTAAGATTTCATATTTCAGTGCTGATTCTCTTACCTAGATCCACAGGTCATAGCTGTTATAATCTTGCCTGAAGCTTTAAAGGCTAGATAACACTAGTGGTGGTGGTTTAGTTTCTAAGTCGTGTTCGACTCTTGCGACCCCATGGATTGTAGCCCGCCAGGGTCCTCTGTCCATGGGGATTCTCCAGGCAAGAATACTGGAGTGGGTTGCCAGTTCTTTCTCCAGGGGATCTTCCTGACCCAGGAATTGAACCCGGGTCTCCAGCATTGCAGGCAGATTCTTTACCAACTGAGCTACGAGGGAAGCCCCAGAGAGCATTAAAATATGCTTAACTCTAACTGAATTTCCCCACTTTCTTTGGTGGTTTCATAGAGAATATACTTATAATATGACTATGTATATGCATAGCCTTCAATGCTTCAGAAGGAAGTACTTAAATGAATAAGCAGGACTTCTTAAAAAACAAAAAACCAATTCAGCTTAAGGGGAGCAAATTCCATCCACATAATAGATCCAGGGAGGAAGCAGCGTGTGTGTGCTCGGTGGCTCAGTGATGGTGGATTCTTGTCACCCCGTCGACTGTCACCCGCCAGGCTCTCTGTCCATGGGATTGTCCAGGCGAGAATACTGGTGTGGTTGCCATTTCCTCCTCCAGGGGATCTTCCCAACTCAGGGACTGAGCTTATTATTCAAAAATAATTAAGGCAGATCAGGAGAATTTGACATCTTTGCAGTGATGTAAAATTACCCATCGTAACTTGACTTTGAAGATCTGGGATGGATATAGTTATACTTTTAAGCCTGAATTTAATTCAACAGATACCTCTGACAGAGTCAGGGTGACATGGATAGGTTTTAGGTCCCTTCTACTTATTCTCTCCACTAAACCTCAAACCTCAAACAACTGGAAAAACAGACAAAAGCAAAACAAAAAATAAAACACACAGAAAGAAGCCTATTAGACCTCATACTTATGGTTTATTTTGAAGTCTCAAAGAATTCCTAAAGTAGTTTACAACTTCTCTTACAGCTTTGTCACTTTCTATCATATAACAGAGCTATTTGTTTTTAAATACGCCTTACCGGGCTCAATCCCTGGGTCGAGAAGTTCCCCTGGAGAAGGCAATGGCACCCCGCTCCAGTACTCTTGTCTGGAAAATCCCATGGACAGAGGAGCCCGGTAGGCTATAGTCCATGGGGTCGCTAAGAGTCGGACACGACTCAGCGACTTCACTTCACTTCACTTATCTTCCCTATCATTCTGTAAATTCCTTGAAGTTACCACTCATATCTGATTAATGTCTGTGTCCCTTAGTACAACCAGTACGGTAGCTTGCTTTCAGCAGTATTCAATATTGTGCATCTCCTGAAATATGTTAAAATGTCCTTATGGAGAGAAAGGATTTTTCTGCCTTTATGAAAAAGTAAACTTTTAGGAGACAGATAACTTCTTTTAAGTAATTAATTTAGTAACATATTTATAGCCTCATATTATATTAAATCAGATTAATTTACAAATAATTCATTTTCTACTCATATAAAACTATTTTTTTTCAAATCTTTCAACAGGTTTTTTTTAAGAAAAAAAAAATACTTTCTGAGCCAAATATTACATTTCTTCTCAAAGCATGTGATTTCTATCACTTTTTAAATATTTATGGCTCTGGCCTTTATGCATTCATGAATAATGCATATATATGAAAAGTCATAAATCCCCTTTTTGGATTATATAAAGATAATTGTTTTGTTTCTAGCTATAGGAATATATTTGTGATAATCATACCAAATATTTCTGTTAGGTTTTTTAAATTAATTTTTTATTGAAGTATAGTTGACAGATAAAGTTTCAGATGTACAACAAAGTGACTCAGTTTTATATTTGAATCAATAACTTGTAATAAAGTATACTGGGAAAGAATGTTTAGATCTTTAGATTCTTTTCCACTGTAGTTTATTACAAGATACTGAATATAGTTCCCTGTGCTATACAGTAGGTCCTTGTTTTCCTATTTTATATTTAGCAGTGTGTATCTGTTAATCCCAAACTTGTAATTAATCCCTTCCTGCTTCTCCCCTTTGGAAACTATAAATTTGTTTTCTGTATCTGAGTCTATTTTTGTTTTGTAAATAAGTTCACTTGGATCATTTTTTTTTAGATTCTACATATGAGTGATATCAATACAATATTTGTCTTTGTCTGACTTACTTCACTAAGTAAGACATCTCTATGTTTTTTAAAGTGGTCTATAAAGTCTTAATTTATGAAAATAAGGACATCATTTTTACTGTCTTAAGCAATCCTATATGCATCCAAAACTAACTGATCAATTTAATTACAAATTAATAGGTCTTTCCAAACTACAAATTGCACCTCAAAATAAATAACAGTGTTATCTTACAATAAGGCAGGCTTTGTAAAGACTGAAATTTAAGGTAAGTTTTTTTTTTTTTTTTTGGCTAATAGTTTTGTCAGTAAAATCATCCTACATTCAGGCATATTTACGTGATTTCCTCTGTCTTGGAAGAAAGACCCTAGATTCCCCTATCTCTCTATATATACAATACGTGCATGCTCAGTCACTTCAGTCAGGTCCAGCCCCATGGACTGTAACCCACCAGGCTTCTCTGTCCAT
The DNA here is from genome assembly GCF_042477335.2 of Ovis canadensis. Classification (NCBI taxonomy): domain Eukaryota; kingdom Metazoa; phylum Chordata; class Mammalia; order Artiodactyla; family Bovidae; genus Ovis; species Ovis canadensis. Next base: position 67,496,606 of record NC_091255.1, on the reverse strand, counting down.
GGGATTCTCTAGGCAAGAATACTGCAGCAGGTTGCCATTTCTTCTTCCAAGGGATCTTCCCAAGTCAGGGATAGAACCCACATTTCATACAGCTCCTGCACTGAAGGCAGATTCTTTAACACTGAGCCACCAGGGAAGCCCTGCTCTCTCTATATGGATATAAATATAGTGAATGTAATACGGATAACATACTATAAATGCAATATGTATATAATATACATGTACAAAAATACACACACACTATATATATGGACTCAGATTTGACCATCTCTTCCACCGTGGCGGCATACTTTACAGAACTGTAGTGAAAAATGAAAATAATGTGTAAAAAGTGTCTGATCCATGTGGAAAAACAACAGCTGCTGATTTTATAATGATCCGTTGCTCAGTGTTCATTTAATATGCGATGCTGGCAGCGGTCAGTGAGTGGGTACCGTGTGCCAAATGCTTGCGTCCAGAGAGCTGCTGAACAGTTAGCATCCTTTGATGAGGAAGATACTTTTCAATCCCACATTTTCAGGAGAGGAACCTGAGATTCACAGATGTTAAGTTGTTCATGTATCTTGAAGGTGGTGCAGCTGTTTCATCCCTAAGCTTACCTGGCCCCAAGCCTGCTCTGTTGTTCTAAACCAATGCATTTCAGAAGTATTGTATGTTGATGCCATATTGGAAACAGTCTTGGGATAACTGCTGAATGAATGAAAGTTACATGCTCAAAATAGCCTGGAGTGAAAACTTCCCTCGGGTCCTCCCCACCATTCTGTGCAAAACAAAGCACTCTCTCACCGGAAGGAAAAAAAAAAAAGGACATTAAGGTTGATCACACCCAGCTCCCAGCTGGTCCAGCCTCTGGCCGATCTTCAGAATTCTTTCCCCAGCCATTTAAGAGATAACTACTCCGAACAACCTTGGAGAAGAACAGGCCCCCTTAAGACAGTAGATTTCCACATACATGCCTATATATATATACTCACTCTTTTCTTGGGTTAGTGCAGCAGCTCACTAATCTGACTGCTGCCTCCTTCTCGCCTCATTAAAGGGGATCTGTTCCTGTAAAGTGCCGGTCTTGTTCTTCTTCCGAACCTCACCTTCTCTAACTCCCTTACCCTACATGTGAAAAATTTGAATGTAAAAAATTTGAATCAACAGACCTTATGGAAGGGAAATTCCTTACTTCTATCTCAGCCCCTCAAGATCTTTGCTAAAAATGACAAAAGGGCTCATTTATACCAGTTACATCCAGTGGTCACGTATGGATGTGAGAGTTGGACTATAAAGAAAGCTGAGCGCCAAAGAATTGATGCTTTTGAACTGTGGTGTTGGAGAAGACTCTTGAGAGTCCCTTGGACTGCAAGGAGATCCAACCAGTCCATCCTAAAGGAGATCAGTCCTGGGTGTTCACTGGAAAGGCTGATGCTGAAGCTGAAACTCCAATACTCGGGTCATCTGATGTAAAGAACTGACTCATGTAAGACCCTGATGCTGGGAGGGATTGAAGGCAGGAGGAGAAGGGGATGACAGAGAATGAGATGGTTGGATGGCATCACTGACTCAATGGACGTGGGTTTGGGTAAACTCTGGGAGTTGGCAATGGACAGGGAGGCCTGGCATGCTACAGTCCATGGGGTCGCAAAGAGTCGGACATGACCGAGCGACTGAACTGAACTGATGTCTTCTGGAGGCCTACTGAGCTGTAGGCCTCCAGACTGGAGCAGAGGAGGACTCTGGCCTGTGCTTCCTCTCTCTGCACACCTGACTCACCTGGTTTGAGTCAGCACTCTCGCCCCAGGACTTGCCTGCACCCTCTCTTGGCTGCTCTGCTGCTGTCTTCTTGCTCCTGTTTACCGTATAAACAACTGCTATCTGGGAGGATCAGCAGACCAAGGAAACCCTGTGACTTACTAATTAGATTTCCCAAAGATAATGTCAAATTAAAACCTGGCCCTCTGAATTCATGTAAACATCAAGGCTCGCAGCAGCCAAAGTCTAGGCTCAGCTTGAGAACTGGCGGCTAATTTTTTTCCTCTCTTATCTGAGCTGAAGAGACCTGCCCCCAGCAAGCGATTGCCCTAAGCATTTAGACACTTGAGCAAACAGCAGAGGTGCTGAGCTCAGGGTGTTTTCTTGGCTGGGTGCTCTTTCTACGAGTTAAGTCCAGCGCTGGGCACATGGGAGGAAGCAACGTGTCTGCAGCCCAGCCCAGTCAGGACCTTTGGGTGCGGATGGGCTGCCAGGGATCAACTGGGATCTGACTCTGACTCCCATCTCTGTTCTGTGACCTCGGGCAAGTGACTAGAACCTTCTAGTCTGCAGTCTCGTCCTTGGCTTCCTCACTTACGTAACGAGGCCGCCTGCTCTCATAGGGCTCCTGTGAGTCTGGAAAATGCAAGCAAAGCACTCAACACAAGTCTGCTCTCCAGTAAGCTTGAACAACTTAAACTCTCATTTTCTGGTATAGACACTGCCCAGCTCACCGAGGGAATAAACCGAAGTGTCCTTGAAGCATGTCAAGAATGAGATATGATGTGCCACGCGCTCAGTCGTGTCCGACTCTTTGCAACTCCATGGGCTGTAGAGGCTCTGCTGTCCATGAAATCCTCCAGGCAAGCCTACTGGAGCGGGTTAGCAGTTCCTCCTCCAGGGGGTCTTCCCGACCCAGGGATCAAACCTGCATCTCCTGTGTCTCCTTCACTGCAGGTGGGTGGATCCTCTGACCTCCGGCTGAGTTGAAGTGAGCACGGAAATCAGCCCTGATCCTGAATGCCTTGTCTCAGAAATCCGAGAGTGTTCCCTGAGCCTGGGCCCAGGAGGTGAGCCAGGAATCCCACAGGGATCCCTCAGCCTCCGGTTTGATGAGGAGATTGGAAGGGCCGCGCTGCACAACACTAGGGCCTGAAGGGCAGAACGCAAAGCCTGTGGACTTGACCATCTGACCTTGAACGACTCTACCACTGTTTCTTCTGGAGAGTTCCTTGATTTCCTCAGACCTCATTTTATTCTTAAAAAAAAAAAAATAGGGCTAATAATACTCCCCTCCGTGTACATTTAAGCTCAACACAATAATCAGACATGTTACATTACTAAGTCTCAAGTGATTATCTGTGTTTTGAGAGATGAGGAAAATGGCCAGATTGCAATAAATGTTCTACAGTTTAAAAAAAAAAAATTACTACTTAAAAAAGTAGTAATTTTCCATTTAATTTTTTTTTTACTATTGAAATTAAATGAGATAATGTCGCACAAGGAGGCCTGGCGTGCTGCAGTTCATGGGGTCGCAGAGTCGGACATGACTGAGCGACTGAACTGAACTGAACTGAATGTCTCTACAAGATGTAACCCTTTCTTCCCCAGGACCCAGGAAGCAATACTCCTAATTTTTCCACTCTTACACTTCCCACTTCCCTTGCTCATCTTCATGATACAGACAACAGTTAAAAGAAGAGACGAGACAAAGTCGCAGGGCTTCCCTGGTGGCTCAGTAGAAAAGAATCCACCTGCCAAGGCAGGGATCATGGGTTCGATCCCTGATCCAGGAAGATCCCACATGCCTTGGAGCAACTAAGCCCGTGTGCCACAACTACTGAGTCTGTGCTCTAGACCCCGGGAACCACAACTACTGAGGCCTGCACGCCTGGAGCCTGGGCTCCGCAACAAGAGAAGCAGCGCAGCGGAAGAGCAGCCCCTGCTCCCCGCGCCGAGAGGAAAGCCCGCACAGTAAGGAAGGTCCAGCACAGCCACAAACAAAGAAATTAAAAATTATTATTTTTTTAAGTTGCAATGAAGCTAAGGAGAAAGGATAAAAGTGTGAACAGACCAATGGGGGGGTGGAATAAATTCCAGTGGAAATTAAAAGCATGAAGTCAAATTGTTTCTAAGCCTAGAAACAGTACAACACAAAATGTTATACTCAGAGAGCATCTGTTAAATTTTGAGCTTCTTATCACAGAGGGCAAATACGGTATTTCCCAACAAAGACTTCCTTGTTGCTACTGCAAGGGGCAGGATGCTTTTCTGAGACCAGATGACAGCTTTTTTGTTCTTCATTATGAGCATCTTTTCAGGCTGTGAAGTTCCCAACTCTTCAGTCATTTGTTCAGATAATGTTGCACTTCCACAAAAATCATCTGTGATTTAAAAGAGACTGCATTTCAGAGACGCACTGAGGAAGTGTCTGGTTGACAGCCTCTCAACTCTGCTTTGGGGCATGTTGCATTTCTTAAGAGGACAAAAAGCATTACACAGGGAAAGACTTTGAGGCTGAAACTATTTTCCAAAATAGTAAAAGCACCAAGTGCTCAGACCTCGAGTCCCAACAGGGCTCCACTCTAGTTAAACAAGACAGCTTGGGAGACCCGGCCCCACAGACCAGGGCTGTCATTCACCTTCTCCAGGGACAGGACCTGAGTCTCCAGCCACAACCTACACAAGGACTTGAGTCCGACATTTTACAAATGGTAAAAATGGGTAAGAAAATGAAGAAAAGTCCGCATCATTTTCAAAAGCTAAAGTTTGGGACATTAGTGTGTCTCATGGAAATTGAGAATAAGGGGTTGGAGCTTTAGTCAAATGCTCATTTTCCCACGCATCATCCTATCATATCACCATCATAACCATCGTAGGCAACACACTCCTCACCTTGTACGACAGGAAACAAACTCACCTAACCCACCACTAGCTGAGTAAACAGGTTCCAATTTACGCCTAAGTTTCAGCAGTCTTTCTATTCTCGATCCTGCCTTTAAATGCCTTTCATCTTCTTTCTTCAAACAGTCTTCTTGACATGCGAGACTTCAGTTCAGTTCAGTTCAGTCGCGTCCGACTCTTTGTGACCCCATGAATCGCAGCACACCAGGCCTCCCTGTCCATCACCAACTCCCGGAGTTCACTCAGATTCTTGTCCATTGAGTCAGTGATGCCATCCAGCCATCTCATCCTCGGTCGTCCCCTTCTCCTGCCCCCAATCCCTCCCAGCATCAGAGTCTTTTCCAATGAGTCAACTCTTCGCATGAGGTGGCCAAGTACTGGAGTTTCAGCTTCAGGATCATTCCCTCCAAAGAAATCCCAGGGCTGATCTCCTTTAGAATGGACTGGTTGGATCTCCTTGCAGTCCAAGGGACTCTCAAGAGTCTTCTCCAACACCGCAGTTCAAAAGCATCAATTCTTCAGCGCTCAGCCTTCTTCACAGTCCAACTCTCACAACCATACATGACCACTGGAAAAACCATAGCCTTGACTAGACGGACCTTAATCGGCAAAGTAATGTCTCTGCTTTTGAATATGCTATCTAGGTTGGTCATAACTTTTCTTCCAAGGAGTAAGGGTCTCTTAATTTCATGGCTGCAGTCACCATCTGCAGTGATTTTGGAGCCCCCCAAAATAAAGTCTGACACTGTTTCCACTGTTTCCCCATCTATTTCCCATGAAGTGATGGGACCGGATGCCATGATCTTTGTTTTCTGAATGTTGAGCTTTAAGCCAACTTTTTCACTTTCCCCTTTCACTTTCATCAATGTCCTAAATCCACAGTCTGGTGGTGTGTATCGCGGGTCTGAAATGTGTGTCTCGGCCACTGCAGGCGTGATGGGGGCTCACCCTAGGGAGAGACTGACTAAGCCTGAGACGAGGGGACCACAGGGCGGGGGGCTCGGGTTCTGAGCTGTGGGGAGGCAGGGGTTTGTGTTCAGAGAAGTGAGGGAAGGAAAAGAGACCAAACCTTCAGGATCTGCAGAGGGACCGAGAACTGTGCGCAGCAGAGCTCGGCTGGCTGGATCCCCCTCAAGGAGACACTCAGCCTCCAGAGACATATTTTTAGACGCCATGTGGAGGGGGCTACGTTGCTGACATCTGCCGGGTAGTAGCCAGGAACACTGCTACATACTGTGCAATGCACAGGATGGCGCTCCAGTGCCCCCCCGAAAAGAATACTAGGTCCAGCTGAAGACATCACCAAGTGTGCAGAAATCCGGCCGGAAAGTACAACTTTCAGAGAAATGGGCAAGTGAAAGGCACGTCTGTGAGCAAACGAATGAAACCGAGACGTGAACTAACAATCAGGTTATGAAACAGCAGACTGGTAACACGAAGGAGACACGGAAAGTGGTTTCAGGTTGAACTTTGGTAACTGTGTACCTCTTAATGAACATGCACGATCATACGCATGTAATGACGTATCAATTAACCCAACAGTGAAGAGCAATGTATACCGGCCCTCCACCCTGACCTCACGGTAGCCTGGGCAGACGACACAAAAAATACATAACCCTGTAGCAATGCATGCGTGCATGCTAAGTCACCTCAGTCATGTCTGGCTCTTTGTGACCCCAGAGACTGTAACAATACATTATTTAACGTTTCCAACACTTATTTTCTTCTTCCTCTCCTTTTTTTTTTAAAAAAAATTCCTTGAAACTAATGCCTTTTAGCATGCACTTTGGCTACAGCTTCGGTTCCAAGGGGAAAACAGCTATAATACAGGGTCTGTTGTAATTAATACAGCTTTTGCTACTGTACTCTCTCTTTCCCTTTCCTTTAATTAAGTTTAGGCCACATCCTCAGCAGACATTAGTCAACCAAAAAATGCAGAGAGGGAGGACAGAAACAGAGTAGTTAAACCTATCACTGCACGCTTCGTATGTAAAAAAGACCAACCTATAACATCACTTCCTGGTATGATCGGTATTATTATAGTAGAGCTCTTCATGTTGGGTTTCATTACAGTAAACCCATGGTTTCACCAAGACATTTTCCCATGAGAACATTTTAATTAATTTATTAATTGCAAATGAAGCTACAGGTGTCTGAGCAGGTTGGCGGCAGCAGGGTGTGTGTGTGTGCTTGTGTGTGTGTGTGCTGGAGTGCATGTGTGTCTGTCTATGTGTGTTTTAATTGCTTCTGTATCCACCTCCGTGGCTCAACCAGTCCAGGCTGGTTAGCAGGTCCAGCCACCGATCCCCAGACAAGCCTGCGCAGGTGACTCGTCACCTGACTGCATGATCCCGTCGGGCTTGTACAGCTCCGCAGGGAAATAACATTGTCATGATCAGGCATTGGCCTCCTGGCACCAGGAACCTGGTGCTGGGGAAGATTGGCCACAACCTCCTTAGAGACCCAGTGTTATTCCTAACTAGGATCAATTGTTTAGATCTTTTTTTTAAAGCTTCCTCTTCAAGCCAAAGAAGGCTTGGTCCCCCATGTGGGGATCTTCACATACAGTTCCTAACCTACTGATAGCACCTGACGGGTGGCCTTTGCCCTCTCAGCCCCAAACCCTTGCAGGGGAGTTCTAGGGTTTTAAAAAAGTGCCATTACGCTGGACAGGCAGAGATTTGAATGTGGTCATTTCATGCAAGGGAACCAGAAGAACAGGAAGAGTCAAGACTTCGAGGTTAGATGAAGCTGATCTTCAATCCACGTTCTGTACTCAACTAGGTATTGAGCAACTTCACCTAACTACCATGCGTTCAGCACAAAATAAAGAAATACCACGGACCCTCACTTTGCCCATTGATAAAACGGCCATAAACACAGCTACTTATCAGACCACGGTCAAGATTAGCAGAAGCTGGATACGAACTGTCTGACACGGAGCAGGCACATGGGAAATATCCATTATTTCCTTAGATCATCACTGTTATTAGCCTTACAGTTAACAGTTGGACTGTTTTCACTCTTAGCTCTTTAGTTCCATTGGAAAGAAAAAAAAAAAGACTTGATTTTAAATTGAAATACATATATAAATAATTAATGCAAGGCAACCTATATTTCCCTGACCCCTCCCTTGCTAATTTGGGAATATGACTTAACTGTGGTTAATTATCTGTTGGTTTGCTGTGTCTTATTTAAATTAAAACGTAGATCCCTCCAGGGCAAGAGCTAGGTATTTTCCATGTCTTGTACTTCCTCACTCCTTCACTACATTAGGAATTACTGAAGTCTTAGTAGAGCTCTCGGAAGGTTTGTTGGCAAATTTTGGAGTCAAAATCAAAGGCTTACAGAGTAACATCACTCCGTTTAACTAAGAATCTTTAAGTCACATTACCAATAGGGCTACAGCCTTTCAAGTGACCTGTATCTATAGTTCAAGCTCAAATTGCAACTGTTATTTGCAAGAAATAAAAATACAAATAAATCATAAACATAGTGAAAGCCATGGATGATGATGCTAGCGTGTATTTTGTATGAATGGAGTTCAGTATACAAGATAATATACCTCGGTATGTTTTTCTGTTCAAAAGCTCATTGCTAATTAAAATAAACATTAGATTCCTGAGGTTTACTGAAACTTTATTGCATTTAAAAAAAAAGGGGGGGCGGGCAAATGTGTGTGTGAGACAGAAAACGAGCAAGAGAGAGATAAAAGTTAATTAATAGAATTTGGCCTTCCTCCAAAATATACTGAGTTTGAGGTATTTGAGATTGGGTAACTCAGGTTGGCTGGTATGTGAAAAACTTTTGTGAGGACGGACTTGCTGTAAAATGCCACTTTGCTGGGAAGGTACGACATAGCCTTCAGCTGCACCGTTGTGACTCTCACCCCTCCCTGCCTGACACCACCAAGTGTCTGGGTCCTGACTGGCCAGCATTCTGTATTGATTACATGTCTTTCACCTCCTCAGACTCACTTGGAAAGTCGAATGGTGAGTGAAGTCACTGGTTCCCCTGGGAGTTTGTTTATATCTCCAGTGGGAACTCATTTTTTCCATCACTTTTTATTAAATGGGGTTGGGAAAATTTGATTGGGTTTGGAGGGTCCTATCTGGTACTATTTATATAATCCATTAGTCCCTGTTTATTACAGGGTCTGGGACTAATTGCATGTAAAAATTCCCAACTAGTTTCTGAATTAAAAATAGTGATATTTATGGCAAGAGCTGGGCTTCCCAAAGGGTGTTCCATGAAACACCCAAGTATTCCGAGGTGCTCCTCGGAAAGAGGTTTAGGGTTCAAATAAACGAGACGGGATACCATCCTGTGATCCTTCCTCTTGTTTATACACATTGATTGATTTTCAGGGCCCCAGATAGCAAGATTAGTGTAGACATTGTTTATTGTTAAAGCACTTGGCATAGCAAGAAAAAATGGGAGACGTGAAAATATTGTTGATTAAATGAAGAAATTAATAAGGATTTGGAAGGTCTTGTAGTGAAGAAATCCATTTAGCTTTGTTAAAATAAATAATTTTCAAATTTGCAACGATCACATAGCCATTCTCTTTGTACAGAACTATCAACATACATAAAACTCATCTTCTGAAGAGCACACTTTAGGAAACTCCAGTTTATGGTATTAAACACATTCATAAAAGAATTAAATATCTAGGAAGAAACTTACATAAAGAGACAAAAGAACTGTACACATAGAATTATAAGACACTAATGGACGAAATCAAAGACAGCATCAACAGATGGAGAGATATTCCATGTTCCTGGGTAGGAAGAATCAATAATGTGAAAATGACTCTACCACCAAGCGCAATGTACAGATTCAATGTGATCCCTATCAAACTACCAATGCCATTTTTCACAGAACTATAACAAAAAAAAATCACAATTCATATGGAAACACAGTCATAAAAATAATAGGGCTTCCCTGGTGGCTCATCTGGTAAAGAATCTGCCTGCAACACAGAAGACCCCGGTTCAGTTCCTAGGTTGGGAAGATCCCCTGGAGAAGGGAATGGCAACCTACTCCAGTATTCTTCCTGGAGAATCCCCATAGACAGAGGAGCCTGGCAGGCTACAGTCCATGGACTCACAAAGAGTCAGACACAACTGAGTGACTAAGCACACACACATAAACAATTATATGTGCTATAATTAATTCAACAAACATTTTAGCCCACAACAACAACAACGCTCAAAACACAGAAGCCTGTCCACTGTTAAACTTATAACTTACTAGGGGAAATGTGATATATGCGTATTTTTAAATATAAGGCAGCATATGCTATATATGAAAGTACAAATTAGGGGACCATAAAGTGAGAAATGGGAAAAAAATATTACAGCTGGATATTGCTTACTTGGAGGTGTGTGGCCTGGAGGCTCAGCTGGTAAAGAATCAGCCTGCAGTGTGGCAGACCTGGGTTTCATTTCTGGGTTGGGAAGATAGTCAAAGCTATGGTTTTTCCAGGAGTCATGTATGGAGCTGAGAGTTGGATCATAAAGAAAGCTGAGTACCAAAAAATGGATGCTTTTGAACTGTGAGGCTGGAGAAGACTCTTGAGAGTCCCCTGGACTGCAAGGAGATCAAACCTGTCAATCCTAAAGGAAATCAATCCTGAATAATCATTGGAAGGACTGATGCTGAAGCTGAAGTTCTAATACTTTGGCCATGTGATGTGAAGAACTAACTCATTAGAAAAGACCCTGATGCTGGGGAAGATTGAAGGCAGGAGGAGAAGGGGACAGCAGAGGATGAGATGGTTGGATGGCATCACTGACTTGATGAACCATGAGTTTGAGTAAGTTCAAGGAGTTGGTGATGGACAAGGAAGCCCGGCATGCTGCAGTCCATGGGGTCTCAGAGAGTTGGACATGACTAAGCAACTGAACTGAATTGATTGCTTATTTGTGTTGTTCATGTATGGTAATTGCTTACACTTAGATTTCAATCTATAGAATTTATGAAGAAGGCCTACTATTCCTGGAAGGAATAAGCAAGAAAGGAGGGAGGAGTAATGCTGTTTTGATTTCATGAGTTTTTAATGAGCCTTCTCCAATGACCCCCCCCCCCCCCAGATATTTTCACCTAGTAATGTAACAATTAGCTTTATTCAGAGTTATCAACCTAGAGAAGTAAATGGTAACCTACTCCAGTATCCTTGTTGGAAAATCCCATGGACAGATGAGCCTGGAGGGCTACAGTCCACGGGGCTGGAAAGAGTCAGACACAACAACTGACAATGCACACACAGCAGGAAAGAGAGGGTTTGTGGGCTGGGGAGGGCAGGCAAGCATGAGGATGCAGATGCCGTAAGAACGAAAACATGGGAGTTACGCAACTTGCGTTGCTGAATTTCGAAAGGAGGCACCCTTCACTCCAGGGTTCTTTCCTAGGAGTCTCCAAACATGCTGCCAGCCTGACCTTTAACCCTCAGGCGGGAAATTGAGAGGATGTTCTCCAGGGCATCTGACCAGTACTCTCTCGGGGTCTGGACAACAAGCGATCCCAAACTGATGGCTCACCTGGCTCCTTCGATACTGACACCCACAGTGTCCCATCAGGGTTATTCTAATCAGCATTTTAGTTGCCACTATTTTTCATAGTGACAGGTTTTGTTTTCTTGGGCTCCAAAAGCACTGCAGACGGTGACCACGGTCATGAAACTGAAAGACACTTGCTCCTCGGAAGAAAAGCTATGACCAACCTAGATGGTATATTAAAAAGCAGAAATATCACTTTGCTAACAAAGATCCGTATAGTCAAAGCGATGATTTTTCCAGTAGTCATGCATGGACCATAAGGCTGAAATTTTAGAACAAAGTGATGGTTGGGAAAGGGCAAGCCACGGCCAGTAGATTCAGAGGGAGCATGAATTTGTACTTTAACACGAACTCAACAAGACAACATGGCATTAAATTCCACACAGAAAATGAGAGCCCAGAGAATCCTACATCCAACCAAGATGTTTTCTGAAATGCAGTTTCCAAATGCTACTTGTCATTCATCTTTCCCCAAGAAGCTACAAAAGGATGTATTCCACCAAAATGAGAACATGAACAAACAAACAAAAAGAAACATGGGATGTGGGAAATAGCGCATCTACTATAAGAGAGAAGAAAAATGACCCACAGGATGAGTAAACGCTGGAGCTCTGTACATTTCAGAAGAAGCAGTGTGACCCAAGACCAATATGCCTGCTGCCTCCGAACCGTCCTTAAATCTGAGGACAGAATACTCAGAATGCCCGACACAGACTTGACTGGCTCATCGTCACCATGCCCTGATGTAATAATTCCCACTCTCCCCACGACTCACTGCTATCTGGTTCCATCATGATTATTCAGTGATCCCTATGTGTATATTCTGCTTTGCTTTAGGTTTGCGAGCTGGAGCTAAGCCTTCATGAATCTGGTCTCTGGAACGTGTTAGCCCGGTGAACGTATTTCTGCCAGACAGTGCCAGGCTCAGACTGTAGCCACACCAGGTGCGCCGGCTTGGCAAGTCTTGGGTTACTCAAGTCTTGCTCGTGAACTTGCCCATTGATTTGCCCAGAAAGAGATTCTGTAAACTCTCAGGGAACTGAAACCAGAGCTACTGTTCAGTTTATTTTCTCTGTGAATTTCTCAGTTAACGTATAATAATATCACCCTGTCCTTACACAGCTAGGACTGTGCTGCTTGGGCTTACAAACTTGATCATTTCAGTTTGGTTCAGTCGCTCAGTCATGTCTGACTCTTTGTGACCCCATGAACCACAGCACGCCAGGCCTCCCTGTCCACCAACAACTCCTGGAGTTTACCCAAACCCATGTCCATTGAGTCGGTGATGTCATCCAACCATCCCATCCTCTGTCATCCCCTTCTCCTCCTGCCCTCAATCTTTCCCAGCATCAGGGAACAAACTTGATAGCACATGCATTAAAGATAAATGCATGGATGGTACAACTTTAAAATCAAACAAATAAGTGAGTGAGGAAGTGATTATCACAAAACTCAGGACAGTGGTCACTCCCAGGGAAGGCAGGTGTATTAGCTTCCTACAGCGGCTGTAACAAATCACCACAAACCTAATGAATTGCTCCTTGGAAGGAAAGCTACGACTAACCTAGACAGTGTATTAAAAAGCAGGGATATCACTTTTCCAACAAAGGTATGTATAGTCAAAGCTGTTTTTTCCCAGTAGTTATGCATGGATATGAGACGATAAATAAGACTGGGCACCAAAGAACTGATGCTTTTGAACTGCAGTGTTGGAGAAGACTCTTGAGAGTCCCTAAGACTGTAAGGAGATTCAACCAGTCCATCCTAAAGGAAATCAACTCTGAATATCTGTTGGAAGGACTGATGCTAAAGCTGAAGCTCCAACACTTTGGCCACCTGATGCAAAAAAGTCTCTGATGCTGGGAAAGACTGAGGGCAGGAAGAGAAGGGAGCGGCAGAGGATGAGATGGTAAGATAGCCTCACCCACTCAATGAAGGTGAATTTTTCCAAACTCTGGGATATAGTGGCTGACAGAGGAGCCTGGCCTGCTGCAGTTCTTGGGGTCGCAAAGAGTCAAGCGCAACTTAGCGACTGAACAACAATGAATGACTTAAAACAAGGCAGCTTTGTTCTCTTACAATTCCTGGAGTCAGAAGTATACAGCCAAGATGAGAACAGGGCTGCATCCCTCCTGGGGTACTCGGTGGTGGTGGGGGTCCACTTCCTCTCCTCCTTTAGCTTCTGGAGGTTGCCTGCATTCCTCAGCTCATGGAGCATCATTCTACTGTCCACCATCCCATCTTTTCTATGATCCCTCATCTCCCTGGACCCCTGGAAAGGACCCCAGTGATTACACTGAGCCCACCTGCATAATCCAGGATCATCTCCCCACATCATGGTCCTTAAGTCAATCACACAGGCTGAGTCCCTTCTGCCCTGTAAGGTAACATATTCCCAGGTTGCAGGGACTAGGACCACAGAAGGAAATACTACCTAGAAAGGTCATACAGGGGCTTTGGTTATGTTCTACTTATTAAGCTACATGATGGCTAGTGGGTACTAATTTTGTTATCTTTCAACTGGACATATGCTTAATATACCTTTCTTTATGTGTTAGTATGTCATGTGCTTCATGAAAGTAGGCTGCTTGTGTCACGTATGTTCAGTTCAATTCGGTTCAGTCGCTCAGTTGTGTTCAACTCCTTACTACCCCATGAACTGCAGCACTCCAGGCCTCCCTGTCCATCACCAGCTCCCAGAGTTTACCCAAACTCATGACCATCGAGTTGGTGATGACATCCAACCATCTCATCCTCTGTTGTCTCTTTCTCTTGCTCTCAATCTTTCCCAGCATCAGGGTCTTTTCAAATGAGTTAGCTCTTTGCATCAGGTGGCTGAAGTATTAGAGTTTCAGCTTCAACATCAGTCCTTCCAATGAACACCCAGGACTTATCTTCTTTAGGATGGACTGGTTGGATCTCTTTGCAGTCCAAGGGACTCTCAAGAGTCTTCTCCAACACCACAATTCAAAAGCGTCAATTATTTGGTGCTCACACCAACTCTCACATCCATACATGACCACTGGAAAAACCACAGCCTTGACTAGATGGACCTTTGTTGGCAAAGTAAAGTCTCTACTTTTCAATATGCTGTTTAGGTTGGTCCTTCCAAGGAGTAAGCATCTTTTAATTTCATGGCTGCAATCACCATCTGCAGTGATTCTGGAGCCCCCCAAAACAAAGTCAGCCACTATTTCCACTGTTTCCCCATCTATTTCCCATGAAGTGATGGGACCAGATGCCATGATCTTCGTTTTCTGAATGTGGAGCTTTAAGCCAACTTTTTCACTCTCCTCTTTCACTTTCATCAAGAGGCTTTTTAGCTCCTCTTCACTTTCTGCCATAAGGGTGGTGTCATCTGCATATCTGAGGTTATTGATATTTCTCCTGGCAATCTTGATTCCAGCTTGTGTTTCCTCCAGCCCAGCATTTCTCATGATGTATTCTGCATATAAGTTAAATAAGCAGGGTGACAATATACAGCCTTGACATGCTCCTTTTCCTATTTGGAACCAGTCTGTTGTTCCATGTCCAGTTCTAACTTGCTTCCTGACCTGAAGGTCAGATGGTCTGGTATTCCCATGTCTTTCAGAGTTTTCCACAGTTTATTGTGATTCACACAGTCAAAGGCTTTGGCATAGTCAATAAAGCAGAAACAGACGTTTTTATGGAACTCTTTTGCTTTTTTGATGATCCAACGGATATTGGCAATTTGATCTCTGGTTCCTCTGCCTTTTCTAAAAGCAGCTTGAAGTTCGTGGTTCACATATTGCTGAAGCCTGGCTTGGAGAATTTTGAGCATTACTTTACTAGCATATGAGATGAGTTAGTATGTAGATCAGGTCATCTTGTGGTATCCAGCTAGCACATTTACTCTAGAAGGATACTCACATCACACAATGGTGAGGAACACGAGGTTGAGTTTCTCTGGCACGTTCCCCCTTCCAGGCCCTGCGGTCTTGAAGCTGTAGGTAAGGGTAACTGTCTCGTCTGTCTTTCGCAGCTCACATTTAGCAGCACCAACAGCTCCTTCAGATGGTTATTGGGAAAATGGCAATTTGGGTTTGATTTTGTTTCGTCTTGAAGGAGATGTTCTAGGCATTCCTTTCAAGAAACCGACATTCCACATTGGTCTAGACTTTTCCTTTTCCCATATGTTTCCTGACTTTGACTGGCTTTTAAAAAGAACCAAGTATGTGGGTAGAAGAAATATTTAGTTATAAGGTATGCACCTAATTTCTCATCCTGTGTGAGACAATAGCAACTTCTTGGTCACTCTCTCAAAATTTTCAGGTATCAATTTCTCTTTTCCTTCATCCAAGCCAATCAGTTCTCCAGGGATGTGGGAAATCTTCAGTGTTAAAGAATTTAGAGACAGTGGATGGATTTTTTTCTTAACAATCAGTTTTAAAAAATCTGACATCAGAGTCTACTTTGAAAAAGGGGGTAGGGGGTAACCTTGTCAGTGAGAATACAAGCATGTTATGTTTCTAGTCAAGTATAAATTGACAAGCCAGATACATAGTGCATTGTTTCTGGGAGATTTTTCTTAGTTTTGCACTTCCTCAAAGGACTGAACCCATCATTTCTCTGGAAATTTAGGTGAGAAGTTGGACGAATCCAAAATAAAATTTTCTCGCAGAAAGAATACAATGCTTTCAGCCCTTTCAAGAATTAAAAAAAAAAAAAATAGTAACAGCTTAAAATTCCAAAACAAGCTGAAAGATTATTGTTGTTAACAGTTACAAATTAGAAAAAAATAGCTGGGGAATACTGAACATCACATTCTCAAGCCTGAAAGCTTTACTAACACATAAGAAGAACATGTTTCCTAGCTGGCAGCTTAGAGCATCCACATGCATGCTTCTTTACGGCAAGTTAAAAGCAGTTGTCTTGAACTTCCTTGGTGGCGCAGTGGATAGGAATCCACCTGCCATTGCAGGGAAACAGGTTCAACCCCTGGCCGGGGAAAATTCCACACACCTCGGACAACTAAGTCCGTGTGCCCCAGCTCCTGTTGGCCTATGCTCCACAACAGAGGCCACTCCAAGGAGAAACCCGCGCTCCACACGGAGGCGACTCCACAGAAAAGCCCGCGCCCCACACGGAGGCCACTCCACGGAGAAGCCCGTGCTCCACACGGAGGCCACTCACGGAGAAGCCCGTGCGCCACAACCAGAGAGGAGCCCCCGCTTGCCGTAACAGAGAAGAGCCTACGCAGCAAGAAGACGCTGACGGCCATGAATAGTTTTCAAAATGCTTTTAAAAAGCAGTCGTCTTTATTTAAACTGAAAGAGAGCAAAAGCTAAGAGATGACATTAGTCCACCATCATAGGAGCAGACTGTGCAAAATTTATTCTAACTTGTAGAGGTATGACCAAGAATAGGCTACAGCTGAGTTGGAATTGACTTCATTTGGATATTAGCAAGAGATGTGTTCAGTTTGCCCTGAACATATACCTTAAATTCAGGCTGATTCACTCTGGTACCATGAATACAAGTCTCTAACATACAAGCCCTATTGGAAGATTTATGCTAGTTCTCATTACTGCAGCTTTTTGATACAGTTATTATGACCAGTGTTAATGAAAACAGAGAACAATTTCCTTATATGTATCCCATAAATGCTGTACATATATATATGTATATCTATCAACTGATCTATAAAAATGTAATATTATATGGCATATGATATGTATAATACAGAGAGTATATAATAGTGTAACATGACATAATAATATAGTATATATATTTATATACATGATCAAGGCAAATAACATGTCAAATCAAAATTTGGAAGAGCAACAGGGATAGAAGTTACTAGATACTATAATATACTGATCTTTTTTACTTGGAATTTTAAAGATACAATTCAAAGTATATAACAAATAATATTGTAAGTTTATATTTAGAAGTATACATGTAAGCACTAAAGAAACTATAAAAATAACTTAATCAATCACATTCTGGTAATAAGGCAAAGGATGGGAAAGTAGGTAAGGTGACAAAAGAGAAAACAACTGTTTTATCTGCTCAGTCAACATACTCTCTGGAAGACAGACTTGAATATGCAAGTTTTGATTGCAAAGAAACTACAAGAATAAAAACCATCAAGTGAAACTTTCAAATCCGAGAAGGAGCACACACAACAGAGCTTGAAAACAACACAAGATGGTCAATGAAGGCAAAGTAATGAAACAGCAGCAGTAAATAGAGAAGCTGTAACATGAGTTACGGCCTACACTTAAACTATCAGGAAACATAGACTGCATAAAAATGTGAGGGCCAAAAAGAAGACAAAAGAGCACCTCCTCCCAGATTCGACCGTAGCTCTCTACTGCAGAGCTCTGTGCAGACTGCAGCTCCAAGCCATGTACAAGCAGCACCAGAGCAAAGAGGGACAGCGGGGGATGGTAAAGGGCCGGCGGGTGGGGGTTGGAAATGCAAATGTGGAGCAAGGAGTAATAAGCAAACCAGTGATCACAAGAAACAGAGGTTCTAACCTCCACATAAACAAGGCGGATTCAGAGGAAGAGAATTGCAGGACACAAAGGGAACATGAAAAGTTTCAATCCACAGCAAACATCCAGTAAGTATGAACAACCGCACCACAAAACAGACTGACAAATTCCTTAGGAAAAACAATCAGAAATAAAGGACGTACACAAAAGCCCGAGAGCAGGAGATCTGACCACGCCTCTCCTTCTCATGGCAGATACTACAGATAAAACAATAAGTGCGAAACTGAGAAAGTCGAGAGAGAAATGAAAAAGAGAGATCTAAGAATGGGGTGTGTGTGTGTGTGTGTGTGTGTGTGTGTGTGTGTGTGTGTGTTTAACTCTAGATTCAGAAAGAAGATAGCGTACTTATGAAGGTCCACATGATATTCGCAACTGACAGTCTATGGAGCCATAACAAAAAATAAGTTCCAATAAGGTAGAAATAGAAAATGTTTTTCATGAAAATAAAAGAATATCTGATAATAAAATAAAGAGGAAATAATGAAGAAATAGAAAAAATAATCTAGGTAAACTTGTTGACTAAAAACAAAAATAAAATCTAAGATTTCAGAAAATCTAAATAGCAATGAAATGAAATGCACAGTAATAAAATGAAAACTATAGATATTAGACTTTGTAAGATTCAACTTAAGTATTTAAGAGAAAAATTCACATGCGTAACTACTAAAACTAACAAAATAATGAAGACTAAAAACACCTCAGAAGAAATGGGTAACAAACTAAATACAAATAAAATAAAAAGGAGAAATTCCAAAAATAAAATCACTCCTCAGTGAATTTAGTAATATAAAACAGAAATTGTTACAAAAATAAAGGTAGCTTGCACTTGTATGCTTGTTGTATACAAGGCTTTTTTTTTTTAAGGGCTTGAATCTACAGTCTTATCTAATGATAAGAATCAAAAAAGAAAAATTAAAACTAGTTTTGAATAGACAAAGCCTTAGAAAACTTAGGAAAAATGGGAAAAAAGCAAAACTGTATAAACTCAGCTATAAAAGGAGCAAAACTACAAATAGAGAATTAGAAAGAAAAAACATTAGAAAGCATATCAATAGGATCTTTTGAAAATTTTCATATATTGGATTAAACAGATATATGAAGTGAAGTGAAGTGAAGTCGCTCAGTCATGTCCGACTCTTTGCACCCCATGGACTGTAGCCTACCAGGCTCCATCCGTGAGATTTTCCAGGCAAGAATACTGCAGTGGGTTGCCATTTCCTTCTCCAGAGGATCTTCCCGACCCAAGGATCAAACCCGGGTCTCCCACATTGTAGGCAGATTCTTTACCGTTTGATCCACCAGGGAAGCAAACAGATATATATATGATATACTAAAGTTGACTCAAGAGGAAATGAAACACATCAAACTATTAAAAAAAAAAAGCATTAATAAAACAGAATCAATTATCAAAAATGCTCTCCCTTAAAATCTTAGGCATGTGATATTCAACTGCACCCTCCTTAATTATGTAGGAAGATCCCTCCATGAAATTAACAACCATAAACAAACAAGCAAACAAACAAAATCCAGAATTTGAGAAAGCCCAAGTGCTCCAGCAGAAAAAGGATGCAAATTCCTACTGGGGGACAGGCCCACATCAGGCAACCACAGACCCCCTGATATAACACTGTGCCAATCACCCAACAAAACCACATACTAGATGCATGCTGAGTCACTTCAGTTGTGTCCCTTTGCAATCCTGTGGATGGTACCCTGTAGGGCCCATTGTCCAGGGGATTCTCCAGGCCAGAGTGGGTTGCCATGACCTCCTCCAGGGGATCTTCCCAATCCAGGGATCAAACCCAGGTCTCATATGTCTCCTTCTTTGGCAGGAAGAATCTTTACCACTAGCTCCACTTGGGAAGCAGCATGCTATGAGGAGTTTGCAAACAAAAAAATTTACAAAGAGATGAACAAACCTATGGCTGTCTGGGGAGGCCTTACAAAGAGCTGTGAAAAGAAGAGAGGCAAAAAGCAAAGGAGAAAAGGAAAGATATAAGCATCTGAATGCAGAGTTCCAAAGAATAGCTGGAAGAGATAAGAAAGCCTTCTTCAGCAATCAATGCAAAGAATTAGACGAAAACAACAGAATGGGAAAGACTAGAGATCTCCTCAAGAAAATTAGACATACCAAGGGAACATTTCATACAAAGATGTGCTCGATAAAGGACAGAAATGGTCTGGACCTAACAGAAGCAGAAGATATTAAGAAGAGGTGGCAAGAATACATGGAAGAACTGTACAAAAAAGATCTTCACAACCAAGATAATCACAATGGTGTGATCACTCACCTAGAGCCAGACATCCTGGAATGTGAAGTCAAGCGGGCCTTAGAAAGCATCACCACGAACAAAGCTAGTGGAGGTGATGGAATTCCAGTTGAGCTGTTTCAAATCCTGAAAGATGATGCTGTGAAAGTGCTGCACTCAATATGCCAGCAAATTTGGAAAACTCAGCAGTGGCCACAGGACTGGAAAAGATCAGTTTTCATTCCAATTCCAAAGAAAGGCAATGCCAAAGAATGCTCAAACTACTGCACAATTGCACTCATCTCACATGCTAGTAAAGTAATGCTCAAAATTCTCCAAGCCAGGCTTCAGCAATATGTGAACTGTGAACTCCCTGATGTTCAAGCTGGTTTTAGAAAGGCAGAGGAACCAGAGATCAAATTGCCAACATCTGCTGGATCATGGAAAAAGCAAGAGAGTTCCAGAAAAACATCTATTTCTGCTTTATTGACTATGCCAAAGCCTTTGACTATGTGGATCCCAATAAACTGTGGAAAATTCTGAAAGACATGGGAATACCAGAGCACCTAACCTGCCTCTTGAGAAATCTGTATGCAGGTCAGGAAGCAACAGTTAGAACTGGACATGGAACAACAGACTGGTTCCAAATAGGGAAAGGAGTATGTCAAGGCTGTATATTGTCACCCTGCTTTATTTAACTTCTATGCAGAGTACATCATGAGAAACACTGGACTGGAAGAAACACAAGCTGGAATCAAGATTGCCGGGAGAAATATCAATAACCTCAGATATGCAGATGGCACCACCCTTATGGCAGAAAGTGAAGAGGAGCTAAAAAGCCTCTTGATGAAAGTGAAAGAGGAGAGTGAAAATGTTGGCTTAAAGCTCAACATTCAGAAAACGAAGATCATGGCATCTGGTCCCATCACTTCATGGGAAATTGATGGGGAAACAGTAGAAACAGTGTCAGACTTTATTTTGGGGGGCTCCAAAATCACTGCAGATGGTGACTGCAGCCATGAAATGAAAAGACGCTTACTTCTTGGAAGAAAAGTTATGACCAACCTAGATAGTATATTCAAAAGCAGAGACATTACTTTGCCAACAAAGATCTGCCTAGTCAAGGCTATGGTTTTTCCAGTGGTCATGTATGGATGTGAGAGTTGGACTGTGAAGAAGGCTAAGCGCCAAAGAATTAATGCGTTTGAACTGTGGTGTTGGAGAAGACTCTTGAGAGTCCCTTGGACTGCAAGGAGATCCAACCAGTCCATTCTGAAGGAGATCAACCCTGGGATTTCTTTGGAAGGAATGATGCTAAAGCTGAAGCTCCAGTACTTTGGCCACCTCACGGGAAGAGTTGACTCACTGGAAAAGACTCTGATGCTGGGAGAGATTGGGGGCAGGGGGAGAAGGGGACGACAGAGGATGAGATGGCTGGATGGCATCACCAACTCTATGGGCGTGAGTCTGAGTGAACTCTGGGAGATGGTGATGGACAGGGAGGCCTGGCGTGCTGCAATTCATGGGGTCGCAAAGAGTCGGACATGACTGAGCGACTGAACTGAACTGAACTGAACTGAACAAACCTATTAAAGGAGCAGTTTTGGAAGCGTGGGATATTTCTATGTTTATAATGATGCTTATTAGCCTTACAAATTAGTGACTACAAATGAGTGAGGATGAGCCATTGAATGAAGCTTACTGCAACAATTTACATGTACATATTTTAAAAGTTGAGTCTAAAAACTCAATTGAAATGGTCAAAATATAACATTCACAAAATAGTGTAATACTGTAATATTCACAAACAAGGAAATCTGAATCACCAATTAGCATATGAGAAATGCTCATACACTCTAATACTTAGAAAAAATGCAAAATAGCAGGATACCATCTTACACTTATCAGATTGGCAAAAAAACAAATAAAAGATATGAAAATACCAATTCTTGGAGGTGACATGAGGAAATGGCATCACTCACACACTCGCCACTGAGCTGGAAAGATCACGCTTTCACTAGAAGACCGATTTATATTTCTCCCACCCTGAAGGTTCTGTCCCCTCAACATTCCTTGGATTAACATGTGTCCAGATACTTACTCAGAAATCATCTTGTAAGATCCTCCACTTCTCCCAGACAAAATAATTTCATTTTTAAAAGTCTACCTGGAACTTACTTGCATTTCAAACCTCCATCTCCAGCCAAACCAGGCATAAGAGGATTCAAAAATGATGGAACGCCGCACTTCATGAAAGGATACATGTTTCCCTGCTGTTGCTGCTGCTGCTAAGTCGCATCAGTCGTGTCCGACTCTGTGCGACCCCATGGACTGCAGCCGACCAGGCTCCTCCGTCCATGGGATTTTCCAGGCAAGAGTGCTGGAGTGGGCTGCCATTGCCTTTGTTCTTCTATTGTGTGGCCGGTTTGTGATTTTGTGCAGGCCTATTTCAGATGTGAGCACACATCCATAGACGGCCACCATCTATGTGCATACAGACCACCTCTGGACAGAGTGTCGCCTTCTCTCTAGGAAGAGGGCAATGGGCGAGACTCCCCAAGCCCACAGTCCACAGCAGGTTCCTGGCGGGGCTCTGCACGTCTTTTTTTTTTTTTTTTTTTAATAAATGACCCACGTGGAAAGAGTTTTTCCACACTGAAATCAAAATGGGTGGGATTGGTTTTGTTTTAACTAGTTTTCCTTCATATGTGAGATTTCTGGCATGCAGCCTGAGAAGTCGGCTTGTAATGAAATGCGTTTAGTGTGGAGAGGGGAAATAAAACATTTCGTCTTCTTTTTACATTTTTTTTCCATGCCTGTAAACACCCCATTTCACCTGGCAGAAAAGCTGTTCGTGACCAAAGGCTCGTAGGCAAAACAGGTTTGGACCCAAAGGAAATAAAGACGCTCTTGTCTTTCCTGTTATGCGGTGATTTCACACGCACCCACCCAGCCACTGAGAGAGGGCCCAGTCCCCTCAGCGTTGCCCAGGGTGGCCTGACCAAGCGCGGTGGCTGTGCCTGCCGGGGTGAACCCCGAGCACCCAGACAGGGCCCTCATTCTTGGCCGAGGCTGCTCCTGCAATCAGCTGGTCTCCATGAACCCCTGCCAGGGAAGCAGAGTCCTAACAGCCTCTGGTTGCCTGTGCTCCACGCCCCTTCCCCTTGCGGACCACGGTCAGGGTGCAGGGCACCCTTATCAGGACATGGATGCGGCGTGAAAATGTGATAGGGGTGAAGGAAACGGCCTTCTTCTGCCTGAGTCACTCCCCGGGGGAGAAAACAGAATCACACAGGTGTGTCTCACCTCCTCAGGCTTTATCTCCCGATAACCACATCCTCTGTAATTCCCTGGCTGCTTCTTTTTTCCTTCCCCCCCCAGGTTCAGATACAAAGAAGTGATTAAATGATTAGACTGACTGACAAAAAACTGCCGGCCGGCCTGCACCGCGACTTTCAAAGCAGAGGATCCCTTTTGTGCGGGTTTGGCCGCCAGCAGGCCGGTGTGGAAGAATTCAGCGCTTCCTGCAGAGCTGGGCTGGTGCAGGAGCCAGTGGTATCACATTCCCAGCACCACTGTCACGAGAAATGCGGAACCTAAAGCCTAAAAACTCTCACTGCCCTGAGAAAGGGATAGGGCATCGAGTGGAGTGGGCATCACCGCAGCAGCGCTGTGTACAGGATGGCTGGCCAGCGCTGTGGATGATTCGGGAAGTCAGCTGCGGTACCCAGACGGATGGAGTGAGTCAGATGCAGAGACAACACGTCTCACATTCAGGCTGAGAGGGGGAAAGCCCGCGGCCAGGGGGTTGGAGGCAACAGATGAGTTACCGTGGGACACTTCCCCGTCTGGCTCTCAGATAGAGTGATGGCTCATATTTCAATTTTTCATTCAGAGAAAGACTGTGATGAAGCTTCTATCCTATTTTTGGATTGAGTACTTTGAAGTCTAGTCATTGGTATAATGCCCAGTGGTTTTTTAGAGAATAAAATTAAATAGGAGATCACGAAGAAATGAAGACTTATTTAGCCAAAGGTTGTTTTGTATCTGAAATAAGAGGATACGCGTGAACTTCTAGTGAAAGTCATCCTTAAATCCAGATTCCGGCTCCTGTATTTTCTCAGGTGGCTCTGTATCACCTTACATTTTAAACAAGGTATTCTCTTTTAAGGGCGTCCCTGGTGGCTCAGACAGTAAAGTATCTGCCTGCAGTGTGAGAGAGCCGGGTTCAGTCCTTGAGTGAGGAAGATCCCTGGCAGAGGGCATGGCAACCCACTCCAGTATTCTTGCTTGGAGAATCCCATGGAGAGGAGTCTGGCGGGCTACAGTCCAAAGAGGTTGCAAAGAACTGGACACAACTGAGTGACTACCATTTTTACTTTCATTCTCTTTTAAATGAATGGCCAATTATTTTTCCTTCTGACTTAATAGTTCTTAATAATTAAGCTGTTTTTTTTCCAGTGGTCATGTATGGATGTGAGAGCTGGACTGTGAAGAAAGCTGAGTGCCAAAGAATTGATGCTTTTGAACTGTGTTGTTGGAGAAGACTCTTGAGAGTCCCTTGGACTGCAAGGAGATCCAACCAGTCCATTCTAAAGGAGATCAGCCCTGGGTGTTCTTTGAAAGGACTGATGCTGAAGCTGAAACTCCAGTACTTTGGCCACCTCATGTGAAGAGTTGACTTATTGGAAAAGACTCTGATGCTGGGAGGGATTGAGGGTAGGAGGAGAAGGGGACGACCCAGGATGAGATGGCTGGATGGCATCACCGGCTGGATGGCATCACCAACTCGATGGACATGAATCTGAGTGAATTCCGGGAGTTGGTGATGGACAGGGAGGCCTGGCGTGCTGTGATTCATGGGGTCGCAAACAGTCGGACACGACTGAGCGATTGAACTGAACTGAACTGAATAATTAAGCATCCTTTTTTCCATCTTTAAAAGAAATACAGGAAAAAATTAAGAAAAAGACAAAGAAATAAGAGCCTGTGACTGTTTTAAAGACATCTTGCATGCTAAGCTCTATTCCAGGAGCTGGAGATGAGCAAGTGATATGAAATCCGTGCACACAGCTTTCATACCCTATGCTATTAACAGTCAGGGAAATAATATCATTTGGATTTGGATTCAACAGCTGCCTCCAGAGTAGGTGCCAGGACTCATGACAGCAGTTGTGTGCAAAATGTCCTGAGAGCACACATCTCCTGGACACCTTCAAAGACAAACGTGCAGTTACATCACACACCGACACTCTAAAGCAGCTCCGTGAAAACCTAGTCAAACACCAGTGAAATCAACAAGGCTGTTGGAATGATCTCTCAAGGCGTGATGGATGGCTCAGCCTACAGGCATGCGTATGGAGCCATTTTCCATGACGGTTATTCACATGTCATGTTTTATTTGTTTAAATTCAAGGTTTCCTGTCTCTAAGGGAATCCTTGCATTTCCTATTTTTCTTATGACCATGTAGACATCCTCTTTCAGTCCACACAATAAGGGCTCAATAAATATGTGTTAATGCTAATATTAATAAATAATACTTTTTAAAATAAAAATACTACTACTAATAATTACTACTATTAATTATAAATTCCCCCTTTGCTCAAATCTGAGAGTTTTGATTTTTCCCTGGTGTAAAAAATAACAATAGCAACAAATATTTAAAATTTCACTTTCTTGGGGACATGAATTCAGAGATGGATTATTATACAAGAGTGAAACCTCTCCCCTAGTTGAAAGAAAGTTCAGCCAGAAAACATACATCACAAGAAGGTAATCTGGCTTGGAAATGATATGAAATACCACAAGAGAAAACAGGTCATTGCAGGTGGCAATTAAAAGACCACAAGAAAAAATTTTCCTTACACTTACAGCTATAACTATACTTATACTTAAAACTGAAATGTGCGTAATATTTAAGTTAAACTTCTATGTACCTAAAGGTGTTGTGGAGGTTTCCAACTGTTTATGATAGAAGAAGCAGAAAGGTATACATTCATCTTACTACATGATCAGGGCTGCTAAATATGGATAGCATATTTTTGTAAAGAACATAAGCAATTTTATAGTTTATCTTTCTAACTTTCCAGTAAATCCTGGTTATGGATGGTAAAATGAGTCGACACAAACACATATTCAGTTTTCATATATGTTTCCTGCACTATTCTTGAACACCTGAATGAAACATTTCATGAATGAAAATTAATCTGCCCAGATCTTGATGCCTAAAGCATTATGAGAAGCCAGACACATTTTTTGGATTTGGCCGGCCACATAGAAGCATTATGGGAAAAGGTGAGGATATGGACTTGACCTCTAACCCTACAGCTCGATCCAGTTGAAATAATCAAGGTACTTTGCTTTTTTTTTTCTTCATTTGAATTGATTCAAATTATTAGCTTACTCAATTTTCACCCAGAGCTTATTTAATGCAGAGGAATCCTCCGGACACAAAACTTTAAATGTGAAACCATCATTTCTGATGACTAATGTTCTTAATGACATCTGAAACACAGCCTCTATGTAAGTTTGGTGTCTTTAGAATTGCATTTGGGTATAGCTGGATTTGAACACAGCATAGCTATCTACACAACTTCTCTATTAAGTTCCATTATATATATATATATATATATATATATATATATATAATGGAACTTTATATATATATATATGTTTTCCAAACAGACAAACAAGAGGCTTAGCTTAAGACAGGGATTTAAAACAAAATCTTTTTGGTTTTTGTTAGCAGGTCCATACCAAAAAAAAGTACAAAACTTTTTTTGGTAAGTTTTAACATATTATAGACAAATCTCTAGACATTCATCGGAGGTGAAATTAGCAGTAGTTAAGATAGAAAGCTATCATATTGGTCATATTCAAACAGGGGTCACACCAGGACATGAAACTCTAAAATGTTATCTGCACTGACAGCTTAATCCCTGCCTCTGGAAAAAAGAAGTCACATGGTATGAGCTAAGTGAAGAGCCGGATGAAAGAACAACACAGATTACAGTTAGAGAAACAGAGACAGCTTATAGGCATTGACATCATTATTCTGGTTTGTTTTATAATTGATTTTTTTTAAAACTTCATTTTGGATTGGAGTATAACTGATTAACAATGTTGTGATAGTTTCAGGTGGACAGCAAAGGGACTCAGCCATACATCTACATGCATCCATTCTCCCCCAAACTGCCCTCCCATCCAGTCTGTCTCATAACATTAAGCAGAGTTCCCTGTGCTATAGATTGACAGTAATATTAGGCAGAGTAGACAGAATGGTACCTATAGAATATTTTCAGGGTATAAAGAGTCCATACAGCAATGACCCGTTCTCTCACTACACTGTTTAAGAACTAGTACATTATAATTGTTTATCAGTAGTTAATTTTATGTGTATGTGAAAAAGCTTCAAAGTGTTAAGTGTAGTTGCTCAGTCATGTTCAACTCTGTGACCCCATGGACTGTAGCCTGCGAGGCTTTTTGGTCCATGGAATTCGCCAGGCAAGACTACTGGAGTGGGTAGCCATTCCATACTCCAGGGGATCTTCCCAATCCATCTCCTGCATTGGCAGGCAGATTCCTTACCACTGAACCACCAGGAAAGCCCCATATATGAGAAGCTTAATAACCAATAAAACACATCACATGGCTAAGGAAGTATATTGAGTTATACTTCTGTAGTTGCTTAGTTGCTAAGTCAGGTCCAACTCTTTGCAACCCCATGGTTCTTCTGTTACGTTTATTTGTTACACTTTCAAAAAAAGGACAATGATCATACATGTAACCTTAGCAAAGCACTAGTCTCTTATCCATGTGCATTTCCACAAGCATATAGTAACTGAGGATCAGTCATAATAAGATGTTTCTACGCTAATGTTCATAATCAAGTCAAAAGTCACTTAATTTCTGTAATAATTCACAGAAATCCACCTCATGACTGTGCTGTTTTTCTTTCTTGTGAACACTAACCACCAATGTTCAAGCGGCACTCAGCCTCACCTGGACTTTGGATATTTCACACTGAAACCTCTCTATAACCTATGCTTTCTGCTTAACCACTTTCCTGGAATCTGTTGTCACTGTTGGCTCTATAACATTTCACAAGTAAAGGTCCATAAAGCATGCTTCTTTAACTCTTTCTCTGTTTGGACTTTGTGCTAGACTCAAAATTCAGGGAGGAGAGGTGGTTTGTCCTTGGTATTACCACATGGCTGTGGCTCCATCTGAATTTGCCTTGGGCAATGAGGGAGGAGACAGTATGGCATGACTGTAAATGAAGAAAAATAGGGAAAATTAAGCAAAGCATCCTGTTTACTTTCAGCTGGAAAGTCAAGTAGAACAACCTGCTAAGCCACAGGCTTGTTTTTGGACAGATTGTGCATTTCGTTAGCAAAAAGGTGGTTTTCAAAAGCACCTTTTTGAAAAAATAATCGCTGGAGGTGAAGAAGAAAAAAAATCATCATTTTAGGTACCATTCCTGGAATAGGCAGACCTCTTAAATTTATTTTAACTACTTGGGCGGGGATATTTCAAAGACATAGTCTCTGGGTACGTTGGCACCAAGATGAAGCTGGGCAGGCGTTGTATCTCAAGTTCTTTCCTTGGGGAACCTCAGCCATGAACGGCTCCTGCAGCCATTCTCACAGTAGCGCTGAATGCGAGGGACTCTGCAGGTTACCCTGCCTCTGTAAACAACATGGGCGTTATTACAGATGGGGACAGAATGCTTCATGGGGTTACGTGGAAATTTACAGTGGAAACCTTGTAAAACCATGGGCAGACTCTATATGCAGTGGGGAGCCTCAGCTTGTGAAGCAAGGGACAGTGGGACATTGTGCACTCTGGCCGCTTCCGTAGGAAAGAGAGTCGAGGTCCATTAAACTCGCGTTAAGTCAAGTTTAGGGTCAAATGTGTGTGCTCCATTGTGTCCAGCTCTTTGTGACCCCGTGGACTGTAGTCCAGCAGGCTCCTCAGTCCAAGGAATTTTCCAGGCAAGACTACTGGAGTGGGTTGCCATTTCCTTCTCCAGGGGATGTTCCCGACCCAGGGATTGAACCTGTGTCTCTTTGTGTCTCCTGCATTGGCAGGCAGATTCTTTACCACTAGCAGCATCTGGGAAGCCCAGATGTCGAAGGGAAATGACAATTTCACAGTTGGTCTTGACTCCATGGATTCACAGCTGGTAAGAGTAGCCCTGAATAAAGTGGTAGTAAACATTAAAAATAATAGTTTTATAAAATCTCTGGAAGATACTGAGAGGCCAAAACATCACTGTATTGTAGCTGTAACACAGAACAGAGATTAAATGATGGTTAAATGGACATGCTCCATTTTAGACTGCAAAACATTTCGGGCAGCTAAAGCAGAAAACTTTGTCCACAAGATGAGAGCTAGACAAGCTTGAGAGGATACATTTTGGGTCAGACTGCGTGGCAACATTTACTAGAATCTAGGGCGTGAAGTAACAAGAGATGTCACTGAAGGGACTTTGCAGAGAGGGGAGCAAGCAGGACGGAAGACACACCATGGCAAATAGTGGGGACAGTTTGCGGCCAGCACACCAGAGACTTCCCCCGGGGACGCGCTAACAGCACAAGAAGGGAGAGTCAGGGACAGAGCTCAGGAAGTGCTTCCTCTGCACTCTCCAACCCACTCCAACAGCGTGCCCCATTCTGCTGCTGTGATCTGTGGAAAGAGATCAAATATGACCCTGATGTGTCTAGGGAAGACATATGGAGATGCAAAGAGCTCAATCAATCAGCCAAGCTACTCAAGTCTCGAGTCCCTTCACTGATAAATCCTTGAGAGGTTTGACAAAATGCAGCTGATATTTTGGTCCCATGTAGTCTGGGCTCGGAGAAGGCAATGGCACCCCACTCCAGTACTCTTGCCTGGAAAATCCCATGGATGGAGGAGCCTGGTGGGCTGCAGTCCATGGGTCGCTAAGAGTCGGACACGACTGAGCGACTTCACTTTCACTTTTCACTTTTATGCATTGGAGAGGGAAATGGCAACCCACTCCAGTGTTCTTGCCTGGAGAATCCCAGGGACGGGGAAGCCTGGTGGGCTGCCATCTCTGGGGTCCCATAGAGTCGGACACGACTGAAGTGACTTAGCAGGCAGGCAGGTAGTCTGGGCTTCCCTTGTGGCCCAGTTGGTAAATAGTCCACCTGCCAATGCAGGAGATCCAGGTCCAGTGCCTGGGTCAGGAAGACCCCCTGGAGGAGGAAGTGGCGACCCACTCTAGTAGTCTTGCCTGGAAAATCTCATCTATAGAGGAGCCTGTTGGGCTGCATTTCATGGGGTCACAAGAGTCGGACATGACTTAGTGATTAAACCACCACCAGCCTGGTTTTATTCAATTTCCCTCTTTCTAAATCCAACATTTATAAACCAAGTCTTATTAGGATCACTTGGCTCTTATTATCAACACATCACTAAGCCTTTATGATGGGCTTTGGAGAGAAGGGACCTGTGTCGGGAGCCACTGCTTCGCTTTCTGCATGGATGGCAGAGGTGGCCTGAAAGACCTGCACAGCCTTTCCCATCCCAGAGCTCTGCAAGTGTTAGCAAAATCCTTCCCATTGTAAGCAACAACAGATTGGACTCACTGGACCACAAACATCCAGGTAAATTAGTGGAATCAAAACTCAGCCAGAAGTCAGAAAAGTTAGATGCCAATGCTGGCACTAATCGAACTCACCATGGGGTCCTGGGCAGTCACATTACATTTCCTCTGTTTTGTCAGCCCCGTCTATGAATTGCAGATGTAAAAGTTAAAAGGAGGGCTTCCCTGATGGTCCAGTGGTTAGAAATCTGCCTACCAACACAGGGGACACAGGTTTCATCCCCGATCCAGGAAAGACTCCACGTGCCAAGGGGGAACTAAGCCTGCACCCTAGAATCTGTGCTCCACAACAAGAGAGGCCACCACAATGACATGCCCACGCTCTGCAAGTGGAGGGCAACCCTGCTCGCCAAAACTAGAGAAAAGCCCCACAGCAACAGAGACCCAGAACATCCAAAAATGAATAATTTTTTTTAAGTTAAAATGAGAAGATGCTACACCGGCAGACTTCATTTTTTGTGTGCGCTTCACTTTACTGCGCCTTGCCGAGTTTTTTGTTTGTTACAAATTGAGGGCTAGCGGCAACCTTGCAGCAGGTGAATTTCTTCGTGCCATTTTCCCAACAGCATTTGCTCACTTTGTGTATCTGTGTCACGTTTCACAATTCTCCAAATATTTCAAACTTTTCCATTATTATTACATTTGTCACGGAGATCTACAATCTTTGATGTTACTGCTACCACTTGCTGAAGGCTCTGATGATAACTAGTACTTTTTATCAACAAAATATTTTAAAATTAAGGTACAGTCATTTTTTTTTTTAAGACATAATGCTTCAAACACCTAAGAGACTGTGGAATAGTGTAAACATCACTCTTATGTGCTCTGGGAAACCAAGATATTTGTGTGACTTGCTGTATTTTGACGTTTACTTCATTGCAATAGTCTGCAAAAATGTAGTATCTACAAGTGGTACGTTGCTTCAGCCGTGTCCTACTCTTTGCAGCCCCATGGACTGTAGCCCACCAAGGCTCCTCTGTGCATGCAGTTCTCCAAGAATACTAGAGTGGTTTGCCGTGCCCTCTTCCAGGGACTCTTCCCGGCCCTGGGATCGAACTGAGTCCTGAACCAGCCAGTGGGTTCTTTCCCACTTCTGCCACCTGGGAAGTCCAGTAACTACAGGTATGCCTTTAATTCATCTTTGAAGAAATTAAAAGTCATCACAATAGCCCACAAAATATATTTCAGATTATATATCTAAATAAAAACATTTATGTGTACAGCAAGCATTAAGATTAATTAACATTGCAATAAATAGAACCAAAGAATCTCAGCGTTGAGAGAAATCTTAAAATTCAGAGTGTAGCGGTCTCCAAATTCTTTATCAGTCAAATCCTTAATTTTAGAAAAAGTCCAATTTTGAAGTCTAATATTAATACCCTGTTTGAGTATAGTGATCATGTATGGATGTGAGAGTTGGACTGTGAAGAAGGCTGAGCACCAAAGAATTGATGCTTTTGAACTGTGGTGTTGGAGAAGACTCTTGAGAGTCCCTTGGACTGCAAGGAGATCCAACCAGTCCATCCTGAAGGAGATCAGCCCTGGGATTTCTTTGGAAGGAATGATGCTAAAGCTGAAACGCAAGTACTTTGGCTACCTCATGCGAAGAGTTGACCCATTGGAAAAGACTCTGATGCTGGGAGGGATTGGGGGCAGGAGGAGAAGGGGATGACAGAGGATGAGACGGCTGGATGGCATCACTGACTCAATGGACGTGAGTCTGAGTGAACTCCTGGAGTTGGTGATGGACAGGGAGGTCTGGCGTGCTGCGGTTCATGGGGTCGCAAAGAGTCAGACACGACTGAGCGACTGAACTGAACTGAATGAGTATAGTTGGGGCTTCCCTTGTGGCTCAGTAGTAAAGAATCCACCTTCCAATGAAGGAGATGTGGGTTCGATCCCCGGGTCTGGAAGATCCCCTGGAGGAGGGCACAGCAACCCACTCTAGTATTCTTGCCTGGAGAATCCCATGGATAACGGAGCCCAGTGGGCTACATCCAGGGGGTCAAAAAGAGTCAGACATGACTCAGCAACTGAGTGTGCATACACACACACACACACACACACACACACACACACACACAGGCAGTAAGTATATGCTGAGAGTTATGCTGTCCAGAAAATATAATCCAACTAGCTAAGAACAGGATGGATCCTGGAGCCCGAGCATCCTGGCTCCCACAGAGCTCTGCAGCCCACCCTTTTCCTCACTGCGTCCCTTCACAGTCACACAGAGACACAGACCCAGGAGAGAAGTCAGCTCCTCAACAGTCTGGTGGCACGGGAAGGGGCTGAGCCTTTATCAAAGAAAGAAACTGTACTCTTTCATCTTTGCGTGAAAACCTATGTCTTTGATCGAAAGGGATGAAGCTATGGAGACTATTCTGACAAGGAACGCTGGGTTATCCATCTCAGTGGACTATGGGAAGATGCCCCTAAGCAGATACATTCTGATTCACCAGGTGAATCCATTTCCCCCTGCTCTGATATATTTGGGACTCAAATTAAAAAACAACAACAAAAAATTTTTTAAGGTGACTTTTTTTCAAGCTTATTTTTTAATTGGAGGAAAATTGCTTTATCGTCTTGTGTTGGTTTGTGTCATACAATGCAAATCAGCCACAGTTATTTGAAAATCGCTTTCCTTTTTCAAAAATAAAAGCAGATCAACTTCCTATGTGTATCTTTTAATATCTCTAAAATAAACGTGGTAAAAATCATTGTCAGCTCCATCTTCCGTGTGTAATGCCATCTCAAGTGGACACATCTGAGGAGTCGCATGACGGGATCCGCTCTGATTTACAGCACGCTAGCAGAAGGGGTGCATGTCAGCACGCTCTTAATGCCTACCACATGCCCAGCGAAAACCCAAGCAGAGGACGACCTGGACTCAGCCAGCAATGGGGCAGATCTTTTCTCTAGCTTTTATTTCTTTCCAGGAACTTTACCCGGGAGGGTTATATGACTTGATTTTTAAAGTGCCAGAAGGCAGTAATTAGAAGGTACAGAATACAGCAGAAGAGACAGGGTAAAACAAAAGTAAAACAAAACGGGAGAGTCCTTAGCCCTCTTGGCCAAGGATTTAAGCACTAGCGTACATTTGCATCTTTTTCCTTGGTGTGTGTTTTCTGTTTGCGAAATATTTCTAAACACCCACAGGGTGACGTAATACCAACATATGCTTAAATTCTGTCAGCAAGTGTTCATAAAAGAAAGATGGCTTATTATAATAAAACTAATAAAACATAAGATCTCGAAGGAAACGAGATTACTAAGAGATTGAACAGAAATTTTTTCTTCTTAAGTCTCTGGGCAGATACATAGACTTCTTTGAAAAGCCTGAAATCAGGGTGTTTCTCTGTGACAGAGGTAAGGTAACATGGCGCAAGGGGCACTCTGGACCAGGCACCAGAAGTCTGTGATGCAGACACCATCACTTTGCCAATAAGTAGATGAGCGACCTGGGCAGGTCCCATTGTCTCTTTGGATGGCAGTTTTCTTCTTCTGTGAAAAGATAAATTAGAACTAATCAATAAAGGTCCCCATCGTTTGAAAATTCTTCAGGGCTGATTCAGTTCAGTTCAGTTCAGTGGCTCAGTCGTGTCCGACTCTTTGCGACCCCATGAACCGCAGCACGCCAGGCCTCCCTGTCCATCACCAACTCCCGGAGTTCACTCAGACTCACGTCCATCGAGTCAGTGATGCCATCCAGCCATCTCAGCCTCTGTCGCCCCTTCTCCTCCTGCCCCCAATCCCTCCCAGCATCAGAGTCTTTTCCAATGAGTCAGCTCCTCACATGAGGTGGCCAAAGTACTGGCGTTTCAGCTTTAGCATCATTCCTTCCAAAGAAACCCCAGGGCTGATCTCCTTTAGGATGGACTGGTTGGATCTCCTTGCAGCCCAAGGACTCTCAAGAGTCTTCTCCAACACCACAGTTCAAAAGCATCAATTCTTTGGTGCTCAGCCTTCTTCACAGTTCAACTCTCACATCCATACATGACCACTGGAAAAACCATAGCCTTGACTAGACGGACCTTAGTCGGCAAAGTAATACTGTTATTATTATCTTTATTGAGTAATTATTTTATGGCATAATACATGCTTTACAGGAGTTAAATAATTAAGTATAAATTGTTTTCCTGTGCAATGACATAAAAGAATCATCTAACCCCCACAAACTTAGATAAGAAAAAACTTAAAGAAGAGCAAACAGGATCTCAGCGAGGGCATGGATGAGATTTTCAGAGGCCAGTAAGGTCACGTCACTGGTTTAGGTTTTCAACTGAGATGTGCTTGTGCTTAACATGCTAAGTCCTGTCAGACTCTTTGCGACCCTATGGACTTTAGCGTGCCAGGCTCCTTTGTCCATGGAATTTTTCAGGCAAGAATATTGGAGTGTGTTGCAATTTTCCTCCTCCAGGCGATCTTCCTGACCCAGGAATTGAACTCACGTCGTCTGTGTCTCTTGCATTGTGGGCGGATTCTTTACCCGCTGAGCCATCAGCTGAGATGTCTGCTGAGCAGAATCATTTTCTTCTGCCATGTGGATTGAAATCCAGCTCAGTGGTAAGAGGGGAAAGTCACCCACCCCCCAGAACCCTCTGTGCACAATCAAGATACTGCTCCAGAAACCCAGGATATAGATACTTTTGAAGCTAATGGCTGCTGCTGGTTCAACAGGGAGTGAGAAAAGAAGTGTAACAATTGCCATTCCAAAATGGTTCCAGTACCAGCTTATTGAAATGACACTATCTTTGCAACAGGTTTTTGCCTCTGTGTTTACCTGATTCTATACTCATGAATCATCTACTTAGGAATGAGATGAGTAAAAATTCCACCATGAGTTGGGTGTCTTTATTTTGAGGAGAGAATCCAAAGCCTGCAGGCAGAAGGGCCAGCCCACTGGGCATGCAGGTGGTATTTTGGGAACAAGCGTGTGGGTGGGAGCCTCGGGACACTTGCCTTCTCCTCCTGCAAGCTTGGGCACGGTGCAGGGCAGGAAGGTCCAGTGGGTAGCTGGAAATCCCCCTGTGCTGAGCACTCAGAAGCTCTCTCTCTGGCGTGCTAGTTCAGAGTGAAGTCATATTTGAGAAGCAGCTCACTGTGAAAGTCTGCACTACGTCTCTCATGTCAAAACTCCATCAAAGAGAAGGTCTCACTCCAGGTATTCTCCAGAGTCATCCAGCACTGTTACTTAAACACTCATACACTCACACACTCATACACTCACACAGGCAGGGATACACGCAGGTGCCAACAGACCTCAGACACAAGGGGACCCAGGAAAGATGGTTTGGGTGCGTCTCCCAGGTGTGCTGGCTCTGTGTCAAAGCTGGTTAACGATTATCCACCCACCTCCAAAATTTCCCAAGAATTTTGAATTTCCAGTGGACTTATCCTTTTCTCTGTGTGTATGTTAAAACCATACTGTAGTTGGTGAGAGGTCTCCATATTCTGCCTCAGGACTGCTGGATTTGGGGTGAGGGCCTCCTGGCAAGAAAGTATCAAAGAGTGACGAAAAGAAGGCATTTCTGGGAGTTTGGAAAGTGCTCAGTTTTCAGATCCAAGACTGATGCTAGACTGTTATATCGCCTGGCTTGACACTGTTCTCCTAAACTTCTGGGTTTACTCGGTATCTTTTTCATCTCTATATTTTTTAAATTTTTGGCTGTGGTGGGTCTTTGCTGCTGTACAGGGTTCTCACCGCGGTGACCTCTCTTGTTGAGGAGCACGGGCTTTGGGGCACGTGGGCTTCAGCAGCTGTGTCCTCCAGGCTTAGCTGCTCCTCGGCACGTGGGATCTTCCCGGATCAGGGATCAAACCCATGTCTCCTGCATTGGCAGGTGGATTATCTACCACTGAGCCACCAGGGAAGCCCTGTTTTATCTTTTTTGAAGAATCTCCTACAGCATGACTTCCTTTCGTTGAATGGATGTACAGTCTAGAGAAAAACTGGGCTATAGATGGTTATTATCCAGAAATGATGAAACAATTTCTATGAGTGAGATAAAACATGCCAATTATTTTGCATTTTTTGTTTATTTAAACACTATGTTATAGATACAGTTGATGTGGCTTGAAATTTTGTAAAAGTACATAAAATGTCACAGTATAGCCCAACTCACACTCACTAGCTCTGTACTATTTAGCCTTTCTGCCCTATAGGTAACCCATATTTATTATTTTCTTATGTATCTTTCTACTCCTTTTTGGACAAGTAGAAACAAACAAAATGATACTTTTAATTTGTATTTTATTATCATCAGAACATTTAAAATCTATCCTCTTAATAGATTTTAAATGTAGATCTCTAGAACTTACTCATCTTGCCTAATTAAAATTTTCTACCATTGATTAGCAACTCTTCATTTTCTCCTCTCCTGTCCCTGTCTCTTCACAGGTGTTAGGACGGTTATCATCAAAAAATAAATAAATAAAAGACAACACGTGCTGATGGTGATGTGAAGAAATTGGAATACTTAAATCCTGTTGGTGGGAATGCAAAATGGTGCAGCCACTATGGAAAAGAGCATGGAGAAGTCCTCCAAAAATTACCAGGAGGACTATCATATGATTCATCAGTCCTGCTTCTGGATATTTTCCCAAATGAGCTGAAATCAGGACCTCAGGGAGATGCTAGTCACAAGGGCCAAGATGTGAAAAGAGCCTAACTGTCCCCTGATGGGTGAGCGGATAAAGAAAACGCGATCGGTATGCGCAATGGCATATTAATTGATTTTAAGAAAGAAGGAAATTCTGAAATATGCAACAGCATGATGAGCCTTGAGAACATTATGCGAAGTGGAATAAGCCAGTCACAAAAGGGAAAATGCCTCCTGGTTCCACTTATGTCTAAAATATTTAAATTCATAGAAATACAGAATAGAAAGACCTGAGTTTTTCTTTCTTCCCCTTCTTACACAAATGGCGGTGCACAATATATTCTATATAATGTATCTTTCTGTTCTTCATTTAATAATTTATCCTGGATGCTTTTCCAAGCCTGGGAACTTAGGGTGTTTCTTTACCCGGTCCTACAGCTCTGGGGTATGTCAGATGCAATTGTTTATTCACCCAGCTCACAGAAGACATATCCTAGGATGTTTCTGGGTTTTTGTAATGAGAATATGCAAAAAATCAGGTAAATATATAACAAATTTTCATAAGTTGTATTTCTGAGTTGGAGAAGCACACAAATTTGTAACTGAAATAAATATTGTAGTTCAGCACCATTTTGGAGACAATGAGAAACGCTGGGCTGGACAAAGCACAAGCTGGAATCAAGATTTCCGGGAGAAATATCAGAAACCTCAGATATGCAGATGACATCACCCTTATGGCAGAAAGTGAAGAGGAGCTAAAAAGCCTCTTGATGAAAGGGAAAGAGGAGAGTGAAAAAGTTGGCTTAAAGCTCAACATTCAGAAAACGAAGATCATGGCATCTGGTCCCATTACTTCATGGCAAATGGGGAAACAGTGGAAACAGTGTCGGACTTTATTTTTGCGGGCTCCAAAATCACTGCAGATGGTGATTGCAGCCATGAAATTAAAAGACGCTTACTCCTTGGAAGGAAAGTTATGACTAACCTAGATAGCATGTTGAAAAGCAGAGACATTACTTTGCCAACAAAGTAGTCAAGGCTATGGCTTTTCCTGTGGTCATGTATGGATGTGAGAGTTGGACTGTGAAGAAGGCTGAGCGCCAAAGAATTGATGCTTTTGAACTGTGGTGTTTGAGAAGACTTCTGAGTCCCTTGGACTGCAAGGAGATCCAGCCAGTCCATTCTAAAGGAGATCAGCCCTGGGTGTTCTTTGGAGGGAATGATGCTGAAGCTGAAACTCCAGTACTTTGGCCACCTCATGCGAAGAGTTAACTCACTGGAAAAGACCCTGATGCTGGGAGGGATTGGGGGCAGGAGGAGAAGGGGACGACAGAGGATGAGATGGCTGGATGGCATCACTGACTTGATGGACGTGAGTTTGAGTAAACTCTGGAAATTGGTGATGGACAGGGAGGCCTGGTGTGCTGAGATTCATGGGGTCACAAAGAGTTGGACATGACAGAGCGACTGAGCTGAACTGAACTGATACATATTTGGTATGCAAATATAAAGATTTTTTTTCCTAGCACAGAGCCAGGCCAAAAAAAAAAAAAAAAAAGAAGAACTTGGACCATATTATATTATTTACACACGGCTAGTGATCAGAATTATTGCAGGGAAATTTTAAAACACAGATTCCTGGTTGATGCTCTGGAAGGTCTGTATCTGTCGGCTTGGAGTGGGCCCCAGGTATCTGTTTACAGGTCCTCCAGGTGCTTTTGATTAGGGTCATTCGAGGGTCTTCTTCCATCTTAGGCACTTAGACTTTTGAGATTATTACCCACATCTTAATAGTGTAAAATAAGACGAAATGACCCAACATTCCACTATGCTCTTGTAACTAAAGGATTTATGTTATATAATTTTTGACATTATTAGTAATTTTGACTTTATAATTTTAATAGTTTAG
Source organism: Ovis canadensis (assembly GCF_042477335.2). Classification (NCBI taxonomy): domain Eukaryota; kingdom Metazoa; phylum Chordata; class Mammalia; order Artiodactyla; family Bovidae; genus Ovis; species Ovis canadensis. The sequence goes on along the minus strand of NC_091255.1, from coordinate 67,457,490 downwards.
AACTCACAAGTATTCCCCCGCTCTCAGATGATTTAACAAGGTCTTTGAAAGTCAGGCTTCCCTGATGGCTCAGCTGGTAAAGAATCTGCCTGCAATGTGTGAGACCTGGGTTCAATCCCTGGGTCGGGAAGATCCCCTGGAGAAGGGAAAGGCTACCCACTCCAGTATTCTGGCCTGGAGAATTCCATGAACCGTATAGTCCATGGGGTTACAAAGAGTCAGACACGTCTGAGCAACTTTCCCTTTCACTTTGAAGGTCTCTGGTGGTTCGGACAGTAAAGAATCTGACTGCACTGCAGGAGACTGGATTTGATCCCTGGGTTGAGAAGGTCCCCTGGTGAAGGGAATGGCAACCCACTTCAGTATTCTTGCATGCAGAATTCCACAGACAGAATAGCCTGGCGGGCTATAGTCCTTAGGGTCACAAAGAGTCGGACAGGACTTTGCATTCATGCATATGTAATATCTAACAACTGAAATATCAACACACAAAAATCAGTCAATTGTATATTTAGTTTGATTCTTTTCCATTTTATTCTTTCCACTTTCTAACTTAAATTTAGTGTACATAACTATTATTATTTTGGTCTCACATATATGCTAATATGAATTATTTAGGAAGGTAGAAATCCAACAATCATATACGAGAAGGTCTTCATAATCACAGGTTATGGGTTTCTTGCTAAAGGAAAACCCCACAGACCATGAGATAAGAATGACCTGAAGTTACTGTGACAACTGATGTTTTAGCCTTTGGATTGTTTCCATTTTAACCAAGAAAGAAAGTGCTTTTCTTTCTCTCCTCCCCTCTTCCCCAGGGGATTTTCTAAGGATTGGTGCATTTATTTTCATAAAATGAAAAACTGGCTCTAAGCTTACAGTAAAGACACCTAAACAAATGGTTAGCTCACCATACTCTCTTTTACGAAGTGTTTTTGAACATAAGCAGCAATTGTCTATCAGGAACTCTCCTTTCTAGGAAGTTTCGAAACACCACAGAATTCATGAAAATCCTGTTGGTTTTCCTTGAGAGTCACTCAGACTTCAAATATTAACTTACGGCATATATTGTTGGAGAGCCTACAACATGTGCCTGGCACATGTGCCTGGCACCTGGACATGGAGCTACAGCTTTCAGACAAGACTGGGGATGTTCAGGATGGTGTGGCTGTAGACGAACTGCCACTTTCAGAAAGAATCAAATTGCTCCACTTCCTTCATCATATTTTTCTCAAGTGTAGCACTGCATATGGGGAAGGCTGGGCAGAATGCAGAAAGCCAGGTAAGCTTTCCAAGGCAGCATGTGGGGACACACTGGATGGAAACTTTCAAAATTCCATCCCATTTGTTCAGGCAGAACCAACGATTTTAAAAGGAACGGTGACAGATCAATTTTTAATGGTAACTCTATTATTTTTTTCTATTATGAATACTACTTTTTAGCAGACCATGAAAATTATGTTGACATTTGGAAAGCATGTGATTAATTGTACCAGAACAAACATCATGAGCACAGCCTCCATTTAGGAAGGTGATACCAAGTGCAGGCCTCAGTTATAACACTGTTGGCACATGAGACCACTGGCCTCCTTTTTTTAACCCACTAAATGTTAAAGACCCTAGGTGTGCCAGTGATGAATTGAAATACATCGGAGGCACAGTGAATTGTGTAGATGATGTTCTGAAAACACTGCGACTCGTTCAACTAAAATCAAAGTACGTTTCAGAAAGGAAACCAAACAGCCTTGCAACTCTGAGCTGTAACACAGGCCAAAATGTCCAAATAACGTTTGCATCTTGTCATTGCCAATATTCTCCCAATTTTGCCAGAAGATTTAAGCTTAGGCACTACAGAGCAGTCACTGTGTATCAAAACACAGATGTGAAGCATCTTAGTTCTCATACACCAGGACAACGTCATCTAAACTTTCTGTTGCTGTTGTTTTGGAATTTAAAAATCTCATAAAATAATGAGATGGGCTTTTGTAATACTCAGCTGCTCAGATTAGAGAGCTGGAGCATGTCAGATATGTGAGGACATTTCTGAACTCCAGATATGCCATTTAATGCTCCTGTTTTTTTTTTTATGTCCTCACCACTTTTAACTGGATGGTTTGGGGATACCGTAGTTAGCTATGGATCAGTTAGCTATGGCACTTCCCAAGGCCATGCTCAAAACACCTAAGTTATGGGCATATATCCAGAGAAAAACATGACCTGAAAAGAAACACGCACCCCAGTGTTCATCGCAGCACTGCTTACAATAGCCAAGACATGGAAGCAACCTAGATGTCCATCACCAGAGGGACAGATGGAGAGGGCGTGGGGCATACATACAGTGCAGTATCACCCCATTAGGAAGGGTGAAATAATGCCATTTGCTGCAACATGGATGGATCTAGAGAGTGTCATACTGAGTGAAGTAAGTCAGACAGAGGAGAAATGTCATGTGACATCCCGTATATGTAAAACCAAATGATGCAAATGAGCTTACAAAACAGAAAGAGACTTACAGACTTAGAAGACGTACTACGGTTGCCAGGAGGAAAGGACAGATAGGGAGTGTGGGAGAGACATGTACACACTACTATATAAAATGGATAACCAACAAGGACCGTAGCACATGGCACTCTGCTAAATGTTGGGGAAGAATGGATACATGTATATGTCTGGCTGAGTTCCTTCACTGCTCACCTAAAACTATCACAATATTATTAATCAGCTATACCCCAATACAAACTAAAAAGTTCCAAAGAAAAATACATAAATAAAAAAACAAGTTAAATGATCTAGACTTTGTACAAGACTTTAAAACCCACATTTGATTTTCTCATTTCAGACGAGGGCAGGGAGGACTGGGACAATTATCTGATGGGAAAGGGGAGCCCTGAGGGAAGAATCAAGTTAGAATCTGGATCGGAACCCAAGCACCAAATGAGATGGTGCTGTTTGCAATACTGTGGCCTCTCTGAGGCTATCTTTTCACCAAAATCAAGTGCATTTACAATGATGTCTGTATAGAGGCTGTCGGAACATGCTGAGTACTGAAGAAGGGGGAATAAATAAGATAGTGTTCAATACATAAGAGAAGGCTAGCTTCATGGACAGTATTATGTGAGCAGCAATGGAGTCCACACACGTAAAGCTCTGTCCCGTTTTTTCTGGCAGTGATGGGAAGGCTCTGATCTATAGCCTACAGACCTTGATGTTGTAGACAAATCTTTGAAAGTTTTCTGTAGCATAACAAAGTGCACATCACCGAAGAAAAGAGTATAGAGTGATGGAGGTTTGGCCTAGTGCAATGCCATCAATGTATCCTAATTCTAGAAAGGTGTTTTAAAGTGGAAGGGGGTCCATGTTTGGGAACTCATGTACACCCGTGGCAGATTCATGTCAATGTATGGCAAAACCAATACAGTATTGTAAAGTAAAATAAAGTAAAAATTAAAATTTAAAAAAAAATCGTTTGACTTCTTCACTTTTAAATGAAAAAAAAAATTATTTCCATCAGCTGTTGATATTCCTTCACTTTTCCAGTTTTCAAATCCTCACTAAATCAATAGGGAAAGAAAGGGTGCCTGTAGACATCACGACGCATGTCACACGCCGTGTGCTCAGGGGCTCAGTCCTGTCCGCTTCTCTTTTAAGTCATGTTTGACTTTAACTCTCTTTTAAATAACAGGAAAGTAACCTACTGCTGCCGCTGCTGAGTCGCTTCAGTCGTGTCCGACTCTCTGTGACCGCATAGACGGCAGCCCACCAGGCTCCCCCATCCCTGGGATTCTCCAGGCAAGAACACTGGAGTGGGTTGCCATCTCCTTCTCCAGTGCATGAAAGTGAAAAGTGAAAGTGAAGTCGCTCAGTCATGTCCAACTCTCAGTGACCCCATGGAGTGCAGCCTACCAGGCTCCTCCGTCCATGGGATTTTCCAGGCAAGAGTACTGGAGTGGGGTGCCATTGCCTTCTCCGAGAAAGTAACCTAAGTTTTCATTTGAAGTGTCCCTTCTGTTTGAGGCAGATGAAATCTGGAGACATGAAGTGAATCAGCACTTTGGAACTCTGACTACGTCTTATGTGACTTTTAATTGTTGTTCATGCTTGGACAGCTTTCTTTTCACTCTGATTGGAATGAAGCCTTACATTTGTCTTTGGTGTTCCTTATTCATGACAATGTGCCTAATTTTAGATTTTCTGTTACATCTTTGAACTTCTGATTCTTAAATCTGAGAAATATGCACCACTGATTCTGTTAGATTCTGAGCCCTACTTTTACATTGATCATGGAGTTTCGTTTTCATTTCTTTGCATTTCACAATGTGATATTCAGAGCTCTTTAGTGGGATGTAGATGATTCTCTGTCTCTCTCAGTTGGACTTTCTCATGGGCCAATATATAGGAAAATTATTCTAGAACATTCTGGTTCACTTCTGGGCCACACTACAGTGCTGCTATACCAGTGGACACTGGCTTTCATAACAGCTCTTCTGTAAATGTTCTGGTTTGGGGATTTCTGAAATATGAAAATAGTGTACATTTTGACTTCAAATCTGTGAAATTCTTAGGATTTTTGCTGTGGTTTTTGTCAGAGGAGTTTTTGTTTGTTTGTTTGCTTCAGCCAACACCCAGACAAATATTGACATGCCTTTGTACTGAAAGTTGTATTTATTATTCCTCACCTTCTGAATTTGCTGCCTTTCAAGGAGCCTGGCTTTATGGAGAGATGTTTTAATTCACTGCATTGATGTCTCCAAATAGACACAACCAAGTTCCAGGTTCTTGGGTCTGGTTTAGACACCTCTCTAGACTTCCGAAGCATCTCACGATTATTACTCTGGTCTGCAGTTTCCACTTTGTTTCTGCAATAAGACAATTTTCTTCTATGCTTTTCAAGTTCAGAAAAACAAGCCGATATGATTTTGTCAGGATTACTCAGCATTTGTGGGTAAGTAATAAAGCAAAGGATATTTTACTGTGATTTACCATTTCACCCATAAAATGTGTGATTTATACAGATCAACATCCTTGCTGTTAGCTGTCCAGCAATAAATAAAGGTCCTCCTGGATGAAAAACTCTCTGAACTCTCTGTGAAGTGGAATGCATGTCCCCTAAGATCATTCAACCACACATCTGAAACAAAGCCCTACAAGCCGTCCAGCGGGGGTCAGCAACCTTTCATGGGTTTAGCTACCACCACACCTGGAGATAAGAAATGATTCGACCAGCGTGCTGCAGTCTGCTCTCTTCCAGTTTGAACTTTTTTAGAAAGTCATTATGTTTCTCTCCCCATAAGGTCAGGCTGCCATGTTCTGCTGTTTCCCAAGGCTTTTTGCACAACCTCTCCTTGGAGAAATGTGAGTGGCAGCCTGGAAAAACACCACTGTTCTGTATGTTGGAGGCTGCTTACACAGGGTGCCAACAGAAGGCAATATTTTATCATCATTACACGATCCAGAGACCCTTCATCTGTGGCCTCGGGGAACAGGAGGAGTCGGCTCTTTGGCATGACACATGTCACCGAAGCTTCACCCCCCATTAGCTGCGCTGTTGTTTGTGATTATTAAGCTGCGTGTCTCGCCGTGTGTCACATTCTTGACTTGTACAAGGGTCCATTAGTAAGTAGCATCTGAGTACTGTGAGTCACAGAAGGCCCCATTCTTGGAAAAATAAACACTGCACATTCGGCTGAGATTAGAGCCACTGGCTGGTTGGGAGCTGGATGGTGTTTCATGTAAAAAGCTGTTTCTGTGATTCATCAAGGCTTTTTTCCCTCTCTATCAATACGCTGGAAACTCACATTACGGTTGGAGGGCACTTCCTGTTTACAAGCCCAAGCCGCGTGCCCACGGCCTCTCTGGCGCTAGGGGAGGCATGGTCGTGACCGTGGACGGACAGGGCACGAGGGAAAACGTGAGCCGCGCGTCTGAGAACCGTTTCACAGGGAAATCAGCTTCACGATTTCAAGTCAGAGCTGGCTTTGATAGTCAAACATGTTTCCCGGTAGCTTAGTCCGTCTTTTCCACCTCCTCGTTTTCTCACTCCTTTTATCCTCCTTACTCTGCAGGTCACTTTCCTTTCTCTTCCTTACGTCTTTCGTGACTTCTTTTTCTTTCCCTTTAACATATTAACTCCTTTCACTTCCTCCCCGCTTTTTCCACATCAAGTTCTCTTCCCTTTCCTGAGTCAAACACCCAGACTCTGATACACACGACTCCAGCCCAGGAAAGTCATCTGGCTCTTGGGACTTGGCACCAGAGGGACCCAACTGCCATGCCAACACCACCCACCGGAGGAACTAAATTTAAAAAGAGAACCCCTCCAGCTACCACTGAACCTAGCCTCTGCCAGCATGAGGACTCTAAGCCACCTAATGGTTAAACACTGGCCTGAGGCAAAAGGAAGCCAGGCAGACAAATATTCCAGGTTGGGTTTAGGCAGAATCTGGGGTTTTCTCTATGCCCATGTGACTTCTGAGGCTGTATTTCGATCCTTGATCCCCTTAGCAATCTGGCACATTTGCCGTTTGTGTTTCTCTATTCTAGTTTTTTTTTTTGGAAGTGAAATTCTGGCTTTTCTTCCAGGAAGGAAGGAGCAAGAGGGCTTCAGGCACTGCTGGGAGGCCTGAGGGTGAGGCTGCACCAACATCTTTTACAGACCATCTACCCCACCCGGTACAGGGTCATGACCACATAGTCAAACAACCAAGGGTCAGAGGGGAGAAAGCAGATGGGGGCCACGGGCTCCCCGGGCCCACACCTCCTTTCAAGACCTGTCGCATAGAGTGGCTTTCAGTGAAACAGATTTCGGAGGGTACTGCTTTTACAAACACCCCACTCATTCTCTGAGTAAACTCCGGGAGATAGCGAAAGACAGGGAAGCATGGCGTGCTGCAGTCCATGGGGTCACAAAGGGTGGGACACGACTGAGTGGTAGGCACACACTCATTTCTCTGGCCGGCAAGAGGGGTTTTGTGTGGGGGCCCTGGCCATCAAACAGGGTTTGATTGAATGTCCCCCTGGTTGTTGGCGTAATAATCCACGCTGATGTAAGCCATGCTGCATAAAACGCCACCATGCACATCCGCGGGGCGACACCAGGGGCGGGCTCGAGCCGAGGCTTCTCGGGCAATAAAACCGAGAGCGCCAGAAACGCGGCTGCCATTTATTTCCCCCCTAATGTGCTTTCTCTCTTTCTCTCTCTAGGCAGATTTTCCTCGTGTTGAAAGGGAACCTCTGGTCAAAAGTCAGCAGCCGCGCTGCAGAAAGCTTTGATAGTCAGTGAAGTGAATCACGGCTGCACATGGCCGCGGCATGCGCGGATGGAGCCTCTCGCTGCGCGGGCGGACCTCCCTCCAAGAGCGACCCCGGGCCATCAGTCATCCGGGCCCCCAGCGCCTTCGGCGCAGCCCATGGTTTCACCAGCTCCACGGGGCCTGGGTCCCAAGCTGCCCTTTTCCACAGGTATTGCTAAAGCAAATAGCAGACGGTATTTACTGGGTGTGATGCTTTCAATCACATTAATCTAGCCAGTAAAAAAATTTATGGCCAATAAAAATTCCACCATGACATGGCTGATTGGAGGAGAGTTGCGGTGATGGAGATTCAAGCCACGCCTCTGCCTCTGGCTAGACCGTCACAGCCGTGGAAGGAAGTAGGCGTCGGAGACCAGAAAGACAGAAGTCTCTGGGCCTGTTAAAACCAACTCCAGGGTAGATGGATAGAACTCTTAAATCGTTTAATAAGTCCGAACTCTTGGAGTTTGGAGGGCGACTGACTGAACACCTACCTTGAAAAGCTACCTGGGGAAGAGTTATGGACGTGGCTAAAAAATAACCCTGGGTTCCTTCGAGTCCCTTGATTACATGGTAACTTGTCCATTATAAAATAAATATTTTAAAATGCAACACTTAGAAACAAACTCGAAGGATGCCTGGGTGGGGAGTCTCTCTTTGGTTTGGAGCCAATGGGGGAAGGCAGCTCCACATAGCTGTATTTCTCTTGCTTGATCCCGACATGGTTTTTGCAGATTCAGAAGGGTAATGACTAATCTCTGCTAACGTCTGTGAGTCATTCCTTCTCCCAGCCCACGGTGACAGTCCTCAGACGGCATGATTTCAAATACACACAGTCCAAACCCTACTGTTCCATGGCTTCTCCCTGGAGTGGGCAACTGATCCAGTTCTTTGTTAATGATCCCAGACCACACATGGCAAGGAGGATGTTATTTTAATGAACGTATATTGGAAGTCCTGCCGCTGGGAGCAAGTACCTGATTAGCTAATTGTGGTGAGGCTAATGCTTCAAGTGGCTTATCCAATAGCCATTATCCCATTCTTTCTGAGTAATAGAACCCCAAATGTAATCTGTGTGGCAAGGTGCCCAGCCAGAAGACTGTATTTGCAAAGTCCCTTGTTGCTAAGGGTAGCCAGTAAGACGTAATTTGGAATTTGTGTTTGAGGCTTTTGAGAAAGCCCTGGAAGTGGAGGGATGGGCAATTGGCAGCTGCCCTTTCACCCTTCTCAAGCTTCCTTCTCTTTCTGGTCTAGAGTAAAGAACCAGGGGCTAGGACTCCCGTAGTCATCTTGGCGTGTGAGGTGAGAAGAAGTATGGAAGCCTCGTGCTTTAAGAAGCAGAGGTGAATGGAGCAGGGGGGTGAAAGGAGAGGAGCCTGGCCTCTGAAGACGGCCGCAGTCTGATCTCTAGAACTCCTACCTTAACACCGCCTTCTTTTAAGAGAAGAAGAAACTTCTGCTGTTTAAACCGCCTTCCTTTCCAGCCTCAGCACTAGAATTCTGTGCTTGCTGATCATTCAGTCGTATCCGACTCTTTGTGAGGCCATGGACGGTAGCCCACCAGGCTCCTCTGTCCATGGAATTCTCCAGGCAAGAATGCTGGAGCGGGTTGCCATTTCCTTCTCCAGGGGATCTTCCTGACCCAAGGATAAAACCCAAGTCTCCTGCTTTGCAGGCAGATTCTTCACCATCTGAGCCACCAGGGAAGCCCACTAGATTCTGAATCAGAACCAAATTCCTAGATCTGAAGATTCTCTCTGGAAGCCATTTTTAACAACCCCATGCCCTCAACAAATGAGCACTTAAATTTCCCAAATAGATGGACCATCTTATTTCATTTATTTTCCCCTGGAAACAGGCAATTTCATCCCCAAAGGAACACTTTAAATTCAGACTGTTACATATAACATAAACTTTACAGTCTTTGCTGAAACACAGTGGGCAACAGGGAATATTAACTAGATCATGAGGTGTTTTTTTTTTTTTCTTCTTTCTTTTTTGTAATTTGAGTTATCTCTTTCATGGAATGGATAGAATATATTTGAATAACAAATATATATGTACATATATAATTTATTTATTTAACTGGAGGAAAATCACTTTAAAATATTGTGATGCTTTTTCCCATACATCAACATGAATCAACCGCAGATATGCACGTGTCCAGGTGGCACTAGTGGTAAAGAAACTGCCTGCCAATGCAGGAGACGTAAGAGACACGAGTTCGATCCCTGGGTTGGGAAAAACCCCTGGAGGAGGGCATGGCAACCCCCTGCAGTTTTCTTGCCTGGAGAATCCCATGGACAGAAGAGTCTGGTGGGCTATGGTCCAAAGGGTCACAAAGAGTCAGTCATGACTGAAGCAACTTAGCACGCATGCATGCATACAGATCATGAGTCTTATAGTTGGAAAGATCATGCCTCTGAGTTTGAGATATTCCACTTACTAAAAATGTGACATTAGGCAAGTTACTTAGACTTGACCAGCAATATTAGGGACTATAAAGCAAGTAAAATGATGTCAATACAGTAAAAGCATATATTTAAAGTACAAATTGGGCTTTCCTGGGGGCTCAGTGGTAAAGAATCCACCTGAAAATGCAGGAGAGGTGGGTTCCATCCCTGGGTCGGGAAGACCCCCTGGAGGAGGAAATGGCAGCCCACTGCAGTAATCTGGCCTTGGAAATCCCATGGACAGAGGGGTCTGGTAGGCTACAGTTCATGGGGTCCCAAAAGAGTCAGACATGATTTATTGACTAAACAACAATGAAGCAGATATAACATAGCAGATCTTAAGAAAGTCCATTATCTTCTGCTTTCCACTTCTTAGTTTAAAATTCTATCCTTTGAATGCACTGATTTATGTTCTCTTATTTCACTTCTGGAGATAAGTGCAGAAATCCTTCTGTCAACAGACATTGCACCAACCATTGTCTTTACTCATCTCTATTTCCTCACTTGCTCCTTGGAAGAAAAGCTATGACCAAACTAGACAGCATATTAAAAAGCAGAGACATTACTTTGCCAACAAAGGGCCATCTAGTCAAAGCTATGGTTTTTGCAATAGTCATGTATGGATGTGAGAGTTGGACAATAAAGAAAGCTGAGCGCTGAAGAATTGATGCTTCTGAACTGTGGTGTTGGAGAAGACTCTTGAGAGTCCCTTGGACTGCAAGGAGATCCAACCAGTCCATCCTAAAGGAAATCAGTCTTGAATATCCATTGGAAGGATTGATGCTGAAGCTGAAACTCCAATGCTTTAGCCACCTGATGCGAAGAACCGACTTATTTGAAAAGACCCTGATGCTGGGAAAGGGTAAAAGCAGGAGGAGAAGGGGACAACAGAAGATGAGATGGTTGGATGGCATCACCGACTTGATATGGACATTAGTTTGAGCAAGCTCTGGGAGTTGGTGACAGACAGGGAAGCCTGGTGTGATGCGGTCCGTGGGGTTGCAAAGAGTCAGACATGACTGAGTGACTGAACTGACCGACTTTCTCACTAATATGGCCCCATTCCCCTCCCGATGCGTTTTCTCTGTATCAATAATAAATAGAGACATCAGTATACAAAAAGTAAAAAGCGAAAAACAAACCCCAAACCACAGACACAGTCTACCCAATATACTAAAATGGCAGGCAAAAGAACAGGCTAAGAGGAATCAATTCAAGTCCAACTGCCGATTTCCTATTAACACGTATTTTGTTAGGTTAGACCCAGAAACCTTCAGAGCCAAAGCATGTGAGTGCCTCTGCTGATTTTGATGGCAGTGCCAAAATAAACAGAAATGATCACATGTTCATGGAGATCTCGATGAAGTTATAAGCCACTGATAAATCAAGCAGCACTTTATTATTTTTATTCAAATGTAAAGGGCATAATCCAGCTGAAGGGGGAAAACATGGATTCAGATAAACCTATGTGCCGCTTTGCCCACGGATAAATTAACTGATCTCTCTTAACTAATTATGTAATTAATGGCAGGTACTTTATAAAGAATTGATGCTTTTGAACTGTGGTGTTGGAGAAGACTCCTGAGAGTCCCTTGGACTGCAAGGAGATCCAACCAGTCCATTCTGAAGGAGATCAGCCCTGGGTGTTCTTTGGAAGGAATGATGCTGAAGCTGAAGCTCCAGTACTTTGGCCACCCCATGCGAAGAGTTGACTCATTGGAAAAAGACTCTGATTCTGGGAGGGACTGGGGGCAGGAGGAGAAGGGGACAACAGAGGATGAGATGGCTGGATGGCATCACTGACTCGATGGACATGAGTTTGAGTGAACTCCAGGAGTTGGTGATGGACAGGGAGGCCTGGCGTGCTGCGATTCATGGGGTCGAAGAGAGTCGGACACGACTGATCGACTGAACTGAACTGAACTGAACTTTATAAAACCGTTGTGAGGATTAAATGCGACAGTGCATATGGAGAATACAGCATGATACTTGACATACAGTGATCATTCCAAGATTAGTCTTTATGATTTTATCATTATCACCCTTAGTATAGGAAACAGTTAAGATTTATCACTGATATGGACTTCCATCCATTCCTTCCCACTCCACCTCAAGAGCTTAATTTTAGGACTTAAAAACAAAAAGATCATTTCAAAATCTTTTTCTTCTTGTCCCTTGAGCAACTTCAAAATTACTTCTTTTAGAAAGAGGTGGGACAATGAAGCAATGAACTGGGGTTTATGAAAACTGTACATTCTCTAAGTAGAATTTACAAAATTACATTTCCACTACACACAGGTATAACTTTGTAGAAAGGCAGACAGTCTAAGTAAATAGACTTGGATTTGAAGCCCAATCCCACTTTTTAGCCACTATGTGACTTGGACTCATCAACTAATTTCTCTGTTTCAGTTGAAATGCCAACCTCTGATGTTTTCAGGAAAATTGAGTGAATTTACATACGTAAAGTAACTGAAATTGGTACAAGGCAATCACACAGGAGATATTTGCTTTTTTCCCCCCAGTTTTGTGTTGTTTTTGTTTTGTTTATTCATTTCTTTGCTACCAACAATATTTTTGTCTCTGGCAGGAAGAATTCAGAGGTTTTTCTGGTGGAGAAATTCAGGGATCTGGTAGATTAAGAAGGAAAGGAAGGAAAAGGAGACGGAAGGGAGCCAAGAGTCACTGAAAACACAACACTGAGCTATTCTGCTTTGTTTACACTACGGTGCTAGTTCTAAAGCTGGTTTCAGCCTGGCACCTTAGTCCCGTCTGGAGGTAGTTCTAGAAAAACCACACCCAGGTCTGGGATCCCATCACAAACCACCACCTCTTATAATAACAGTCCCTATCCCCTCGGTCTTTCTTAAACCTCTGACATAGGAAATCATCAGTAACAACAGCCCCAAATTAACTAACATAGTCCATCATTTCAACCCTGTGATATGCAACTTCTGAAATCAAGATACACCACCTCCATAATGCCCAAGGTAATTTTGCAAGTATTTATATAGTGTGTTTCAAGATAGAAAAGAAAAAAAAATGTTCTATATATTTAGGAAATTTCATTTTCTCTTGAAACAGATTATAAAGGGCGGTTAGCCTAGTCTTCATGGAAGGACATAGTCTCCTGAAGAAGAGTAAAGGTTATATAAGTTTTTGCTCATTGTTCACATTCAGATGTAATGAAGGAAGAAGTGGTCCTGACTGGAGCTCACGCTTTCAAAGACCCTCTGATTATCCTGATCAAGAAACCCTAAGGCATTTCTGAACTCAAAATTAAGTGTTTATACTTAGAGGATGCTACCAAGAATTGAGTGGTTCATTAAGCAACTGAGAAAACTGCCTAACCCATTTCTGGAATAAGGACTCTAGAGTCAAATTCTCCTTTATATTTAAGACAACTGCCTTAATAGTACCATCTGAAAATGTTCAACTGGAATTCAAATGGAATTCAAATTGAGAAACACTGGGCTGGAAGAAGCACAAACTGGAATCAAAATTGCTGGGAGAAATATCAATAACCTCAGATATGCAGATGACACCACCCTTATGGCAGAAAGTGAAGAGGAACTAAAGAGCCTCTTGATGAAAGGGAAAGAGGAGAGTGAAAAAGTTGGGTTAAAGCTCAACATTCAGAAAACAAAGATCATGGCATCTGGTCCCATCACTTCATGGCAAATAGATGGAGAAACAGTGGAAACAGTGTCAGATTTTATTTTGGGGGGCTCCAAAATCACTGCAGATGGTGATTGCAGCCATGAAATTAAAAGATGCTTACTCCTTGGAAGAAAAGCTATGACCAACCTAGAGAGCATATTCAAAAGCAGAGACATTACTTTGCCAACAAAAGTCCATCTAGTCAAGGCTATGGTTTTTCCAGTAGTCATGTATGGATGTGAGTGTTGGACTATAAAGAAAGCTAAGTGCCAAATAATTGATGCTTTTGAACTGTGGTGCTGGAGAAGACTCTTGAGAGTTCCTTGGACTGCAAGGAGATCCAACCAGTCCATCCTAAAGAAGATCAATCTTGAATATTCATTGGAAGGACTGATGCTGAAGCTGAAGCTCCAATACTTTGGCCACCTGATGTGAACAGCTGACTCATTTGCAAAGACCCTGATACTGGGAAAGATTGAAGGCAGGAGAAGAAGGGGATGACAGAGGATGAGATGGTTGGATGGTATCACTGACTCATGGACATGAGTTTGACTAAACTCTGGGATTTGGTGATGGACAGGGAGACCTGGCGTGCTGTAGCTCATGGGGTCACAGTCGGACACGACTGAGTGACTGAACTGAACTGAGCTGAAAAATGTTCAATCAACTCCTGTGCTTGAGTGATTACAGCCATGATCCATTAATTTCTCATTAACTTGGAGACACACTGTGGTCATTTGTTTTTCCGCTGGTATAGCTTTGGCCAGTTACTTAGTCTTCACATGTCCAGTGCAGCCAGAGACACCAAGCAGAACACTTTGTTTATTGCTGCTTAGCCAGTGTGATATTCTCTTGGAAACTGTCATTCTCCAAAGCCAGTTCTGCGCTATTGAAGAGACAATGAGTTGTTGACTCTAGGAGATGAGGGTCCCATCGAGGGGAAAGTGTCTAAAATGCAAAGGGCCTTGCTATTTGGCAACAGATGGCAAATATCATTTTAGTGAGAAAAGTTTGGGAAGTCACTGCTGAGGTCTCCATTGCATCCAAAGTTTCCCATCACCATTGTGCTTGCAGTTCATTCCCTACCTACGCCTCAGAGTCCAATACAAAGCTAAACATCAACCACATGTCTGGGCTCTGCATGGTTTGGGGCACACATGATCATGTATTACATGATTTTTTTTCCCTAAAGTCATAGCTTGGCCTACATGCAATGAAAGGTGTGCAAGCTTCGGTGAGACCCTAGGCATCCCTGGCCTTGGTTTTGGGCTGGCAGCAGAGGTTTCCTACAGCTTGATTGTGAAAACTGGGTGAGTGAATATTCTCACTGTGTGAGCAGTTCCTAACTGGCTAGTACTTTCAGAAGCAGGGGTGGAGGAGAGAACAAAAGTATGGGAGAGAGAAGGAGAGGAGAGGAAGAGAGGGAGGGAGAGATGGCATTTATAACATAATAAAAATTATATTTTGATATTTAAAATATGATTTTACCTCTACAGATATATAATTTTTTTGAAAATTGGATTAAGACTAACTTATAGTCCCAAACAATCAATACTCTAAGAGCTGAGATTTTCTGTCAGAAAAACAGCAGTTGCTTTTGCCACAACTTGGGATTGTAACCACACATGGGCTAGAGTGCCAGGGAATTGAGCAGAGGATTATTTGCCGTGAAAAGTGGGAAATGGGAAAAGATGCTGGTACTTTCTTTGCTACTGGATGTCTCTCAAAGCCCTGATTTCTGTGTAGGTAACCTGGCAGATGATAGTGAGGACTGGATTTAGTCTGGAGAAGCTTAAAAGGCACCCAAGACTACAATCTCTCCTTATTCTTATGGGCATTAAAAAGTAAAAGTGCTAGCATCTCAGTCATGTCCAAGTCTTTGTGACCCATGGACTGTAGCCTGCCAGACTCCTCTGTCCATGGAACTCTTCAGGCAAGAATACTGGAGTGGGTTGCCATTTCCTCCTCCAGGGGACCTTCCCGAGGGGATGTTCCGAGTTCTTTTGTTGATTCCCGAGGGATCAAACCCGGATCTCTTGCACTGCAGGCGTATTTGTTAAATCTGGTTAGCACTAGTTTAAAAGTAACTTGTTATTGAGTTAGGAGCCTTGGGGAGCAGTTGGAAAGAGGAGTGAAAGTGAAGTCGCTCAGCTGTGTCCAACTCTTTGGGATTCCATGGACTGCAGCCCCCCAGGCTCCTCCGTCCATGGGATTTCCCAGGCAAGAGTACTGGAGTGGGTAGCCATTCCCTCGGGTTGACCCTAAAAGAGTTGGAATGAATCCCAACGTTTCTGTAGTTGTTGTTTAGTTTTGACATGTCCGTGTTCCTTGTTTCCTCCATAAGCCTCATCACCAGTTTGGTCCCATAGTAGACTACCTAAAATGCTAATTGATTGACTCACTGATAGATTAAAAAAAAAAACAACAACAAAGGACAAAAATAAACCTAAGTAAAAAAGGTTTCTGGTTAACGTGCTTTATTTTGTGGGCCAGATTCAGGCATGAATTTCACCATTCAGAACATGTACTTTTGAAATTGCAAAATATAATACATTATAAAACTTGGGTACCTTCTAAAGTCTCAAGCTTATATCTTAACAGATCCCACAAATCAATATTTCATTTTTCTTGGTGAATATGACTGATATGTACAAAGGAGTATCGCTTACCACCCCTCCCCACCATAACCTCTGATGGAGCCAAAGCCCAACCAACGCTATAAACACAGAACACCACTGGGAGGGGCCCCCCTTTCCCTGCCCCTCCCACCACAGCATGTAATGGATTTCTCTTCTCACAGTGTGAAAAGGATCAGTAAATCATCGGGTCACCTATTGGTATGAAAGTCCTTTCATTTGAAGTCATTATTGTTTTTGCAAATTGCAAAAGAAAAATACAAAAGGGCTAATAAATCAAGAAAAAAAATTACAACAGGTTTTTATGAAGTATGGGCGGAGTGGAAAAAGTGATCTTGGCTTAATTAACCACACTTAGTCACACGATGCAGGAAGCAGAGGTTTTAAAAAGTCCAGTTGGAGCTGTTTTACACACACACACGCACACACACACACACACACACACACTGTATATTTTAAGGTGTTAATTTCCATCACATCATGCTGTGCTGGGTTACCATGAAGGAACTGCTGAATCTTGACCTCCTTCTGAAATGTTAAAATCACATTCCCTCTCGGAAGGCCCAACTGTCAGGAAATATTTTCTCTGCATAGTCACTGAGGAGCATCTCTGTACAAGCAGCTGATGCTTGAGATCTAGGTGTACATGGCCTGAGGCATGATTATCTGATAAGTCTGGATTTCCTTTCTATCAGTAACATCTCATTTTTACCTCTCTTTGTTGACTCATCCCATTACCTGCGCTTTAACTGTCTGAATCCCTACAATCTCCTGTCTCTCGATGCCAACCATGCCAACGCTGTGCCTCCGGTCAACCCTCCATCCTGTTCTACCACCAGACCTCTCCTTCCCTTTATCACAAGTCAGCAGGTTATGATCGATCCTGAACACTTGGTTATATCCTGCAACACTTGATTATTTCATTCTTTTAATATTTTATCTTCTCTCGTGCCTCTTTCCTCATTCCTCCAGTTCTTGAATATACCCCTAAGGACTTCCGCTTCTCTGGGGTGTGCTGGGACCAAGAATCATCCATGCACAGTAATAAGTACCATACTTGCAGAATGATGCAAGGTACATTCCTTAGTGAACTGAAGTATTATTCTTTCAATTAACATATTCTAAGGAAGACAGTCACACATGGGAATGGAGAGAGAGGAAGCCTAAGACTTAGGTTAAAGAGGGGTGGGCACTATACTCGTGAGGGTGCTCTAGAGAAACAGAACCAAGAGGAGATCCTGCCCATAGTTATTTCTAAGGAGCTCATGCAGTGACAGTGGCTGGCAGGCTCAAAATCTGGAGGGCAGGCTGAGTGCTAGAAACCAAGGCAAGAATCGATGTTGCGGACTTGAGTCTGAAATCTGAGGTCATCTCAGCAGGCTGGAAACTCAGGCAGGATTTCTGTGTTGTAGTCTTGAGGCAGAATTCCTCTTCTCTAGGAAAGTGAAGTGAAGTGAAGTCACTCAGTCGTGTCTGACTCTTTGCGACCCCATGGACTGTAGCCTATCAGGCTGCTCTGTCCATGGGATTCTCCAGGCAAGAATACTGGAGTGGGTTGCCATTTCCTTCTCCAGGGGATCTTCCCAACCCAGGGATCGAACCCAGGTCTCCCACACTGCAGGCAGATGCTTTACCCTCTGAGCCACCAGGGAAGCCTGAAACTATAGTTTTTGCTCTGAAGGCATTCAACTGATTGAATGAGCCCCACCCATATGATCCAGGGTCGTTTCCTTTCCTTGAAGCCAACTGATTATAAACGCTAATCATGAATAAAATACCTTCAAAGCAACATCAAGACTATGGTTTCACTAAACAAGGGGGCACCAGAGACTAGCCAAATTGACACATATAACTAAGAATCACAGGTTCTTTTATCATTTAGTAATATACCGATGCTGCTGCTGCTGCTGCTGCTAAGTCATGTCCGACTCTGTGCGATCCCATAGACCGCAGCCCTCTAGGCTCCCCTGTCCCGGGGATTCTCCAGGCAAGAACACTGGAGTGGGTTGCACTTCTCCAGTGCATGAAAGTGAAAAGTGAAAGTGAAGTCGCTGAGTTGTGTCCGACTCTTCACGACCCCATGGACTGCAGCCTACCAGGCTCCTCGGTCCATGGTATTTTCCAGGCAAGAGTACTGGAATGGGTTGTATTGCCTTCCCCCGAAGATGCAGATACTGATGCTTTATATCCATCCACAACCCCCAGAGTAAATTCTCTGCTTTCCTGCAAAAGACTTCTATTCAATAGCTCCCTTCCAATGCCCATGATCACCGTGACAATTAGATTTTTTTTCCTTTAAATATTTTTGTTAGGTTTATCTTGAATAATTTCTCAACTCTGTGGCCTTGTTGGGAGGAAATGTTGGCATCTAGTTGATCCAGGGAAGAGAGAACCAGAACCCAGAAGGTACTTTGAAAATGGTTTTAAAATACACACACACACACACATATATATATATATATATATATGTCCCCAGTTTGCAACAAAATTCATTCCATATGTGTGTGTATAAAATCTTTTCTCTCTATATGAAAAGAAGGTGAACGTGTTTGTTGCTCAGTCATGTCCCTCATTTGCAAACCCATGGACTGTCCGTGGGATTCTCTGGGCAAGAATACTAGAGTGGGTTGCCAGTTCCTTCTCCAGGGAATCTTCCCAACCGAGGGGTCAAACCCAGGTCTCCTGCATTAGAGAGAGAAAGTCAGTCTAAAACGCACAGTGTTAGGCTTGAGAATCCATGCAGGAATAAAAAAACAGCGTTGTCTCAGAAGCCGCCCCGAAACTCCTCCATCAATACCGACATTTTAATCAGATCCCAAGGTGATCTGAACACACATTAAAAATTGAGAACTACTTAGAACATCCGGAGCCCTGTCTTAGGTGGGAAGAATCTCTGGTACCATTTTCCCCTAAAAAACAGTGTTGTCATTCCACATTCACAGACAAAATTTAGCTGGAATTACTTGGCTGTATGCACAAAGTGTCATCCGGCCTTGAGTACCTATGAGAAATGACCGGGTATTATAATCCTTAAATCCCTAGACACGAGCACATTGCCACTGGCTCTCATGCAAGCTAGAGAGATATCCGTGCTGAGGTTGGTAGAATCACAATAAACATGTGGCGGGAGAGGTCGGCTCAGCAGCTCAGCAGCAGAAACATCTCTGGAGAGCTTGATGGAAATACCAAGTCTTAGAAGCCACCCCAAAACTCCTCCATCAATACCGACATTTTAATCGGATCCCAAGGTGATCTGAACACACATTAAAAATTGAGAACTACTTAGAACATCCGGAGCCCTGTCTTAGGTGGGAAGAATCTCTGGTACCATTTTCCCCTAACAGTAGTCTGGGTCATGTTCCGCCTTTACATCAGAACTGAGGTTGACTAGCTCATCTGTGCTCTGTTTGACCATCAATGGCGGACTGTACAAGATGTTCAAGCTGGTTTTAGAAAAGGCAGAGGAACCAGAGAGCAAATTGCCAACATCTGCGGGATCATGGAAAAAGCAAGAGAGTTCCAGAAAAACATCGATTTCTGCTTCATTGACTATGCCAAAGCCTTTGACTGTGTGGATCACAAGAAACTGCGGAAAATTCTGAAAGAGATGGGAATACCAGACCACCTGACCTGCCTCTGGAGAAACCTATATGCAGGTCAGGAAGCAACAGTTAGAACTGGACATGGAACAACAGACTGATTCCAAATAGGAAAAGGAGTACGTCAAGGCTGTATATTGTCACCCTGCTTATTTAACTTCTATGCAGAGTACATCATGAGAAACGCTGGGCTGGAAGAAGCACAAGCTGAAATCAAGATTGCTGGGAGAAATATCAATAACCTCAGATATGCAGAGGACACCACCCTTATGGCAGAAAGTGAAGAAGAACTAAAGAGCCTCTTGATGAAAGTGAAAGTGGAGAGTGAAAAAGTTGACTTAAAGCTCAACATTCAGAAAATGAAGGTCATGGCATCTGGTCCCATCACTTCATGGGAAACAGATGGGGAAACAGTGGAAACAGTGTCAGACTTTATTTTGGGGGGCTCCAAAATCACTGCAGATGGTGATTGCAGCCATGAAATGAAAAGACGCTTACTCCTTGGAAGAAAAGTTATGACCAACCTAGATAGCATATTCAAAAGCAGAGACATTACTTTGCCAACAAAGGTCCATCTAGTCAAGGCTATTGTTTTTCCTGTGGCTATGTATGGATGTGAGAGTTGGACTGTGAAGAAGGCTGAGCGCCGAAGAATTGATGCTTTGAAGTGTGGTGTTGGAGAAGACTCTTGAGAGTCCCTTGGACTGCAAGGAGATCCAACCAGTCCATTCTGAAGGAGATCAGTCCTGGGTGTTCTTTGGAAGGAATGATGCTAAAGCTGAAGCTCCAGTACTTTGGCCACCTCACGGGAAGAGTTGACTCATTGGAAAAGACTCTGGTGCTGGGAGGGATTGGGGGCAGGAGGAGAAGGGGACGACAGAGGATGAGATGGCTGGATGGCATCACTGACTCAATGGATGTGAGTTTGGGTGAACTCCAGGAGTTGGTAATGGACAGGGAGGCCTGGCATAGTACAGTCCATGGGGTCACAAAGACTCGGACACGACTGAGTGACTGAACTGAACTAAAAAGGTAAACGGGGAAGCCCAAAAGAAGTAAAAATTTGACAGACCTCAGAGCATAGTTTCCTGACCACAGTGATGTGTATGTGTTTAAATCAAAACATCATGGGAAGATGTGATTAGAGCTGAGTATCATGGATACAAAACAGTTGAGCTCTATTTTGGGGGGGGGGGATTAAAAAGAAAAAGAAAAAGAAAAAGAAAAACATCAATAAGAGGTGGTTAATTTAGTGTAAATTTTACCAATGTGCTCAGCCATAAGTACCAATAACAAGCATAACAGAACTTCACAATAAACCCTGCATGCCTTAAGCTACTGTAAGCCAGAGACAAGAGGGAAAGGAACAAGGGATGGAAAATAAAATAATAAGACCCGGGTAGTGGGGGGAAATAAAGGGCAAAGGACACGATGATAGAGTCTCATCTTATGCAACAACACGAGCACAAGCTGTAGAATGGGAAAACATTCTCATTGATGTCCCAGGCCGGGAAAGGAAAAAAACAAAACGGAACAGGAGGAACCACCCGCAACGAGAAGCCTGTGCCCCAACTGGAGAGTAGGCCATGTGCGGTGTGAAGACCCGGGCGGCCAAAGTGACCAAATAAACAAAATTACAAGGAGAAGAAAACAAAGGGAAAAAGAGGAAGACTAATTTCAGTGATCGGGAACCTGTGAACACCGTTTTAAGGGTATCAGAGTGCAGCCAGGTGTGATTTTGCAGGGCTCTGTGAGAACAGGAGGGAGGAGATGAAGCAGCCTTGCCTCCTGTCTGAAGTGCCCCGTGTCGGTCAAGCGGGGTTGGCTGCGGTCCACTGTCTGCAGTGCCCGAAGAAAAACACACAAAGTCTACTAAATCGGCTGCATGCGGAGGTTTCAAGAGAGAGACTATCATTTTCAAATAGAATCCTTGTTAACTGAAGGACATATTCCAAGGAAAATGGTCAAACCGCATAAAACTAGTCAACTTTCAAGAATAGCTGATGAGGAATCACCTAGATGACTTAATAAACGCAAATAAGGTTAGCTTTTATAGTCTGACTTTTCTAGTGTCAGTCTTTTATAGCGTCTTTTCTCCCAGGGGTTTCTAGGCAAATCTCAAAAACTTGGGCAAAATACTAAGAGCTATTTCTTTGTTCATGCATTGAAAGTAGTAGTTTTTAAAATTTTTATATTAAAAAAAAACTTTCTAGTTCAAGTACTTTAAGGCTCCCCTAGATAAACACATTTCATCATCATATGTGATATGTAAGTTTCTCTACAAAGGGCAAAAAAGCAGAAACATTGTGAAAACCCATTGCATCATCTCACTAAATTCAAATAAAAATCTAATATTGAAAATGAGTTCAAAGGGTCAGATGAAACAAAGTTAATAATTCAGAGAATTTACAATGCTTGTAGTCTACTGATGAACAAATATCTTTTTATCCAAATCCTATAAATGAAAGGTCATAGCCACCCCAAATATTTTTTCAGTTCTCTCAAAAATATATGGTTTTAGTCACACAGTTTTCTTATGTTCAATTAATTTTGTTTCAACTAATTTTAAAACCAGATTCTGTGAGATATGGATTTTGAAGCGTCAATACTGAAAATTGCCCATTATCTATAAAGTTTGGATGAATTCCCCATTAGTGCCTAATACAAATGTATTATACACTGTATAAAAATCTCTTGTTTAAAAAAACATTGTGAAGTATTTTGAACATGAGAAAAGTTGAAAGAAGAGTAAAATTTCAGATAAACAATGAGACAAAGAAATTGATTATCTCCATTTGTTAAAGGAAATTGTACTTCCAAAGAACAGAAGAGACTGTGAAGGATAAAATGATTAAAAAAGAAAAAGTGATAAAGGATAATAAGACCCCAGAGTCTGACTAAGCTGACATTTGAAAAGAAGGAAGCATTATGATATTAGAGAGACTGAACTGGAAGTTTTCAACTAGAAATACAAAATTTCATCAATCAACAGAGTCTTTTTGATGTCGATTATATGTGGGTAGTTTTAATTAATCATTTATTTAATCTGCCTTGTTTCAAATAGAGGAAGTCACATAAGGGTAGCACTTTTTCAAAAATAGAAATGAAAAAATAACCTGTATAAGTGTCATAGTCCCACTGGTAACAGAAAATTCAAATACTGGGGGAACTTGGCTTTCTGAAAAATTAGTATCAAAAAAAGATTTTGAAATGCAAGGGCATTCAGAACTAAAAGCAAAACAACTTTCCAACTGAAATCTGAATTTCAATTTCAGTGGAAAGTATAGGTTTCATTCTTTTGTGTATCCAGAGTCAGGGAAAAACTAGACTCAAATTGTTTTTTTCTTTCTATACCCATAGAAATAAACTATTAACCCCAAGTGAATTATTCTTTTTTCTTTCTTTCAACGTATTTTAATATAATTTTTTCAAGATTTAATGAAAGAGCTATAGAATCCATACGCCATCCCTTTTCAAGAGCGTCTGGCCAAACGCAGCTGTAAATTATAAAATAATGCCCTGCATTCATAAAAGCTTTCACACATAAATATAAATAATATAACCACTGATCAAATGAGTCTTCCAGATAGATTACTTAAACCATCTAATACACACACACACACACACATATATATACACATATATATATATATCATTAAGAAGCATCCTCTAACTTTTGAAAGCTATAGATTTTATCCTAAATAAATTATTTCTTTTAAGTCCTATAATGGCCAGTACTCATATTCCAAAAAAAGACTACTCAATTAAAAGCATAAATTGCTGAATGCAGAACCCTATCAAGCCTTTTTATTGTTTCCAAAATACCAGTTTTGCCTACAGAAAGCCCCAGTACCCCTAATTTGGGACAAAATTCATTCCTTAGGACCGATAAACAGTAGGAACTTCCCCAACAGCATCATTTTCCTGAAATACAGACAGAACTCTATCAAATATACTCAGAAAAAAAATGCAATGTTTTAAGAACTTAATTCTGAAAAAACTGAAAGACCAGAGAATGTTTTTATTTAGTTTTTTTTTTTTTTCTGCCTTTCTGTTAGATGATCTTTGTCCTGGTTTCCCCAGAATAGTCCCCATTTATGCCTCTTGTCCCAGGGTAACTATTAATAGTGCTGCTTTCCACGCTCAAAGTATCTGGATCTAGATAGTAAATTAGATGGTTACTCACTTTTAAGCTATATATGAGGTGTGGGTTAGGAATTACCGAAGGTTAGGCTTTTATTTGTATAAACCAGCACTATACTCAAGGAACAATTAAGTATTATTGCATTTGTTATAAGACATGATATGTGTGTGTGCAGACATGCATACATCCAGATCCATAGGTTATTAGGTAAATACATCTAAGTAAGAAGTAATGGAGTTAATTTATCCATAATTATACTGCTACTCATGGATAGATTTCTTTAAAGAAGATATGTTGGGGCACTATGAACATATTCCATAAATGCCATTCCTAACATAGCTCTAAGTTCATGCTGATTCAGTTAAAAGATATTCAAGAAAAATAAGTTCCATTACTTGATAAACATACATTTTCGATCAGAAACTGCATTTTCAGACTGGATACCGAATTTAAGCCTCGGTGGCTTTCATTTGATTTAAGAAAAGACACACTCAGAGCACACGTGTTTTTATTTATTTAATTCATTTATTCAAACAATCGTTTGCTTGCAACTTGTGCCCTCTTGGGCCTCCCAGCACACTCAAGGATGTCACCCTCCCCACAGTCGTCACTACAGTGCTTAGGATATTTTAGGCACTTCTTTATCATTGTTGAATCGTAACAGGAGTGAATGAGCAAGCACATCCTCATCTTCCAGTTCCTGTGGACAATTCTAAAAGCAGAGTTTACATGTTGGAAAAACAGTTGGTCATTGTTTGGAAGGGAAGTACCCTGACAATCACTTGTGAATCTTGGTAGAATTATTTTTAAGTCATATTAACACCCAAATGTAATGAATTCAAATCTTATCCCAAACAATTACACTCTTTTTTTTTTTTCATGAATGATTTCATTGTCTTGGTAGAAATGGATCTGAGCTAATCAGGAGCCCAGAGTGGAAACATTCCAGACCTTTGCTCCTGCAAACGTGACCCACAGCTGAGCAGCATCAGTGTGACCAGCTCGTTTGTGAGAAAGGAGCAGGACCCCACCCCAGACCTCCTGAGTCCAGATCTCCACAGAACTGAGACCTCCTCTCTGGGTGCACAGAAGTTAGAGAAGCACCACTCAGAGAGTTTCCAGTTGGAATGTTTACAAGATGTGAGTCAAAACTGTGAAAGACAGAGAAGGAGGCTGTGAAGGGGTGGAATGAGGAATATACATATTCCCAAGTGGCACTTTCACCTCGGAGTGTTGTACCGTCTAGTGACATAGACAGACCTATTTAGATCAAACCAGGTGGATAAGAATAACATTATCTTATAATTTTAGACAGATTACAATTAGTGCTAGAATAGGGTAAAAACCAAGAACTCCCTTAGAGAAAGACCAAAACATCAAAAAAATAAAGTATATACCCTTGGTTTTGTGTTCACGAATACACACAGGAGTCCAATTTCTCTCTCTCTCTCTCATACACACGTGCGCACACACACACACACACACACACCCCTACACTTACACTTCCTGCCTTCCTAAAAGGGGTTTGATGTGGCTGAAATATGTATCATGGCTATTCTCCAGGTAGTTATGTTTCTCCTAATAATATACTTAGCCCTAACTTCAATGCCCTCATTAGTAACTTGAATATCTTAAGGCTATCCACAGGGAAATAAATCTCAAATGAAAATAACTGCTTTTGACATGCACTGACCTTGTTAACCTTGCAGGTAGAAGCTCACCAAGCAAATAAATGTCACGTCACTAATGCAAGAATCGACACACGAAACACAGGGTCGTGATGAGGTTCAGCTGTTGTTCTTCTTGGGGAGGGATTACAGAGTTGCAGCCAACCTAGCGTACAGAAAGAGCAGCTTACCAGGATGACCCCAGGATACCAAAACCAGAGCATTTAATGTCCCAGGGTGAGCGTTTAGGATTAATCAACAGAGGGCGCTTCATTGACAAAATACTCACATGACCTTTGGCTGCATTTTAAAATATGCTCGGTCACTCAGTTGGGTCCAACTCTTTCGCGACCCTGTGGACTGCAGCCCACCAGGCTCCTCAGTTCATTTTGAGAAGATACATAGAAGGCTCACCACCCTGCCCTCATGACAATAAGGATCTAGATGGAGTCGTTCATGAGACAGTGTCTGATTCTGCGTTAATCTGTCAGTTTTCATCTGGACTTACTCTCAGTCCAATAGTCAAATGTGAATCTTTACACAGTAACCAGTAATCACACACACATGTGATCACAAACAGAGGACACACGCCTGATCTGCAATGTAGAATCAAAGTAACGAGGTTTCCTGTGCCTGTTTGCTGGGCATCCTCCCGACAGCCCTGCTCAAGTAACAGTCTAAGTATATTTTGCTAAAAAAAAAAAAGAGAGACAACTTGCCCATGCACTTTGAACATCTGTGTCAGCTTTGCCAAGAAAGAAATGTACCTTAAACAGCGTTATTTAATGCAGTAAATTATTCTGATTTTATTCAGAACTTGATTTTGCTATGGAAGGCTGGCTCTCACTGTCTGTCTGAACATAATGAGGTAATTACAAAAAATTAAAACTTGACCGCTTTTCCTCCTACTCATAAAGTTGAAATTAGTTTTTCTTGTCTTAAACCAGTACATATATTTTTACCTATTAATACAAATATTGGCATAGATTAGACAGACCTGGACATAGATGAGCCAGCAATGAGACAGCATAGCTGTGGCTAGAAAAAATATGTGTGTTCATGTGGCCATTCCCCGAATAAGATGCCTGTTTTCTTCTAGTTAATTGGGCTTCCCTGGTAGCTCAGATGGTAAAGAATTCACCTGCAATGCAGGAGACCCAGGCTCAATCCCTGAGCCAGGAAGGTCCCCTGGAGAAGGGACTGGCAGCCCACTCCAGTATTCTTGCCTGGAGAATCCCATGGACAGAGGAGCCTGGCGGGCTGCAGTCCATGAGGTTGCACAGAGTCAGACACGCCTGAGCAGCTAAACAATGACAAACCGCCTTTAGAGCGTTTCATATGCATAGTCCATCCCTGACTCTTCTCATAATGAGAGATGCAGAGTCTTAATACAGATGTAAACATACGAGTCTACAAATAGAGCCAGTAAACTTGTTTAGACATTCTTATTTTAAAATGCTGGTCCCCTCTCCATGAATGCTGATTCCAAAATGGCTTTATTATCCAGGAACTAATAGCAATGTTACTGCTCAATCTTACCACAGATCAAATTATCAAATGAACTGCTGCAACCTATAAAATGCAGACTTTTAGGGACATTGGCTAAAGCGGACACAATACCTTCTACCTAAGAGTACTAACTGTTTGAGGAAATGCGTTTCCTAAAAGAGTGGATGTTTCTTCGCAGGGAGTGGACAAGCAAGCACAATGTATCCACAGGTGATTGCAATAGGAGGCATCAGGAAGTTCCAGTTAAAACAGGCAAAAGTTATGATTAAAGCTGATTCTTTTGTATCAAGACCAGGTCCCTCTCTATGGGATACAGTTCAGCGCTTTCAGAAATGCATGTCTTATTATTCACAGTTTTTTTTTTCTCCTAGATCTAGGAGACTGACGTTATCCAGCAGCAAGTCATTTTCCAAATGTTAACTGCATTCTTTCAAGAAGCAGAAACGTTCACCAATGTAATGTAATTGTATTTTTTCAACCACTCCAAGCAAAGCAATGGCTTACTTGGGTTGGCACCTGTGAGACCAAATATTGTTTTTACTTAAGTGAATTAGCAATTATGGATCAGGAAAGAAATACCAGGACCAACCAAGACGTGTTGCCTAGCTTATATTTTCCCAGGTTGGGCTTACATGGGCCGACGGAAAGAAACTAAATTATATCTACCCTCGGGTTTTTTTCCCCTGCAACCCCAACTATTTTATGAAGGTAATTAGTACTTTCAGTAATTGGACCGCACACTCACCGTGGCTTAAGTCCCAAGTTGTAGGCATTGCTACAGGATATCTTTGAGCCTTGATGGACAAATGGTCACCTTACAAGAATTACCAAATTTAATAGGATACTTAAGTTTCTGATTTAACATATTTTTCCAGAGGACAATGGGTATCCAGCCGTTGAAGTTTGTTATGAGGGCTGCCTTCGGAGGCATTAAAGTAGGGACGAGCAGGATACCAAGTTAACGGGGAGCATTAAATACCCACCATGCAGCTTTCACCATCTCACCATCTTGTTCCTACCGGGCAAGCACTGCAGTGCCCGACAGGGAGTTCAGACTTTCCTGAATCAGGGTTGTCCTACACTCCTCTACAGGAATCTCTCTAGACTTGCCTTGGCTTGTCCTGCAGAAACAGATTCCCACGGACAGAACGGGCGGAGAGGGTCAACTACAGGTTACAGACTCTTAGCCGGAAGCTGACGGTTGCCACATTAGGTGATAAACATGGCTGTCCTGATTTTAATTTTTTACCACTATTGTGCCAACAGGAATCTTTCTTGGTTGTTTCTCTTGTTTTGTTATTTGTTGCTGTGTTGAGTTGCTCAGTCACGTCCGACTCTTTGCACACATGGACTGTGGCCCGCCAGGCTCCTCTGTCCGTGGGATTCTCCAGGCAAGAATGCTGGCGTGGGGTGCCAGGCCCTCCTCCAGGGGATCTTCCCGACCCAGGGGTCGAACCTGCATCTCTTGTATTGGCAGGCAAATTCTTTGCCGCTGAGTCATCAGGGAAGTCAATAGCATGCCAATATGAATCTTTCTTGGTCGTTTCTTTTGTTATTTATTGTTATTTTACTTGTTATTTTTTGTTATCTATTGTTATTTGTTATTAATTGTTACCTATTCTAAGCATCTAGGTAATCCTTAACAATCATCTTTTAGTGACCACCAAGAAGATGAAAACTTCTGCCATTTTTGCTTCAGATATCTCAAAAATATTCTTTAAACAATATCTGAAAGAAATGTGGAAAAAACGGGATTCCTGGAACTACCTCCTAACAGTCAGACAAAACCTCATTCTAGTCAACTATAGTTAGACTGTGTATATATACATGACATATTACACGTTAGATAGTCCATATGTACATCATATAATATCAGTTCTATAATATTATACGTAAGACTCTGTATTTAAAAGCCATATTTTATATATGTGTTGTTCAGTCATCCAGTTACGTCCAATTCTTCAAGACCCCATTGTCTGCAACTCTGGTGACTCAGACAGGAAAGAATCTGCCTGCAATATAGGAGGCCTGGGTTCAATCCCTGGGTCGGGAAGATCCCCTGGAGAAGGAAATGGCAACCCACTCCAGTACTCTTGCCTGGAGAATTCCATGGAAAGAGGAGCCTGGCGAGCTACAGTCCAGTGGTCACAAAGAGTTGGACATGATTGAGCAACTAACATTTTATATGTAACAGCTGTTTAACTGTGATAGAAGAAATAAATAAAAATAGAATAGTTTTGAACTACCCTGTGTTATTCAGTTCAGTTCAGTTGCTCAGTTGTGTCTGACTCTTTGAGACCCCATGAATCTCCCTGTCCATCACCAACTCCCAGAGTTCACTCAAACTCTTGTCCATCGAGTCGGTGATGCCATCCAGCCATCTCATCCTCTGCTGTCCCCTTCTCCTCCTGCCCCCAATCCCTCCCAGCATCAGAGTCTTTTCCAACGAGTCAACTCTTCCATCAGGTGGCCAAAGTATTGGAGCTTCAGCTTTAGCATCAGTCCTTCCAAAGAACACCCAGGACTGATCTCCTTTAGGATGGACTGGTTGGATTTCCTTGCAGTCCAAGGGACTCTCAAGAGTCTTCTCCAACACCACAGTTCAAAAGCATCAATTCTTCAGCGCTCAGCTTTCTTTATAGTCCAACTCTCACATCCATACATGACCACTGGAAAAACCATAGCCTTGACTAGATGGACCTTCGTTGGCAAAGTAATGTCTCTGCTTTTGAATATGCTATCTAGGTTGGTCTTAACTTTCCTTCCAAGGAGTAAGCGTCTGTGTTATTATTTAATGTCTAATATTGTTTTTACACTGAACCATTTTATTGCTTTTATTGTTTGCTTTTGTTTGGTTGGTTGGATTTGGGGGGGGCCTGTGCAGCACATGGAATCTTAGTTTCCTGACTAGGGATTGAACCCTTTCCCCCTGCAAGGGAAGCGAAGAGTCTAAACTCCTGGACCACCATGGAAGTCCCTTTTTTACCCTTCATTTTGTTAGGTTGAAATCATCTCAGTGTTTCACATTCTTTTCCCTCAAACCACTGCCTGAGAATGGGTCACTTAACCCTCCTGCATGCTCTCGGGGGCTTCCCTAGTGACGTAGAAGGAAAGAATCCGCCGCTGATGAAGAGGACACAGGCTGGACCCCAGGGCGGGGAAGATCCCCTGGAGAAGGGAACGGTCACCCACTCCAGTATCCTTGCCTGGAGAATCCCATGGACAGAGGAACCTGGCAGGCTACAGTCCATGGGGTCACAAAAAGCCAGACAAGACAGGAGCAACTAAACAACAGTGAGCCTTCAGGAGCTGAGTGGCGCGGTGGGCAGCTTTTCTTTTAAGAAGACAACATCCTGAATCAAGAGAGACAGACAAAGGGAAACAACAGAAAAAGAAGCGATAAATTAATCCATATTGTATCATCTTTGGGTGCTCTCTAAAGTAGTGCTTCTGGGGCTTTCATTTTCCCCCAACAGCAGCAAAATCCTTTCTTCAAAGAAATCCTTCAGAGAAATCAAACATACATAGAGCCTTAAAATAGATGCTGTTCAAGTTAAGACTGGGGGTGAGGAGTCCAGAGTCCGTCTGGCTGCTCCCGAGCCTGCTTTGTGAGACACACAGTCAGAAGCTACTGCCCGAGCTTATTTTAACTGCAATAGTTTAACTCCCACTAATCTTTTCGGTGAGTGATTTCCCCCCGTAACCACACTTTAGAATCACCTAGAGAGATTTTTTAAATGCCTGTGTTTGAGCCTCATCTATAGCGATTCCATTTTAATTGTTCTGGAATGGGCCCTAGAAATCCTAGCTTTCTTAAAAGCTCTACAAACAATTTCAATATATAGCCAGTTAGCTTTAAGAAACCCTGCCAAAACGCTAAAAAATAATAAATGTGGAGCCTCACACTGTGAGATTTTAACTTCCTTGAGGGCAGAGACTGTGCTTTATATGTCTTTTCCTGCAGTCAACGGTGGAATCTGCGAAAGAATGAGAGACAGTGCTACAGCCAATCAAAATATCCGAGAACACTAATTGGCGCGTGCAGCTTCCCAGGGTGGAATCAAAGGGTTTTCTTCCTGCTTCACCCTAATACCATTCACACACCAGGTGCGTGCGAATCATTGTGTCCTCCGAGTCTAACGGGCAGGCGGACATCTCAACAAGTCAATAAGTGTTTATAGGATCCAGTAAGTGTGAAAAATGAAAAAGAGGGAAAACCTGGCACCCAGCCAGCCTGAAAGACTTGGAGACGCTTCCTAGAAGGGACCCCTGAATTCAGTACAGACACCTAAGTAAGAGGGTACAGACATATGAAAGTCATGGAGAGAGAGAGAGCAGGGGAAACCACACCGATGACTCTGAGATATGGTCTCATGTTTAAAAATCTAGAGAGTGATGGCAGAAGATGGAGAAAGGAAAAGAAGGATGAGCAAGAGCTGGGAGCACCCAGGACAGCTCCGTACTCTCATGAGACACTCAACGCTGAGCTGACAGTCGCCGAGACCCGCTACACATTCAAACCCCAAAGTCTGTAAGAAGCACCTGAAATGTCGGTTTCACTCAGTGGACCTGCGGTGGGCCTGAGGTTCTGGATTTCTGGCAAACTGCAGGTGACATGGATGCAGTCCGTCCACGTATCACAATTTCAGTAGCCAGGTCTAATGTTGAGCACAGTAACACCATGTGGCTTCATTCTTTCAGGGGCTGTAGTTTATTACCTTACTTTTTACTTTTTCCTAACTTCCTTTATCACCAATCTGCATTTTTGGAGATTCAGTCACTGACGTGTTCTGTGTAGAGGCTGATATACAAAGCCATTATTCTTGCCATTATTTGACAAATAGTGGTTCTTTTCATCTAGCTGTGTTTGCTGTGTGTTAAGTCACTTCAGTCGTGTCCGACTCTGTGCGACCCCATGGACTGTAGCCCATCAGGCTCCTCTGTCCTTAGAATGTCCCAGGCAAGAATACTGGAGTGGGTTGCCATTTCCTTCTCCAGGGGATCTTCCCGACCCAGGGATCGAACCCACGTCTCTTATGTTTCCTGCATTGGCAGGTGGGTTCTTTACCACCAGCGCCACCTGGGAAGCCCTAGTCAGTTACCCCCAAGCGTTTCCTGGGCTCCCCTGAAGTGGTCAGCATGGGGCTAGCCATCTCTGGAGACATAACAGAATTCTAAGACACACTGTCTACCTTCAAGGAGCTCACTACCGACTTGAGAAAGGAGGACATGCCGAGCACAGATGTTACGGCAAAATGTTTACAGCAAGATGTCTCCTGGGCAGTACTGCAGAGTTTGAGAAGAAAAGGTAGTCAACAAAACTGGGACACCCAGGGAAAACATCCCCCAATGGTGCCCTCTAGCTGCAGCTTTGAGAAAATATTGTGGAAAACCACCCATCCCATCAACTTTCTTTGAGAACCATCTTTTTAAATTTTTTTTAACAACAACAACAAAAAAGCTGTTAAAAGAAGTTCTAACTGTTCCAAGATCATAAAGGGGCTAAAATAAACCAAAATAAGGCCATCTAGGCGTTTTGGTTCTTCTTGGGCAACTGGAGTTGGTGTTGAGAGACAGGATGGGGGCTACTTACCAGATCTCCCTCCCCCAACCGTGAACATCTCTAAGCCGCGTAAAGTGTGGACAAAGGCAGATTCTGTTCAGCGGCTCCGCAGGACGGGGCTCCAGACGCATAAGTAGCTCCTTGGCGTGTCCCTCTGGCCCTGCCATACTATTAATTAGGCCACCGTTGTTTATTTTGAGACGTTTAACTAGAGACCTTGAGAGAGGCCTAGCCTCGTGGGCTGTGCCCATCCCTCCCTAAGTGTGGGAACCTTTGTCTAATTGGATTGACTGTACGTGTAATGATCATGGCGGAGCTCTCCGAGCGCCGCGTAAGCCACGGACATTCACATGGAAATGAGGTCAATTACACAGCATCGCCGCATCTAATGATTGCACCTGCAGCGCCGCAGCAACCTCCCTTTAACTCAGTTTCACAAACAATTACAAAGAGCAGCTGCATTGGTTTCCACAGTTAGAGTTAAAAAATCTGTAATGATCCCCAACAGAATAGGGGCGCAGGGGGCGAGGGTGAGGGAGAAGATTCTTCCGGTTCAGATGGCCCTCCCCAGCCACCTGCTGATGACGCTAATCCCCGGGCCCCCCGGGTACCGACGGGGCAATCACAATCAGCTCTCGCTGGTCCTGTTCTTTGCCCACCCCCACTTCCCCTACCCCTTCTGACAATAGATTAGAGTTTCTCTCCTGCAAAGATTCATTAATATGGTGATGGAGATTGATGAAGGGCAAGGTTTGCAAAGCTCCAGAACACAAGGTCACTATAAGCAGCCACACTGGGTGAGTCAGTTCTTCAGAGCTTCAGAAGCACACACACGTCTGTCTCTGAATCTGCATCTGTGTCCATCTCTCCACAGAGCTTTGTTATGAGTGCGTTAGTTGCTCGGTCATGTCCGACTCTGCAATCCCATGGACTGTAGTCCCGTTATGAGGGATCAAAGTAAAGTGAAAGTGTTACTCAGTCATGTCTGACTCTTTGAGACCCCGTGGACTGCAGCCCAGTAGGCTCCTCTGTCCATGGGATTTCCCAGGCAAGAATACTGGAGTGGGTTGCCATTTCCTTCTCCAAGGGATCTTCCCGACCCAGGGATCAAACCCAGGTCTCCTGCATCAACCCGCGGATTCTTTACCATCTCAGCCACGACGGATGAGGGAATGGCTCACATGACTATAAAAGCTGAAAAGTCCCAAGATCTGTGACCTTTGAGCTTTAGACTCAGGAGCGTCAATGGGGTTGGTTTCAGTCCAGCAGGATTGAAACCCAGCAAGAGCTGGAGTTGCAGTTTGAATCTAAAAGCAGGAAACAAAAAAACAAACAAAAAGCCAGAATGAGAACAATGAGGCCCCTGCTTAAGGCAGTCAGGAGGAGGCGTTCCCTCTTATTCAGGCGAAAGTCACCTTCTATGTTCTGTTCAGTCTTTCAACTGATCGGATGAGGCCCACCCACAACAGGGAGGGCCATCTTCCTTAAACGTTAAACTCATCCAGAAACACTCTCATGGAAACATCCAGAATAATGTTCTCCCAGTGATCTGGAACCCTGCAGCCTGGTCATCTCTGACACGTAAGATTAACCATCACCCAAACCAGTCCCCAAATTCCGGGAGGACGGCTTGGAAGCGATGCTACTGAGTAAGATGCAAGGGCTGTTGCTGACCGATCTCTCCCCGCCTTCCCACCAGCACTCTGTCAAGACCCCCTTTCTCTCTCTCCCCGTTTCCTCCTCTTTTCTTCTCTGTCCTAGCTCCCTTTCCTCCCGCCTGTCGTTACCGCACAGGCACTGTTTAGGAAGATCAGGAAGACAGGAGCCTACCAACTTTCCCCCTCTGAACAGAACCGCACCTTGTGGAGCCAAGCCGGCCGAACCCAGACCTCGGCGATGCACGTTCCGGCCCAGCCTTATGGCGCAGAGAATCTCTGCGTTCATGTCAGTGATGAAGACACCCCAGACATTCCCAGGCCATACTCCCGATCCTCCTGGGTTTTGAGAAACATCTTATGATACATGTGAAAACAACTAGTCCCATGACTTTCTGGGCCTGCAGCTATAATGCTGAGATCTGAATGGGATTCCCCAGCTGAGGCTTGGAAAGATAATCACTGTGGGCAAAGTCAAATATGCCCGCAGATACTAAAATATTTAAGGAATGTGCTTCAGGCTCTAAGCGCAATACTGAAAAAGTGGGGGAAGGGAGGGCCCCAAATGCTTGTGAATAATAAACCTTAAAGAGTCTGGGTTGAAGGGGACGACACCCATGGGGATGTGTAACCGGTGATGTTTCTTAAAGGAACTAGATTCCTTTACCTCTTGTCTCTTTTCACACCATTTTTCCCACAGGAGGCAAGAGCAGGGGCAGACTTCCTCGGCACAGTCTCTAGTAGCCACTGGTGATTAGCAAGGCAGCCAGAAGTCATCTGCTTACTGCCCTGATCTCCGTACAACAGCGAACTAGCTTCAGATCGTGGGGGGATGATGGGCCAGAACTGAACTTATCTCAGAGAAATGTCACCCACATTCCAGCCGCCCCCTCCGTAGGGCTCCACACAGCAAGCACTGCTTGAGAAGGCTGGGCGAAGCCCTCTGAGCTTGCTGCATTCAGAGAGAGAGGCGGGGATGCGAGGGTGAGGGCCACCCAGGAAAGGAAAGTGGTATTTTCCTCCTCGTGTCTCCATCCTTCTTTCTGAGGGTCCATCTCAGGTGTAAAGGCAAGTCAATGTGCTTGCCAAGTGCAAAATAGGCAAGCACAGACAGATCAATGGACTTTAGCAAAGTAGATTAATTTCCTATTCTTTGACCTTCAAGACACAAGCTGATTTGATATCATGCTGGGTTTCCCAGGTGGTGCAATGGTAAAGATCCTGCCTGCCAGAGGAGGAGACACAGGTTCAATCCCTGGGTCGGGAAGATCCCCTGCAGAAGGGAATGGAAACCCACTCGTCTTCTTGCCTGGAAAACTCCACGGCCAGAGAAGCCTGGAGGACTGCAGCCCAGGGGGCCTCAGAGAGTCGGACGTGACTGAGTTTGTGCTCAAGCTCACGCTGTCTCCGTTCCGGGTCAATCCAGAACAGGCAGCTGGGCTTCTTTTGAAAATGTTTGTGCCTAGAGCTGTTACTCACACCCCACCTCCTCAGAGACGAATGACAAAGAATGCTCAGCCCAGGCTTTACAGGCAGCACTAGCGGTCAAGAACCCGTCTGACAATGCAGGAGACATGAGACGGGGGCCTGATCCCTGGGTTGGGAAGATCCCCTGGAGGAGGGCATGGCAACCCACGCCAGCATTCTTGCCTGGAGAATCGCATGGACGGAGGAGCCTGGTGCAAAGAGTCGGACACAGTTGAAGTGACTGGCACGCACGCTTGCACGTGCAGGAACCTAACCTCAGGATGTGGTGTTGTCGCCAATCATGGTTTGCAGAGAAGAGAAGCTCAAGGCATGTGTGACGGCAGGTGTGATGTGGGCGCTTAGGTAAACTGTACTCGGGGTAGAAAGCACCGAATTGATCTAACTTCTGGCAAATGGATGCTAGGAGTTCGCCCGTCTTCACTCACAGTTCAGTTCAGTCTCTAAGTTGTGTCCGACTCTTCTCGACCCCATGAATCGCAGCACGCAGGCCTCCCTGTCCATCACCAATCTCTGGAGTTCACTCAGACTCACGTCCATCGAGTCAGTGATGCCATCCAGCCATCTCATCCTCTGCCATCCCCTTGTCCTCCTGCCC
Source organism: Ovis canadensis (assembly GCF_042477335.2). Taxonomy (NCBI): domain Eukaryota; kingdom Metazoa; phylum Chordata; class Mammalia; order Artiodactyla; family Bovidae; genus Ovis; species Ovis canadensis. Next base: position 67,421,232 of record NC_091255.1, on the reverse strand, counting down.
CCAATCCCTCCCAGCATCAGACTCTTTTCCAATGAGTCAACTCTTCGCATGAGGTGGCCAAAGTACTGGAGCTTCAGTTTTAGCATCATTCCTTCCAAAGAAATCCCAGGGGTGATCTCCTTCAGAATGGACTGGGTGGATCTCCTTGCAGTCCAAGGGACTCTCAAGAGTCTTCTCCAACACCACAGTTCAAAAGCATCAATTCTTCAGTGCTCAGCCTTCTTCACAGTCCAACTCTCACATCCATACATGACCACTGGAAAAACCATAGCCTTGACTAGATGGAGCTTAGTAGGCAAAGTAATGTCTCTGCTTCTGAATATGTTATCTAGGTTGGTCATAACTTTCCTTCCGATGAGTAAGCATCTTTTAATTTCATGGCTGCAGTCACCATCTGCAGTGATTTTGGAGCCCCCAAATATAAAGTCTGTCACTGTTTCCACTGTTTCCCCATCTATTTCCCATGAAGTGATGGGACCGGATGCCACGATCTTTGTTTTCTGAATGTTGAGCTTTAAGCCAACTTTTTCACTCTCCTCTTTCACTTTCATCAAGGGGGGGGGGGGCACCCAAATGGTGTCCAGCAATCTCTGTGCTGCCAACGTCAGCTCCCTAGGGGTGCTGACATCAATTCCTTAGAGATCCTGAAGCACGCCCAGCACACAGATGCCTTCTGTTATCACCAGCAGCTCTAGGATCATGTTTGCTAAATGTATGGAAACAATTCATAGTCGGGACAGCTTGAAAAAAAGAAAAACACACACACACAGCCTGACTGGAACACTTGGGATAAAAAAGAATCGTAGGAACATAATATAAGTTTTAGCACTTAAGGGAAACACACATGCACTTTAGAAGGATGCCCTTTGGTTTAATTTGGATTCTTAAAAACAGTTCATCCAAACAAGATTTCTGTTTACACTTGGGGAGGCTCACTGGACTTGTTCTGTTTTGCAAAGCGCAATGTTTCTGTAATATGTTTTGGTGGCATCGTTTCAAGTCAAAACAAGGAAAGTGGTTCTCAAAAATAAAACCAGAGGCCAGCTAAATACAGATTTGCTAAGTCAATTGGTCATTTGCTTATTTATACTGCACTTCTTTCCCTCCCTCCTTTGGGAATTTGTATTAAAACATACACACATGTACACGCAGGACAGTCTTGATGGGGATTAGACAGGAAGGGGGCACCGCGTCCTCTGGTTCCTGTGACAATTTGATGGAGCAAATATGTAGATACATAAATGCGCATATTTAGGGACCAGACTTATATATACATATAATGTTATTCTTATAATATTTGAGACATGTGTATCATACATATGAGACCTGTATATGTCTGGGTATGTGTGTACATATGAGTGCTGTATGCTACCTAGCTTCAGTATGTCTGACTCTTTGCAACCCCATGGACTGTAGCCCACCAGGCTCCTCTGCCCATGGGATTCTCCAGGCAAGAATACTGGAGTGGGTTGCCATGCCCTCCTCCAAGGGATCTTCGAGACCCAAGGATATATATGTGTGTGTATGTATGTGTGTGTATATATATATATGTATATAGATACATATATATACATACAGATTTTTATTGATTCAAAGAAAAGAGAGTAGTTAAAAGCTGAGAGAACATTTAAGACATCAAACAAAGAGACTTTCACCAGGCCTTGCCTGTTCAAACTTGCCATCTTCCCCCCCCCCCCCTTTCTTTAAGGGAAAACCTCTGAAGCTGATTTGCAATTGTTAAGCTGATCTGTGGCCTAGGGGGTAAAAAAAAAAAGCAAAAGCCACCAGAACCTTATAGAAATGAAAGAAATTACACAGACGTACCCACCCCCAGATTTAACGTTCCACTTCCAAGCGGTTTGGAACGCCCGAGAGGCTGGGCTGTGCTTGGAAAGGAAAAGCAGGCCCTAGCACCATCTGGGCAAAGCGGCGCTGTGAACACGGAGAACCCAACGGAAGCCGGGGACGCGCCTCATTCAGCCTGGCGGCGGCTCGGTTTCACTATTAAAAACACTTTTATTCCCTCTACCAGAGTCTGCAGGAAAAGAAGAGCACGTGTCTGTGCGTGTGTGCACGCGTGCTCAGCCGTGCCCGACTCCTGGAAACCGCGTGGACTGTAGCCCCCCAGACTCCTCTGTCCATGGGATTCTCCAGGCAAGAATCCTGGAGTGGGTCGCCGTGCCCTCCTCCAATATACATCTGTAGGCTGAGAATACCCATAAACTGAGGGTTCATTAAGGGTGTTCAGGTTCACTCGCTCACCCACTGGACAACTACTTGTAGCATTTCAGGATGCGTGTCTGGAGAATCCCAGGGACAGAGGAGCCTGGAGGGCTACAGTCCACAGGGTCGCAGAGATTCAGACAGGACTGAGTAACTGATACCACTAGGCACCAAGTCCTGGGTCGTAGCTGTGACCTACGACGATGAGGTGCCCCTGTTCCCCGAGTCACCCTCTGGAAGGTGTTGGCAGGCCATAAGCACATTAACAAACAGGCCTGGTGATCATAGATTGTAGCTTTGATTAACAGATCAAAAGAGAGCGACAAAATGGAGGCAACTGAGGAAAAATGCAAGTGGCGCTTCTATCCAAATCCGTCTCACTAAGACCGGAGCGAAAGCTGGGACCAGCCGAGCTAATGCCTGCAGAGACTCCCCAGGGTCTACCAGACAGGTTTCCAAGCTCTCCCTGGTCCTGCAAGCCCGCTAGTGTGTGATCTACCACATAGCCCTCCAGCCTCAGCCCCCACATGCTTCGTAAAAACTCTTGATCCAGCCCTAACTAGGGTTCTGTGTTCATGACCTCACGGTTTCTCACACTGATCTAACTTCATGGACGGCTTCTTCAACCCACGTTTTTGTGTCCAAATCTTCCCACCCTTCCAGAGCCTTGGTGAACGCCCTCCTCTCCACAAAGTCTTTTTTCAAACTGCTTAGGTAACTTTCCTTCCTGGGATGCCCGTCTCAGCATGAACACACCTTTTCTCGTATGACCTGCTAATCTTTACCTTGTGCCCCAGTAATTTGCGTGTGCCCCCTGTTTCTCTTTATTGAGTGTGAACTCTCTGTAGATGGCTCTCTATTCTTTTTATCCTAACCATTCGTATCTCTTCTGGTTTCTTGCTGAAAGTTTTGCCAAGTGCTCCGTAAATACCTATCACACAAACAACTGAATGAAAGCCAGTCTCTAAATACAGAAGGAAAAGTGGCGTGTGTGTGTGTGTGTGTGTGTGTGTGTGTGTGCGCGTGCATGCATAGACAGTGGAGGGCTAGAGTGATGCATTGGGCTAGCAGTGAAGTGGGGAACAGCCCAGAGACTTAGATCACTAAACAATCATACTTTAAAAAATTGTTTTCTGCTCCCTTTTCATTATATTTGTCATCATCACTCCATGTTTGAGTCAACCCAGTGGAATTCAGTGTTAAGGTGGCCAGCCAAGTTCTCTGTTTGGTGCTGATAAAAGCAGGTGGATTTGCTTATGGGAGTGGGAATTATTTCCGGCCATAATGTCAGCCAACGGTCTATCTCTGTGAATGGAAAAGCCGGAGAAGTACATCCTACGTACCACGGAGTCAAAGCAGCACCTTTCCAGGGAAAGGACACCACGTGCCTGAGTTGGTTGGGCTCTTCCTTGCTGAATGCTTTGCGGAAGAGGATGCGGAACTCGTGGTGTCTCTCGGCCATCTGCATTTCTCACTTTAGAACACAAACACCAAAAGGGGTCTTGGGGAATCCTCTCGAGGACTCTGAAGCATTGAGAGGTAAAGTGATCAGTCTAGGACCTCACGGGTAGATTCGGGACTCTCAACACTAAACAGGGTCTATTTTGACACCACACTGTCTTAATCTCCATCATATCATCATTTTAAATGAGGAGAGTCCTCCACACCTCTTTGTCATGCTGTCTTTTAAGGATTTAGACAAATTGCTTCTAGGGGAAAAATAATCCCCTAATTACTAAGTTATGCAAATGAAAAAAAAGTCCTCAGAAAACCCTCCTGATGAAGCTTCACATCATGTCTGGCTCTAGGCCACCCAAAACAGAGGACGTAGGTGGTGTTTATCTCTTCACGTCTCTTTATGTTTCAAAATAACTGACTTTCAGGAAGAAGCACAACTGAAGCTGTCCCCAACATCACTCAGAGGGAACCGGGTGCGCTATGGGAAAGTGAAAAGAAAGAAAGAAAGAAGCGGGGGAGGGGGGAGGAACGCACGGACGCAGAGCAGAGCCAGGAAGGGGACAGGGCTGGAGGGCACAAGGGTTCCAGCAATAACAAGAGCTGACATTTGTTACATGTTAATTACACGGTATTGTCTTCTGGAGGTTAAATCAATCAGAAATTTCCTGTACAGCTAATAAAACTGGAACCCATCTGTGGTTTGCCAAGTCACGTTAGACACTGTCTCAGGACAGAGTCAGAATGCTCAGGCTTTAATTTGTTCTGGGCAGGAGAAATGAGAAACCACTTCTTCAACTGAATTAGGACTTGCCAGTGCTGTCCCATAGGGTGCAGATTGCAATAAAAAGGACTATTCTAGCTGCCGCTTATGGAAGGTGTGCTGTGTGCCGGGTGCTTTTCTAAGCACTTCACAATAGAATCTTATTTGTTTGAAACGGAATCTGATTCAGCCAAGCGTTATTATCTCCATTTTAGAGAAACAGGAACTGGATCTCAGAGAGGTGGAGTAAGCACTCAAGATCATACAGAGGGTAAATACTGCACTTAGAACTTGAACCCAAGTTTGTCTCACACGAAAAGCTCAGGTTATATCTAATATACTCCAGCGCACACATTTCAGTATCCAGCTAATAACAGATGATTTCAACTGAACACCAGTGAGACACTTTTTAAGGGTAAAATCTTATAGTATATCTACTTTAAAAATGTAGATTTCTGCAACTATTTCCTATGATTAATATGATCCTTCCCAAGAGAGAAGTTGCTTTGAATACTTAAACTGTAAGTGCCTCATGAAACAACCTGTTGTTTTCTTTATTGAAATAATTTACAGATGGTCAGTACCATGTTCATGCAAGATTAGATGAGCTGTAAGTGGTTTTAACTAAAGTTATCTCTTTACTAACACTGGTTTGAGTAAGAAAATCAGAAGAGGAATGGCTGGGCTCATTGAACGATGCATTTTAGGTTGGGCATTTACACACACTGGCTTTTGAGGCCTATCTCATGACTTCCCTGGTGGCTCAGACGGTGAAGCGTCTGCCTACAATGCGGGAGACCTAGGTTCAATCCCTGGGTCAGGAAGATCTCCTGGAAAAGGAAGTGGCAACCCACGCCAGTACTCTTGTCTGGAGAATCCCACAGACGGAGGAGCTTGGTAGGCTACAGTCCCTGGACTCACAAAGAGTCGGACACAACTGAGTGACTTAATTTTCACTTTCTTTCCTTCGTTCAGTTCAGTTCAGTTGCTCAGTTTGGTCTTACTCTTTGTGACCCCATGAACCGAGGCACACCAGGCCTCCCTGTCCATCACCAGCTCCTGGAGTCGACCCATACCCATGTCCATCAAGTCAGTGATGCCATCCAATCATCTCATCCTCTGTTGTCCCCTTCTCCTCCTGCCTTCAATCTTTCCCAGCATCAGGGTCTTTTCCAATGAGTCAGCTGTTCGCATCAGGTGGCCAAAGTATTGGAGTTGGTTTAGTTAGGGCTAAGCAATTAAAAATGCCAACAATTAATTTATTGCACTATGCTTTATGACCACATCAATTGTTAGACCAGACTCAGATTCAGAGATATTAAATGTAAGGAACACGCCTATCCTGGAATCCATAAAATATATTTACATGTTTGTTTGCTTTTTTGCCCCACCCAATATGTCTAGATACTGAATCAATAAGTGGGGCTAGAAAGTGTTTAATTTTGGATTTTAAAAGGTGATTATGAGGGTGGAAATCTGTGTCTTAGAAGGGTCTTGAGGACACAGAATTATTTCTATTTACCAAAAGTGGGATGATGAAGGTCCTTGTCAGTTCTTGCTCATTCTGCTGACTACTTCCATTAGGGAGAGGCTCAGAGATACTCAGTTAAAAAAACAAAAAAAAAACAAAAAAAAACACATGGAATTGCTGTACTTCATTTTCCTTTACATCTTTATTTTAATGTCTTATTTTCAAGGCTTCTAATGCTTGAAAACGGGTCTTTGAGATCAAAGGAAATACTCTGTGAAAACTATCTCATAGCTTCAAAAATTAAAGCCCCATTTTGGTAGGATCAACTTGCCAAAGGTTATTGTTGTTACTGAGGTTATCTGTTGCCTTTTTGAAGGCTGAGGTCCTAAATAAATTCTTGTTAAGGAGAAGTGAGTGACACAGCCCCAGTTCCCTCTCACATTTTGTCAGTCTGGCCCCCTATGAATCAGCCACAGGTCGCTTTCTCCTATTCCCTCGAGGCCCAGGCTGACTTGGCCCCATCCTTCCTCTTCTGTGGGGAACTGGCTTCCAGCAACCCGACAACTGCAGAGGCCCTTTAATTGGCTGCCTGATAAATGACAAGCTGTATTCTTTTTATGGGGATAATTCCCAGGCACCTGATTGGCTACATGGAAATGACAGTTACCGGAGGATTACTGGCTGGGCTGGAGCCTTGCTTATTAACCAACACAGGTGGGACTGGTATTTGTCAGCCTAAATTTCCTTCTGCATTCATCTTTGTTGTTCTTAGCAGACCTCTGGCTCACATCAAGATGTTGAAAGTGAATTCTTAAGCACGCACCAAGCCCGAAACTTGGTTTTTCTCCTGGGCAATGCTGCTACGAACAACAGACGGGGGGGAGAATCCGCAACATTACCCAAAAGAATCACGGCTCCAAAACTGATGAGTAAAAGTCAGTTCTGAAGACACGGAGACAGGGAATGGAATAACATAAGCTTTCAGATAACTAGACATGTAAATCCCAAGGTCAAAGTGATGGTGTCACTATCGTGACATCACCAAAGGATCAACCCTGTCTTAGCGTTTCCTTTTAGGTCATGTGCTTGGAAGACACTTGTCTTTTTCCTCTGGGACAAGCAGAAATTCGCTAATCAGGAGGTAAAGAGTTTTTGCTCATCTGCTTACACAGATTGTGGCCTGTTTGCCTCCCATTTCTAAGGATGAAATAGTTTGACACATCTTATTGCTGTAATGCTATGCACCACTATCATGCTTTCTTTTTTTCTAAGCCTATCATATACACTTTGCCTTCCAGCAACTGACAATATCGGTTTTACATGCATGCATGAAGGGTAACTAAAATTTGGCAAGAGGTTACAAGTGAGCTTTTTAAAAAAATTTTTCCATTTGAAGGAGGATAGCTTTGAACTCTTTCCACATTTCCTTTTAAAACATGCATGTGTGTGGCTTAGCCATGATATAAACTGAACGAGCCCAGCACACACTTTCTGTGAGTGTGTGCGGCTCGTCCAGGGTCTAGCCCCCATTCACGAGTGTGTCATCATGACACACGAGGCCACCAGCACCTTGCAAAGTGCTCTTCCCTCCTCTATGATTGCATCATCATTCCAGGGAGGTGAAACACTATTGTGAGGATAAATGTTAAATTATACATTTAAGAAAGCAGATTCTTCAGCAAAACTGGGGAAAGAGCCAAATTTGACTGACGCCCACTCAATAATATTTTTGTGCTTCAGTTACTCTTGCTTTTGACACTTAATTTCTTCCATTTCACAGAGTCCCCATGACTATTTAAACTAGTGAGAGTTCTTAATTGCAGTGCCTTGTCTGGGCTGCTCTCTTTCAATATTACTGAAGTTCAAAAGTCTGTCTTGACACTTCTCTGGTTCATTTGACCCCTTCCGTCTAATTAAATCTGAAATTGCTGTGCAGCCTAAGATTGAGGGCAAGAGGAGAAGGGGGTGACAGAGGATGGAGTGGCTGGATGGCATCCCTGACTCACAGGATAGGAGTTTGCGCAAATTTAGGGAGACAGGGAAGGACAGGGGAGACTGGCAAGCTGCTGTCCATACGGTCACAGGGAGTCAGGCACGGCAGGGCAACCGAACAACCACAGAGTCAGAATAGCAACCTGATTAAATGTATCTTCAGTGTTACGTGAAAAATGGTAACTCATGAGTTATTCGCGCAGTTTCACTTCTTCTTCCTGAAGCACCCCTATTTCTTCTGTCCCTACCTAGCTTCTGTAAAGACCTTTGACGTTAGCTCCAATTCTCTTTTTTCCTTGAAACCGCCAATTCCCCAGCAAACGGAGCGCTCTTACCTCCTTTTGTATATCATTTTTTTACAGCTTTATTTAGATGCTGCTATAAATGGGATAGGGCTTCCCTGGTGGCTCAAGGTGGTAAAGAATCTGCCTGCAATGCAGGAGACCTGGATTTGATGAGTTGGGAAGACACCCTGAGAAGGGCATGGCAACCCACTCCTGTATTCTTGCCTGGGAAATCCCATGGACAGAGGAGCCTGGAGGGCTACAGGCCATGGGGTCGCGCAGAGTTGGACAAGACTGAGTGACTAACATGTCTACTTCACTTTTCATAAACATTGTAATTAGCTCTCCTCTCTTTTACACTACTCTGTTTTCCCCAAATATAACAAAATGTATAAGTTATACATCCTTACAAGGAGAGGTTATCGGCATTGGAGAGAGCACAAGGAAATGGAGTTGGGAAGATCAAAGATTGAAATTTTCTCTGGGGTTTTCTAATTGTGTGACGCTAAACAGGTTGGTCCATCTAGTCAAGGCGATGGTTTTTCCTGTGGTCATGTATGGATGTGAGAGTTGGACTGTGAAGAAAGCTGAGTGCCGAAGAATTGATGCGTTTGAACTGTGGTGTTGGAGAAGACTCTTGAGAGTCCCTTGGACGGCAAGGAGATCCAACCAGTCCATTCTGAAGGAGACCACCCCTGGGATTTCTTTGGAAGGAATGGTGCTAAAGCTGAAGCTCCATGGCCACCTCATGCGAAGAGCTGACTCATTGGAAAAGAGTCTGATGCTGGGAGGGATTGGGGGCAGGAGGACAAGGGGACGACAGGATGAGATGGCTGGATGGCATCACTGACTCGATGGACGTGAGTCTGAGTGAACTCTGGGAGTTGGTGATGGACAGGGAGGCCTGGCATGCTGCGATTCATGGGGTCGCAAAGAGTCGGACACGACTAAAGGACTGAACTGAACTAAAACAGGTTGTCATTTCAGAATTGCTTTTATGGAAAATATAAATAGACAGACAGACAGTGAAAACCCCCTTTCAGGAGCACAGTCAGGGCCTAAAGAAGCTACGCGTGTAACTGCTTGGCGAGCTGCTGCGCAGTCCTCTGTGCGGTGAGTGCCGGCCCCCGCGCATCCTCGTATCCGCAGCGCACGGCTCCGGTTTTACCATCGGCCATTGAGAGCTAGCTTTGGGCTGATGTTGCTGCAACCATGGGTTTCTCTTACCCTCTCTCTCTCTCCCCCCAGCAACTTCTTTTTGTTAAAAGCTAGCCTGGTTCTCAGTAAGTCGAGCTCTTCGTTAGGAAACGCGTGCTGTTATCTTGAGGGGTGGATCAGGCAGCACCCAAGTATTCAGCAGCAGACGGGGTTGGGGGGAGGCCCCTGTATGGATCCTGCCGTCCAAGGTAGCCCCTTGCAGCCACTTTAGAATACGAAGGCTGAAGACGGAACGGAACGTGCGGCTCAACACTGCCAGCAGGCTGCCTCGCCCTTTCTATAATACAGTAACCCAGGGCTGGACAGAGACGATCCCTGTAAGGTAGGGTGCTGGGCCCACACCGGAGGCAGTGTGTCTGCGGCCTCCAGCCGGGAGGACCCCTCCCTCCCCTCTAGGCTGGGCTAGGCTTGGGCAGAGTCTTACGCGGGGTGGCTGGGCTCTGGGAGGCCTTTCTCCGAAGCACCTCTAGAGGGCATGGTAACTCTCCTCCTCCGGTTCGCAGTTAAGGGTTAGGGACCCGCTTCAAGCTGGAAAGTTAATCTGTTCTACGCAAAGCAGCAGGACTAAGGGGATTCAAAATTTAGTTGCAAGTAAATAATTTTTTTTTAAATTTCAGTTGCATATAATTTAGACCCAATATAAACTGATTAACCCCAGCGCCTAATACTTACAAAGTGCCTACTTTTTCTGTTGGCACAATTCTGCAACTGGACACGATGCTCGTTAAATGGAATCTCCACTCTTCAACAGTCAAAAGCTGACCTCTCTTCTCAGGTCAGCTGTGAGAGTAATTTAAGAATATGCAGCTTTATTTAAAAGAAATGTGCTTTGTCGCATTCCTAAAGGGGTGCTAAAAATTGCATCCTTGATAACTACATTAAAAATTTTTTTTAAATTTTAATGAAGAGCATCCTAATTTTCTGGGGCTAAATCAGTTTTCATATCACTGTTTCATATACAGATTTAAAACTGAATAATTTTTTTAAATTCATACATCCCCAGAAGCACAAGTGTAACTTTAATCACTGAATATTTATACTTACTAAAACTAATGTTATGCTAAACTGAAGAAAGGTCTGCTCTAAGCCTGTTTTATCATTTATAAATAAATAATATTGGTACAATTCTCATATGGTTGCTTATAAGATAATCTATGTGTAGCGCTTTGCACCATGCAAGCACCCAATAAGTATCAGTTATTATTTAAAAAGACAAAATTTTGTGGCACAATACTCTTAATCCTTTTCACAAGGCATTGCCTTATTACAAAGAGGCATCTGATTCTCATTATCCTAATATATTGGGTGTATTTACTGATTTTTTCTTTTTTTAGTTGCTCAGTCATGTCAGACTCTTTGCAACCCCATGAACTGTAGCCCACCAAGCTCCTCTGTCCATGGGGATTCTTCAGGCCAGAATACTGGAGTGGGTTGTCATTCCCTTCTCCAGAGGATCTTCCCAGCCCAGGGATCAAACTCGGGTCTCCTGCATTGTAGGCAGATACTTTACTGTCTGAGCCACCAGGGAAGCCCCTCAGACACATACAGGTATAGGACTCATAAGGAATGATTTTCCCATCAGGAACACACACACACACACACACACACACACACAGATCCCAAAGTGATCTTTGAGACCAAACATTAGACGGATAAAGGAGATGGATAACTTCTACATGCTCTTCTCTCAATCCCACCTGCCGTTCACGAAATCAAATTCGTCCTTGAGATGCTGTTGGTATCATTTAAAGGTGCAGCCATCACCTTACCCTCATCTCCTCCACCTAGAAGATAAAGAGCATCCGACTCAAGAGAGGCTCTCTGCAGCCCTCCCCCATGGCTTCCTTAGGTGCAGCCCCTTCCCACTCAGAGCCGACAGTGGATGGACTGGTACATAGGGAGATGATTTTTAACGCCGGGCTCTCTGGTCTCATCTAATTAATGTGTGAAACTCCACTTTCCTAAACGCTTTCCTTTGCTCACAGGTTTTGACATGTATGATGAATGTAAATTTATACTGTCCTTCAGTTCAGTTCAGTTCAGTTCAGTCGCTCAGTCGTGTCCAACTCTTTGTGACCCCATGAATCGCAGCACGCCAGGCCTCCCTGTCCATCACCAACTTCTGGAGTTCACTCAGACTCACGTCCATCGAGTCAGTGATGCCATCCAGCCATCTCATCCTCGGTCGTCCCCTTCTCCTCCTGCTCCCAATCCCTCCCAGCATCAGAGTCTTTTCCAATGAGTCAACTCTTCGCATGAGGTGGCCAAAGTACTGGAGCTTCAGCTTTAGCATCATTCCTTCCAAAGAAATCCCAGGATTGATCTCCTTCAGAATGGACTGGTTGGATCTCCTTGCAGTCCAAGGGACTCTCAAGAGTCTTCTCCAACACCACAGTTCAAAAGCATCAATTCTTCGGTGCTCGGCCTTCTTCACAGTCCAAGTCTCACATCCATACATGACCACAGGAAAAACCATAGCCTTGACTAGACGGACCTTAGTAGGCAAAGTAATGTCTCTGCTTTTGAATATGCTATCTAAGTTGATCATAACTTTTCTTCCCAGGAGTAAGCATCTTTTAATTTCATGGCTGCAGTCACCATCTGCAGTGATTTTGGAGCCCAAAAAAATAAAGTCTGACACTGTTTCCACTGTTTCCCCAACTATTTCCCATGAAGTGATGGGACCAGATGCCATGATCTTCGTTTTCTGAATGTTGAGCTTTAAGCCAACTTTTTCACTCTCCTCTTTCCTTTCATCAAGAGGCTTTTTAGCTCCTCTTCACTTTCTGACATAAGTGTGGTGTCATCTACATATCTGAGGTTATTGATATTTCTCCCGGCAAACTTGATTCCAGCTTGTGAGCCGCTATAAACTTAACACAAATGAAGAGCTTGATGGCTTATCAGTAAGACAGTCAGGGCAACAGAAGGCATTGACTTTCTGATAAAAGGACAAGAGTGAGAGCTATTTAAGAAGACACACAGCTGTGAGCTGTGTATGGTATGAGGACAATACCCGTATCTTTCAAGACTGCATTTCTGGTTGCTGACCATGTCTGTGGTCACCTCCTGGACCACAACTATTTGGGGGTCCCCTCCCCTCCTAACTTCAGCCCAGGCCACTCTTCTAGCCTTTGATGTGCAGACACACCCCCACAGGCACACACACCCGCTGCACTGATGTCTATGGGTGTTCGGGGCAGGCTTACGTGATTTGTGGCTTTGGCGGCCTGACTTGGGTTTTGCCCTTGAGAAAAACTTTGGTTCTGACGTGTGTATCTAGTAAATGAAGCATGGTAATGGCATAATTGGTACAGATCATGCTGTAACCCCAGATTGCACAGACACCTCAACACTGAGCTGACTTAGAAACGGCACGTTGTGCTTTGCCTCTGCTGACCCCGCCCCCCACCCATTGAGCCTCCCCTCCCGGGCGAGAGGCACAGGGTTGAGGTTGTCCAGGTTCTTGATGGTAGCGTCTATTCCAAGCAAACGTAACATGCTTACATAATAGAAACTGTGGGCTACACCTGAAGTGAAAATTATCATCCTGGAGATGATCTTTGCCAGGCTCCTCCCCGTCCTGGGAGGACCACTGCTTCAAAGCAGAGAGAGGCTCTGGGAGGTGTGAGAATATCCATTTCACTCAACGGAATACAAAAGTGCCCTTTGTTGGCTAGGAGGGTGGATCACACATACCATTGCCCTACTTAAGCTTAACCAAGAGAATGCCTTGTGGTTGTTCAGTCGCTCGGTCGTGTCCGACTCTGCGACCCCATGGGCTGCAGCACACCAGGCTCCCCTGTCCTTTATGACCTCCCAGAGTTTGCTCAAACTCATGTCCATTGAGTCGATGATGCCATCCAACCCTCTCATCCTCTGCCGCCCCCTTCTCCTCCTGCCCTCAATCTTCTCCAGCATCAGGGACCTTTCTAATGAGTTGGCTCTTCACATCAGGTGGTCAAAGTATTGGAGCTTCAGCATCAGTCCTTCCAACGAGTATTCAGGATTGATTTCTTTCAGTATGGACTGGTCTGATCTTGCAGTCCAAGGGACTCTAGAGTCTTCCTATGGAGGATACTTCAAATGTCCAGTTCAAAACCTTAACTTGAGCTGAGATGAGAAGATAGTCTTTAGGACCAAGGAGAGGATATCTGGATGGCAAGGAAGCTCTTTCTGGAGCCTGCTAATCAAAATAACTGATTTCAGGGACCCAGGGAATTCTGGGATCCCGAGAAGTGCATTTTGTGTATCTCAGCTTCAGAGAGAGTCTTATGCAGAAAGGCATGTGTTCTAAGGCACTTTGCTTCCAAGGAAGCTAACCGTCCCCCCCAGGGTTCGAGTGAAGAAAAAACCTGGTTTGCCCAGGAGTGTGGGGTTTGTGACTCACAAGACTTTCAGTCTGAAAACTGGGAAATTCCTGGGCAACTAAGATGAGGGCCTAAGAGTTGGCTTAGATCAAGCCGAGCTCTAGAAATACTGCGAGAAAAAGTCATTCTAACTGTCCGGTGACACAATCCTATCACCTCTTAGCAGTTAACTCTATGGCGCCTGGCCTTTCAATCATGATTTTCTACCCCAAGGAATATGTTATTTGCTTTCTCAGCGTCTTTATATGTTTCATTGTCACCTGGAAATCCACACTCTGAAAATTGCTTAAATCCCCAAGTAAAAATAGTCCTGAACTAGATGGCTCTCATTTTCCCAGTGTGTTTACCTCTTGGTCACTGACTACAGACGTTTTAAGTTAACGTGAACATGGCCAGGAAAAAAAAAATGCAGCTGTCTAATTCTTTGCAGGTTTTATTATATTATATAGGGACTATATCCCATTATAATAAAATGAGTTGGGTTTATTACATGCTAACAACAACAACAAAAATCACAAGTTGGACAGCAATTAGCTTGAATAGACATTTGTTTTATCCTTTTACTAGCAAAGCAATTGTAATTTTATGCTCCAGAAACTCTCATTCTTAAATGTTATGTCTGAGGTAGCTTTGCCAAACTGATGCTAATATTGTTATTAAGTAGATGGTAAATGTGCTCTTGAGGCCTCTTTGCTATAAAGGACGTGGGGTTTATAGCTAATACGAGTCTAGAGCTCATGTCTGCTCTTGTGTATGTTTTTAAGCTACAGAACAAACTGGCCATTTCTTTCACATGTGAGCCCATCTTCCAGTCTTTCCATCTGTCCATCCCTTCTCAAAATTCTCTTCCTGAGACAGGTTTTATGACGCACATTCCAAGGTAGGTAATAAATCAGTCGTTGCACTTGAATAGCTGGCGTTTGGAAAAGCAGTATAAAGGCCAACCCTGAATATTCGCTGGATGGACTGATGCTCAAAGCTCTAATACTTTGGCCACCTGATGGGAAGAGCTGTCTCACTGGAAAAAACCCGGATGCTGGGAAAGACTGAAGGCAAAAGAAGAGAGTGGCAGAGGATGAGACGGTTAGACGGCATTACCAGTTCAGTGGACGTGAATTTGAGCAAACTCCAGGAGGTAGTGGAGGCCAGAGAAGCCTGTGTGCTGTAGTCCAGGGGCTCGCAGTCACACGCGTGACTCAGTGGCTGGACAGCCACCTGGAGGCGGAGCTTTCAGACCATGACCAGAGCCTCCTGGGGGGCAGGAGATTTCCACGGGGTCTGATCACTCTTCCAAAAGGCCCAGACACCACGTGCCCCCATGAGAGCAGCTGGCCCTTCTCTGCTCCGTCTCTCCTCAGTGACCACGTTAGAACGCCAATGTGCCCTTGACAGGGAAGACCCCAGCCACCCCAGCTGGCCCATCAGTTAGTCTTTCCATGGACGACAGCATGCCTCCTTCAAGGTCCTGCCTTCGGTGACGATGACCTCTCCACCCACTCTAGCACCGCTGACAGACTCCGAACCCACAGTCAAACTCAGAAACGTCTGGTGCCTGTCATCAGACACTCCTTACTTTCATACATAGGCAAACGGCTTTTCAGGAACAACAGCAAGAGGAAAGAAAAATGGAAGAGCTCCGTGAGATTATTTTGTTAATCAGTCCAATGGTGGTTAAATCCAAGGTGTGTGTGTTTTAGAAGGAGGTGTTAAAAGCAGCCCTTGATTCATACACTCACACACACTTACATATGCACATATACATATATAGTGACATGGAGTGAATTTTCTCCCGAATTTCCATTTTTGTCTTACATATCAAGTTTTTCTTATCAGAAGTGCTACATTCTCAGGCAAAACCAGAAACACTGTTGTAGCACTCCACTCTAAACTCAGTTATTTGCTTGCAAATATTTTAACCTCATCCATTTCTAATGTGAGGTCTGCAGATGTGGGTCAGAAGGCTGGGATCTCAGAGGAACCATCTAGTCCCTGAAAGAGTCTAGCCAACAGCCTTGAGAGGTGGGGCTGAGGCCTGTTTTCTGGGTTCACAGCATCATGTCAGATATTTTCTGTTTATATTTTATACGGTACAAGGTAGATTATAATTCACCCAGATTTTGGAGAAGGAAATGGCAACCCTCTCCAGTGTTCTTGCGTGGAGAATCCCAGGGACAGGGGAGCCTGGTGGGCTGCTGTCCATGGGGTCGCACAGAGTCAGACACGACTGAAGCAACTAAGCATGCATGCATCCATGCATTGGAGAAGGAAGTGGCAACTCACTCCAGTGTTCTTGCCTGGAGAATCCCAGGGACAGAGGAGTCTGGTGGGCTGCCATCTATGGGGTCACACAGAGCTGGACATGACTGGCGCAACTTAGCGCAGCAGCAGCACCCAGATTTTATCAATTTCACTTTCAATGGCTTCTTTAGTTACAAAATTCCATTTTGCTAATGTACTTAGTATTTCTAGTAAATATAATTTAGGCCAGAAGCCAGCCATTTATCAAAAGTGAGCTCTCATTCACCCATTCATTGGTGTCCCCTGACATCCCCTTGGAATACAATATAAATATACAAATTGATTATTTGCTACTGGGCCTTTAGAAGTATATGAAGTCAAGGGCACAGTCATTATTGAAGTGGGTCAAACAAAACTAGAGTTAAGGTATTTGGACCAAAGGGACAAGTAGCTACCTCTTCTCCCAGAAACAAATTGGACATGAAAGTAAATTCGTTCTAAAAATAACATAGACATATCATATGTATACAGCATATTTAAGCATGCCCTGAGAGCTGGTAATCAGGTTCAGCTTTACACCTCATGAGCAGTTGATAAAACTTAGTGATATAACTAATGCTGAAATAACTTTTGGTATCAAAAAAGCTGGACTTTGATTTCAGACATGTTACCAAAAGCGTGTGTGTGTGTGTGTGTGTGTGTGTGTATAAAATATATGTGCATGCTACGTGCTAATTCACTTCCGTCATGTCTGACTCTTTGCGACCCCATGGACTGTAGCTCACCAGGCTCCTCTGTGGGATTTTCCAGGCAAGAATATTGGAATGGGTTGCCAACCCCTCCCCCAAGGGATCTTCCCAGAGCAGGGATCGAACCTGCCTCTCTTTTATCTCCTGCACTGGTAGGCAGGTTCTTGAGTAGGAGTGCCGGCTGGGAAGCCCTTTCATCCACACCTCTTTGGATGAAAGATACTGAAATAAAAAAAAGAGAAAAACTGAACAATGTTAACACTATGATTATTTTCTATCCTCTTTAGCATTACTGAAGCCAAACAATCAAGCAACTAATTCTGCTGGTAATATACACGCATCATATCAATTTAAATTTAACAAATCCAGGTAACCAATTGGCTATACAAATCTGTTTCATTATCAAAATTGATGCACACTCAAGTTCACGGACCTGATCTTTTAGGTGCATTATACGAGAAGAAAACAGCTGACTGGCCCATGAAATACAGTGCTGTGCCGTCCCGTCTTGAGAGAGTGCTGGCCTGCTTGCTGTGAGCTGAGTATATCCTCCTTAGTGAAATAACGATCGGGATGATTAACGGCCTCTAGGTACTGGTGTGTACTTCTTCCCACGTACACACCCAGTGCATTAACCTTCACACTTCAAGTGGGTCGAACGAGCGCAAAGAAGACATTGAGGGAAGGAGAGACGATCACTGGAAAAACAGATCCACACGGGAGGCTGCAATCTGCCTCCGGGGAAATGGCTTACTGTGAACACAGGGTCCTGAAGGCCACCGCGGCCACACCACCGTGCTCTGCTGCCGGGGGCTCAGCCATGGTTCTGAAACAATGCTGGCTACAGCGGTCGTTCACAGCGTGCAAGAAGCACGGTGCCAAGAGGTGGAAATGGTCAGTGATATCATTCGTGCTATTCTGCGGATTTCTCGAGAAGCCGCACCCTGGTCAGAAGTCTTTTGGTCTCTCCCGTTATTGTAGACCGACGTAGAAAGTGAAATTAGACCATTTAGAGTAAGCCCTCCCTTCTGAGAAACCAACCCCCAAACACATTCATATAGTAAACACTTTGCTATCCTTGACATTTTATGTTCAAAGTTGATTTATTTACTGAAAACAAGTGATGGAAAAGAAACCGACGGACAAGACCTGGGACAATACATGTCAGACGGATGACTCTTCCCTTCGCTCCCTCTTTCTCTGAGGATGAAAGTTACACACGAGCCTGGGATAAACCAAAGTGATAAGAACTTTTTGTTTGTCTAGCTGTGCGTTTGATTTGCTTTCAAGTGACAAATAAAACTAAGGAAACATTTGAATGTAAGTTACAGAGTTTTGTGATTTACCCTGTGGATCTCGGCAATTGATCTGGTTTCCCTGCCATCAACCATAAAGGTTATAAATATCTGTTAGTGCAAGACGATCGATGGACATATGGCACTCGTGTGTGTTTGTGTGAATGTGAGCATGTGTTTACACACAGCCTCGATCTAATTAGAACACCAGTGGCCCCTTTAAATCTTTCAAACATATTCAGGCTAGCCTCCTTTATTAACTTGGCAAAGGATTTTTAGCAGGCTTAGAGCAAACACCATAATTTTTATTACGTAACAAAATTATATCACTGGAAATGCAACCAGCAATACCGTCGAGTGATTTCAGTCATAGGGAGTATTCTATTTAAAGTATTTAACAGATTGTTAACAAGCTATTTAACAATATTTTAGTGTTTCAGCATTATGACAAGTATATTAATACTACCTTGTGAAAGCCTTGTGACTGCTGACCAGTAAAAACATATGAGTTGGGAGATTCCTGAGGATGAGCTGCTTCGAGGTTTCTCACCATGGACACCAGAGATGTTCTCTGTCATGGAGGCCGCCCCGTGCCCTGGAAACTGAGGCAGTCGCCCAGGCTCTGCTCACTGAGTGCCACTCCACTCTGAGCTGGGCCTACAGAACCATCTCCAGTTGCAAAACAACCCCTAGGGAGCAACGTCGCCAAAAGCTGAAGACCATGAGCTGAAAGAAATCCAACCCAGAAGTGGTTTTGTCTGCTTTTTCTCAAAGTCTTTACAGATGGAGTTTTTAGTTGCATCTAAGAAAAGTTTATGGGCACCACCTTCCCAAAAGTATAGAGGTGAGCATAAATGGCATTGGGTTTTTTTTCAACATGAGATGTTAGATTAAGTCGAGAAAGTACCAGATGAGGGCAGAGACCCAGTTAGACAACCTCCTTAAAAAAGGCTCAACACATTTTAAAAAGATCTGAGTTGAAGGTCTCTTCACATTTCACAAGAAAGATGAACTGCAAATTCTAAGTGCTGTGACTGACAGCAGACATCCTGGTGTTCAAGGATCCGTGGCTGCCTTCTTATCCAGACAAGTTCTACGAGTGAAGAGGCAGAACCCAGGCAAGATTAAAACAGAACCAATCAAACAGAAATAACTACCTCGGTTAGTCACAGGTTCTTAGAGATGACCTGTAGGGATATAGGGCTTAGTAGAGGATTGCAGAAGAAAGCTGAGAAGGTGCTCATTAAGAGTGGAGACTTCCCTGGTGGTCCAGTGGTGAAGAATCCACTTGCCAATTCAGGGAACATGGATTTGGTACCTGGTCTCCATGGGGCGGCTGAGCCCGTGAGTCACAGCTCCTGAAACCTGTGCTCGGCAAGGAGAAGCCCGAGACCTGTAGCTGCAGAGGAGTCCCCAGGGGCCGCAGCTAGAGAAAAGCCCGCTCACGGCGACCGAGACCCAGCACAGCACAAGTTAATGGTTCTTTGTTTGTTTGTTTGAAGAGTGAAGGGAACTCATGCTTTCCTTGCGTTGAACATCTCAGCTACATTTCAGGAACGCAGCGCTGTTGCAGATGAAAGCCATCTCTTTTCTGACCCAATGCCCAGCAGGGCTGCACACAAAACCCAGTGTTCAGTCACGTTTCCTGATTTTGGTAAACAAAAGAGTGTCTCTAGGAACCCCATGCTTCTTCCCATTTGAAGAGTCCTAGGCAGGAGGTATAAAATCTGTTATTGTCAAGAAAGCAGAGCCTTTCACCCAAGCCATGTGCCCCTGATCCTGGCAGACTGGATGTAATTCCTTTACTATCAAAAGATACAAGGGACTGTCTGGGACTGTCCTGCTTACAATTTTCCTCAGGGAGGACCTGACTTTGCCGCAACTCTATATCACAAGAGTCCATCCTCAAATTGCTTAAATGCGAGATCATCACTAAACTTGTGTGTGTGCTATGGAACACAGGAAACAAAAGGCAAGTTTATAAGGCCAGTCGTGCTATTGGCTAGCTTATAAGCTTGCTTCAAGGCTCAGTTATTTGATGTCAGCTTATGGAAAATAAAAAACGGGGCACGTGGGTGGCAGGCTGGCATCACGCGACTTGCCCAGTTGCTACCAAAGACCCAAGCGACTGAGAATTAAGGAGGAACAGCATGACCCCTAATCAGCAGATAAGTTATAAAGCTGGGGTTACTGCTGATATCCAGATAACCAGAGAAGAAAATTTACAAACAAGACATCAAGGATTTCATACAGAGAAAGTTCACGGAACTTCGCACTTGCTTCAAGGATCAATGGGTTCCCACTGCAGTTGCCAAAATATCCCTAAATCTTAGTAGGCTCTAGAAAATGTTCCTGGTTCCTGCCTCTTTCCCCAAAACACTTTGTTCAATACTATTCAGCCACATGTTTGGTTTTTTTTTTTTTTATGGCCACTTCTCTTCTAGCTTCAGGATTTTGTATTTGCCATCTTTTCAGATGCCATCCCCCCAAATTTTCCACATCAGGTGCCCACCAATCACTGGATGTGCTTTTAACTCAAATGTCCCCCCTCCAGAGAAACTTTCTCATCTTGTCCTCCAAGCTAGTTTCCACCCCCTCCCCTCGCCACACCCACATTCTCTATGGCTCACCTTCAGCCTCATTATCTGGCTTTATCTTTCTCCTAAAAGTTATCACATTCTGAAATTACCTTAATATACATTTGATGACATGTTTCTTGCTGGCCTCTGCTGGAACCTAATCACTGACCATTCAGGACTATTGTCCATATGTTCTCAACCCTTGAGAGGAGCTGAAAGCTATAGCTTTCGGAAAGTAGAGCTGAAACCTAGTGATAGCCAGTACAGAGGGGAGTGCAGAGCTCTTCTTTTTATTGTTATATGAAACTCCTATCTGAAGTAACATGGAATGGATAGTATATAGAGAGGGAAATGTCCCAGGTCAAGCAGTACTAGGCTTGAATAACACAGAGTTGGCTTGGGGACGGTCCCCTGCGAGCCTTGCAAAGAGGCAACACGGACATTACTCAGAGCGTTGATGCACCATAGGAACAGTCTTCCATTTTATATAAAGGAAGGGGGCAGTAGGGTCCAGGCTCCAGTAAACTCGGGCGTGCCATCCTGAGCATCTGGGGCGCTCTCGCTGAGAGGTTGGCCCTTTCTGCCTGAGTCCCTGAAAAATATGATTTAGCAAGTAACTTCTCTATTTTGATCACGAAGGACAGCTAGGCAAAATCTGGAGAGTCTGAGTCATTTATGAGATGAAAGGGCATAAAACAGAAGTGGTCAAATGAAAACACTTTTGAAATGTAGACATTAAATGTGAACAAGCGGGATCTGAGGCTCTTAATTTCATAGAAATGATCTGCTTTACTGCTAACCCTTCTCAAGTGCCCGTTAGTTAAGAGATAAGACTCTGAGCAGAATCTGTAACTGGGCCTCCACGATTCAAAGAAGCCAATAGCAAAAGTTTGTTGCAACTGCAGGCAGATAGCTGAGGAATTAGAAGGCCAGGTTGGTTGTGAAAACAGACCACAACAATACAGACTCTGATAAAGACTCTGAAAGAATCTTTATACTTCAGACTACAGGCTCTGCAATCACGCACATTGCCTTCACGCCCAGACAGAGGTATCTTCCAGCAGGCGGGATTCTGGGGCTTGTGGGAGGGCCAGATAGTCAGTGAGAAAGACACGTATCAGAAGGCGGTGCAGGAGAGGGGAAGCTCGTGAACAGCTGTGGGGGCCTGCTGAACGCAGGCAGCTGGAGGGGAGTGCAGGATGTCTGAGACGCTCCAATTGCCCTAATCGGCCCTGAGAGAGGGGGGGCAAGAACAGGGTGCTTCCTCAGTGGGCACAAAAGCTCAGGTCCCGAGGAGAGCTGTGCCTCAGGGAGGGGCTCTGGGCAGAAGACGAAGAGAAGCTTAGCAAGCTGTCTGAGGAATCCAAGTTGAAATTTCAGTTGAATACTTTACTTCCCACCGACGTTTCACACCCAATGACTTGGCTTTGACTAAATGATTGGCTTTAGACATCATTCTTGCATTTGAAACAACCAACTCATTGGACATGAATCTGAAGAAAATTCCAGGAAACAGTGGAAGACAGAGGCATGCTGCAGTCCACGGGGTCGCAAAGAGTCGGACAGAGCTTAGCAACTGAACAATAGCAACAGAAGCATTTGTCCCGTTATCCTTATTTTTCAACCAAATAATCCATGCCTGGAATATGCTGAATTAGCATATAGTCAAATCAAATTAGCAAGCATTTACGGAATGACTCCAGACCCTAAACTCTTCAAGAGCTGAGGTCATCTCTGGTTTTGTTCACGGTCCTCTCAGGACAGACGATGTAGTACACGCTTACGGTAGAACCGCTGATTGAATGAATAATTGGGTTAATTAGTTTTCATTGCCAGCCCATGTGTTTTCCAGATTTACATCTCCTTTAATTAGGCGAACTTTCCCTTGAGGTTCTAGAACTACAACCACAGATGTGCGCTAAGGTTGAGGCAAGGCCAATAGAGTGAGTGGTAACTTCTTGATCTAAGCAAAAAAAAAAAAATTTTTTTTTTTTTGCAGCTAACAAATTTTGCAGCATCTATCAAGAGCAGAAACAATTCCTAGAGCATTTAGATGTACCAGTATATAAAATGCAATTCTCAGAAAGCTCTGACCTTAAAATATGGAGGGACTCACTTGGCATTAAATGAAGTAGTGAGAAGTTCCAGGCATCTGGGTCCAAGTGATGTATCAGAAGGAAGAGCATGATATGGCTCATTCAATTAATGACCTAATTAACATTTTAAGACGAGAGATTTTGGTGGGACTGCCATGAAATTTGAGGAACTTTTTTTTTCAAAATGAAACTGGCTCTCAGTATGTGGTTACTCATAAAGAAAGGGAAACGTTTTAGGATAGCCATGGGTATTTTTAAAAATGGTGCCCATTTAAAAGGCCATAAGGTTGATGCAGTTTTCCAGGGCTGCTTTGAGCTTTCCCACTGAGCGGTCACTAGGTCATTGGGCCAGGCCTCCTCTTGCCTGACCATTATAATTTCACCAGATTTGCTTCTAAAAATAGACCTTTGGAGGATTAGTGATAGTTAGTCACTATCAGCTTCTTCCTGAGATAACTGGGCTTTCACGTAAGGTGCCAAAAGCACCTCCTCGGGAACTTAGGTTTCCGTGTGTTCACAGAGCAAGTCTATGTGTGAAGTCACCCTGCCACAGCCCGGGTTTTCTGCCTTGGCTGAACCAGCAGTGGAAGATCCTTTATTTTGTGGTCCTCAGGCTTCCCTCCAGAGACAGCTGTTGGTGACCATCGTGTTGCTTTCCTGTGGACAGTGCCTCCTTGTGCAGGGACGGCACCCCTGGGATCCTTAGAGTATGTACTCAGTGGTAATGAGTCCATCTGTCAAGGCAGGGGACACAGGAGACCTGAGTTTGATCCCTGGGTTGGGATGGTCCCCTGGAGGAGGAAAAAGGCAACCCACCCCAGTATTCTTGCCTGGAGAATCCCATGGAGAGAGGAGCCTGGCGGACTACAGTCCATGGGGTCGCACAGAATCGGACACAACTGAGCGGCTAAAACAAGTCAGACTTGAACCTGCCCCTGGCCTGCTGACGTCTCACCCCGCCCCCTGCTCTCTGAGAGACACGCCTGAAGTGAGGAGTCCCTTTCTCAGGAGAGTCGCCTGTGCTTCCACAGGGATAGGAGTGGGAGCCTAGAAAGAAGCGGGTGTCTCAGGGAACACAGTCTACACAGATTGAAGCCAACCGAATTGAAACCACTCCAGGGGTTCTGCAGTGTAACCAGCGGAGGCCAATGTACCAATCCCTGACACGCAAGCTTATCGAGATCCATGGGACTGGAAAAATCAAGAGATTTAGGGGTTCCAGCTTTACTCCTAACTTCAGTTCAGTTCAGTCTCTCAGCCGTGCCCAACTCTTTGTGACCCCATGAACTGTAGCCTACCAGTCTCCTCCATCCGTGGGATTTTACAGGCAAGAGAACCGGAGTAGGTTGCCATTTCCTTCTCCAGGAGATCTTCCCAACCTAGCGACTGAATCTGCATTGTAGGCAGATGCTTTACCGCCTGAGCAAGGTGCCTCCGATTCCTTGCATCCACTCAAATCTAGAGGTTAAATCTGTATTCAAAGGACCACAGGGCCGGAGGTCAGGAAACCTGCCTTTTAAGTAAGTCTATCTTATTCATTCCCATCACAAAGATTAAGTTCCTAATATAAGCCAAGAGCTAAAATACCTTGTAACTCTGCTAGCACTCCATTCTCATCTACAGAATGACGAGGGCTTCCCAGGCGGCTCAGTGGTAAAGGCTCTACCTGCCATTATAGGAGACAAGGGTTGGATCCCTGATCCGGGGAGATCCCAGATGCCAAGGAGCTACTAAGCCCAGGCACCGCAACTACTGAGCCTGCGCGCTAGAGCCCAGCAGCGGCAACTCCTGAAGCCCGTGCACCCTAGGGCCCCTGCTCTGCAACAGGGACTTGAGCCTGTGCTCAAGCAGCAACGAAGACCCAGTGCAGCCAAAACTAAAAATAATCAAATAAAATCAAAAATAAATAAATGAATGTACTTTTCAAAAAAAATTTGTTTTTAAAGAGAACCAGACATAAAGAAGGAATAATACAGTCCTGGGAAAAATCTTTGCAAATTAAAGGTTGTGTGGTTTTTTTGTTTTTGCTATAGATTTCTAGGAGCCCCTTATATACTTTGGAAACTAAACGCTCATCAGCTATTCTATCTGATTGTGAAGGTTGCCTTCGTTGCCTTTGTTGTGCAGAGCCTTTTCTGTTTGATGTAGCACCACAACAGTTTTGCTATTTCGTTCTCTGCTTTCAGTGTCATATCCGTGAAACCATGGTCGAGACCAGTGTTCTGAACTGTTTCTGCTATGTGTTCTGCTAGGAGTTTTAAAGTTTGAGGTCTTTTAAGTCTTTAACTCAATTTGAGTTGGTTTTTGTCTTATGGTGCAAAAAAAAGGCTCTAATTTTATCTCAAATCTGTAGAATGACTATTATCAAACAGCAACAGCAAAACAAGCAAACACAAGCAACAAGTGTTGGCAAGGACATGGAAACACAGGCACCCTCATACACTTCTGTTGAGGATATGAAATGGTGCAGCCACAAGGGAAAGCAGTACTGAGACGCCTTCAGTTCAGTTCAGTTCAGTCGCTCAGTCGTGTCCGACTCTCTGCGACCCCGAGAACTGAGGCACGCCAGGCCTCCCTGTCCATCACCAACTCCCGCAGTTCACTCAAACTCACATCCATCGAGTCGGTGATGCCATCCAGCCATCTCATCCTCTGTCATCCCCATCTCCCCCTGCCCCCAATCCCTCCCAGCATCAGACTCTTTTCCAATGAGTCAACTCTTCGCATCAGGTGGCCAAAGTGCTGGAGTTTCAGTTTTAGCATCAGTCCTTCCAGTGAACATCCAGGACTGATCTCCTTTAGCATGGACTGGTTGGATCTCCTTGCAGTCCAAGGGACTCTCAGGAGTCTTCTCCAACACCACAGTTCAAAAGCATCAATTCTTCGGCACTCAGCTTTCTTCACAGTCCAACTCTCACATCCATACATGACCACAGGAAAAACCATAGCCTTGACTAGACGGACCTTTCTTGGCAAAGTAACGTCTCTGCTTTTTAATATGCTGTCTAGGTTGGTCATGACTTTCCTTCCAAGGAGTAACTGTCTTTTAATTTCATGGCTGCAGTCATCATCTGCAGTGATTTTCGAGCCCCCCAAAATAAAGTCTGACACTGTTGCAGTAAATATTTTTTATCACATTTAAGTGTCTAGTACTTTTTGGAAAACGATTCACTTGCCCTACTGCACAAGGCTCTCCTGGATTGCCCTGCAGGTTCAGGATAAAGTTCCTGTTCTTGCATCTCAGCCAAGAGAGCACAGGGCTGTGCAAGCTCAGTCTGCAGCCACTGGCACTCGGGAAACCCGGCTTGTCCCTTTCTCTCCCACCATGCTGGTGTATTTCTAGTTGCCTAGGAACAATGGAGTATTTCACATTCATTTGCTCATGTTCACCCTGCTTCTCTTTCTGAGAATGCTCTCCCCTCCTCCCCCATTTTGTCTGACTGGGGCCATACTGATACTGCCTGAGATTCATCCCAAGTGACGTCTGCTGACACGAAGAACCAAGCCCAGAAGCCAGGAAAGTCTACGCAAGCCTCGTCTCTCCATCCCAGCCTCGGCCAAGCCCAAGCACGTTCCTTCCCGTCTGTTCTCACCGTCCCACACGTTCTCCATCTGAGCCCTTTTCTCCCTTAAATCGATAAACCTCTCACAGGCAGAGACCTCTCTTATAGACCTTCTTATCCTTGACGAAATCGTGGTCGCGTCTGACTGACCCCATGGGCTGCAGCACTTCAGGCCTCCCTGTCCTTCACCATCTCCCAGAGTTTGCTCAGGCTCATGTCCATTGGGCTTCCCTGGTGGCTCAGAGGGTAAAGCATCTGCCTGTGATGCGGAAGACCCAGGTTCAATCCCTGGGTTGGGAAGATCCCCTGGAGAAGGAAATGGCAGCCCACTCCAGTATTCTTGCCTGGAGAATCCCATGGACAGAGGAGCCTGGTGGGCTACAGTCCATGGGGTCGCAAAGAGTCGGACACAACTGAGCAACTACACTTTTCCTAGACACATGTGGCGGCCTTAGGCGTGTGCTAGTCATTCGGTAAATGTCTACTGAACAAATGCACAGATTTCTTTCAGTCCAAAGACTTTCTCCATTTGCTTAAATGTATATAATCCACATAAATCAGTATTCTGACGTTCGAAAAGACAAAACAGAGCCTGAGATGGAACCCAGAAATTCTGATCTGTGGTCACTGAGGGAAACGATTTTTTTCCTACTCAACTGATAAAAATAGTATGCTTTGAGGCATAATGTGATTTAGAAACTAACTGCTATTATCTTGGTTTGAATTATATTCAAAACTGAGTCATAAAACTGGATTAGAAAAGCAGAGTTGTGAAATTAACTCTACTGCCTATACAAAGTTTATTGTCTTTTTAATTAAAATGTGTGGTGTTTTAACTAAAATATATAGAATTTTATGCTTTAGAAAGTCCAGTGGCTGGGACAGGGAAAGTATTTGATAAGTGTATCTTGGTTTAATTAATAAAAGTGAGCTGAGGAATGAATGAAAGTCAAGTTGACACCATTCCTCTGAGTTTACAGATGATAAAGTGGGTAACCAAATAGTTTCAGAACAATGACAAATAAATCCAACGTGGCTCTTGGATCAGTATCTGCGTGTGGTACGTGTAATATAAACACTATAATGGTTCTGAATGGATGTTCACACACTCAGTGACACAGAACCTCAGTGCAGGACAAGAGACGTTTCTATAAACTTTATAGGGACCTGACATCTTGCTTCGTGCTCCAGGTACAAAGAAGGTATGAACAAGCAGTGATCTCCCCTGAATACAGCCTCGCAGAGGAGAAATACAAAAGAAATATGCGTAGAAATATACGATACACAAAGTGTTAGCAAAACACAAGGAGGCAGCAAGTCCCCCTGGGGCGCGAGAAGGGTGGGGGGAAGCCACAGGGGACGGCAGACACTGTAGCCCGTGGTGAAGAGCGAGGAGGCGTCGCCAAGGAGACGGGATGCGGAAGTGCACTCCAGGCAGAAGACACAAAGGCCAGCTCCTCCGACGCCACTGAGCCGATGGAGCCCTGTAACCAAGTGCTGCAAGAAGAGAGCCAAAGCTGACCTCAGCCAGGGCGCCGCGACCGCATACACGGACAGAAGCGCTGGTTTCTTCTCCAGCCACTCCAGAGTACAGAGGCAATGTGCCAGGAGCTATAGAGAGCCTCAGGAGAGCAAGAACAGGGGAAGCCATCTGTGCTAAGGGCCCTGCTCTACGGCTCGGGCATTACACGTCAACACACCTTGGCTAGAAATACCCCGACCTGAGCTGAGACCAGGGGACAGCCAATGACACACTGTAAGCTGTAGGTCAACACTGGACTGTTGATGACTTGCCAATTCACTTCTTCACTTCACCTGATTCATCTGCGATAGGTTCTTTTTGTAATTTTGGGGGTATTAATATTTTAACTCTCAGAAAGCATTCTTCATCCCAAGGGGTGAAAAGGAGCTGAGATGTTAATGATATCAGTACACATTTGATATCGCCTTAGACAGAAAAACACAGCACTGCTATTGGCTGGTTCCCTAGACTGGATCACGTCCAACATGAGAAGTCTAGGGGTCCTGCGCTAAGAAAGTCTGCACAGAACCACTCGGTATCCTGACTACAGGTAAGTTGTCTCGGTGAGATCCCCTCACCCTTCCCTGGAAGTGGGGACACGGAAGTGAGTCACTGCACCCAACTCAGTTCCCGAATAACCACTGGAAGTGTGAGATCATGGCGTGTGAGGGGTAGGAGAAAACGACAGATTAGTACAAAACATTTCAAAAGGGACCTTGGGATAAGGGAGACAGATATCCGAGATGGCGAAGGAAACAGCTGAGAGAGCTAGAGGAGAGACAGCCGTGTAACACGCCATACGGGAGACTGACAGAGAGGTTCCCGTTTACCGCCCTGCCCACCACCGTCATCAGCACCACGATCAGGCTGTACTGCATGGTGGTTAGAGCATCGAGCGTTGTTTTCCAAAGAGCTTACTACCATTAGCCCGGGAACCCTCTGATGATTAGACCCTCCACGTCTCAATTTTCTCATCTATAAAATGGCGAAAATAATAGCACCTAACTCCAGGGTTAGTTCAGAGAATTAAATCAGATCACGCACATAAAGTCTCAGCACAGTACCTGGCCACAGAATGAGCGCAATAAATCCCACTGTCTTCACCACCATTAAAACAATTCCTGATTGCCAGTTCTGTGTCGCGCTAGGCAATTCAATGTGAGAGTCGTATATTTCAGACCAAACATCTTGTGATGTTTACCCAACACGTGGATGGTTATGAATTGTCAACTGGACTGCCTTTTCACCATGTGGACATTGGTTTAAACAAACAAGGATATTCATATTCTCCAAAGTATTTCTTGAAATTTTTACAAAATAGCAGTGAAAGGCATTTTTCTTTTCTTCATGAAACAGTATAACTTTGGTCAGTTTGAGAAATTAAAGAAGTAGGGTTTAATTTTTTTTTTTTTTTGTCCACTGTGCCCTGCTTGATTTTTTTTTTTTTTTTAGCTCTAATACACGCTTCCTTTTGGGCAAACTCCAGCCAGACAGATATTTGCCATTCCATTATTGTTTTAAAGTGTTAGCCCCAGACACATAAGCATTGTTGGAATGCAATGGAAAAAAAAATCTTTTAAATCTCAAATGGGGTAATAAACTGCAGCCAGAAGCTAATTGTCCTGAAACTTGAGCTTTTATAACATGTTACTACTGTAGTGGGACCACTCAGCACCCCTTTGGTGGGGTTGTTGTGTAATTGGTGGTAGATTACGTTGCAGACATATTTTTTAAAAAAGATGTCAAATCAGACATTTCTGCTTATTACTGTAGACCTCAGCATAATTCTCAAAGCAATCAATGCATTTCATCCATTAAACTATTGATGGGGGGTATTAATTCATATAATGTTTAACTACTCACTGTGGACTTTCTCTCTGCCAACTTTCTTCCACCCAAGAAGTCCTGAAATGTTGCTGCTCCTGTCAAAAGAAATGAATCATTAATAAGAACCAGCAAGCCCAGAGGCTAGCTAGAAGCCGGGCAATGATATATAAAGGCTTCACATTCTTTTAACTCAGTGCTGAACTGTATGTACCAAAGGAGCAAACCACCCAGTGGGGCTTTACCAAGGGTCTGAAAGAAACACAAAAAAAGGTATATCCATCAAATCTTCGGAGTGAATGCTTGGGATGTGAGAAAGCTTTTTTGTTTTCAAATTATATATCTGGCAATCCCCAGATAGTGCAGTGGTAAAGAATCCGCCTGCCGATACTGGAGATGTGGGTTCAATCCCTGGGTCAGGAAGATCCCCTGAAGGAAGAAATGGCAACACACTCCAGCATTCTTGCCCGGGAAATGCCATGGACAGAGCGTGGTAACGGGTGATGGGTGAGTGCTGTGAATAATGATGACAGAGGGGGAAAAAATGCCTGCTTGATCAGTGTGGATCTTAGCTAACCAAAGTCCCAAGGCAGGTCTGAGGCCTAGATCCACACTGACATTCTTAAAGCTTTCATTCAATCCTGTATGCTTTTGCGTTAGTCTTCTGCTGGGCATTTGCCAGACTGATTTTTAAAGATAGTGGAAGAGAAAGAAGTAATCAGAGACAGAAGTGAGTGGCCTGGTCTGACATATTTAGAGAATTTGGGAATTATCTAATTGAAAAGCCAAGACAATATAGAGAACTGGGAAATAATGTTTGGAACTGAATATTACTGAAATATCTTCAAGGTGCCTAAAGGATTCTCTCAAACAAAATGTGAAGTTTCTTTAATCAAACTTTAAGTGAATCTGATAGTAAAGAAAAATAGGGTGGTAAGAAAATCATAGGATAAACGTGTGAAATTTTGTGTTTTCTCTTAGCCTTACATTTGTAGCATGTTTTCAGGTTTCTTATATTTGTGGCATGTTTGACATTTTATAAACCATGTCCAAGATTTCAGCTGATCCTCACCACAGTCCTGTGAGGTCCTTTTCACTATTATCATCATCAGTGTACAGCTTAAGCTCAGAGTGGATTATGCAACTTGCCCAGTTATCACATCACTGTGTGTTGCAAAGACACAATTACAACCCTGAACTACAGACACCAAGTCAGGGATATTTCATTAGAGGATTAGAGGTGGGTTTATAATCATAGTGCTGAAGGCCTCAGATCTCTGTGAGTAGGCATCCTTTAATCCAGCCCTTTTAGGGAGGTATCTTTCAACTCTGAAAATATTTCGTATACAAAGATCTCCTGGTTTTTGAGAATCTTCCAGCTCTGAAATATTTTAAATACACAGTACATGACAAATTTCTCGGTAACCATGCTAATTTAACTGTAGATATTATTTATCAGACAGAAGGCTTTGCAAGTATTCTAGACATACTTCCATTTGTTCATACATACTAAAAAATACTTTAAGTAAGCTTTATTTTGTTCGAGGCACTATCTGAGCTTTGTAGATACAACAATGAAAAAATAGACAGTAATGTCTGCTCTTTTGAAGCTTACTTTCTTAGTAGCGAGAGGTGAAATATTTAAAAAGTATATTATCACAGTTGTCTAATGGTGTAAAGTAAACAGAAGGAGATAAAGGGGGAATGGGGTTAGGGAATGCTGAAATGCTATTTTAAATAGGGTTGTTTGGACATAAGGAGATTTCTCAAAAAAGCTAAAAATAGAAATGTCATATGATCCAGCAATTCCGCTTCGGAGTATATATCCAAAACACACACACACACACACACACACAAGAGTGCTAATTGGAAAATATACATGCACCGCAATCTTCAAAGAAGCATTATTTAAGACTGCCAAGATTTGGAAGCAACCTAAATGTCCATCAACAAGATGAACAGATAAAGATAAATAAATACTCAGTTCAGTCGCTCAGTCATGTCTGACTCTTTGTGACCCCATGAACCACAGCATGTCAGGCCTCCCTGTCCATCACCAACTCCCGGAGCTTAACCAAACCCATGTCCATCAAGTCGATGATGCCATCCAACCTCTGTCGTCCCCGTCTCCTCCCGCACTCAATCTTTCCCAGCATCAGGGTCTTTTACAGTGAGTCAGCTCTTCGCATCAGGTGGTCAGAGTATTGGAGTTTCAGCCTCAACACTAGTCCTTCCACTGAACACCCAGGACTGATCTCCTTTAGGATGGACTGGTTGGATCTCCTTGCAGTCCAAGGGACTCTCAAGAGTCTTCTCCAACACCACAGTTCAAAAGCATCAATTCTTTGGTGTTCAGCTTTCGTTACATTCCAACTCTCACATCCACACATGACCACTGGAAAAACCATAGCCTTGACTAGACAGGCCTTTGTTACTCAGCCATAAAAAAGGATAGAACTTTGCCATCTGCAGCAACATGGATGGACTTGGAAGGCATTCTGCTCAGTGAAATAATCAAATAAAGACAAATGCTGTGTGACATCACCCACGGAATTTGAAAAATACAACAAACTAATGAATATAACAAAAAATAGGCTCACAGATAAGAGAACAAACCCATAGTTACCTGTGGCAAGAGAGAAGGGGTAGGGGCAAGACAGAGGAAGGGGATTATATGACACAAACTAATATGTAAAAATGAGCTACAAGGATATGTATGTATAGCACAGGGAATATAGCTGTTTTATAATAACTACAGGTGGAGTATAACCTTTAAAATGGTGAATCATGAGGTTGTACATGTGTAACATATAATATTGTACATCTAGTATATGTCAAAAAAAGAATGAAGAACTGAGAAATCTCAATCGATCAATCAATAAGGCCATGTGGGAAGATCTCGGTGATAGGATTATATGTGATCAGAAAGCTGAAAAAATGACCAAGCAAGGTGACCTGCTAGAAGGCTACTTCAATAATCAGGGTAACAGATGATGGTGGCTTGGACAGGGACAGGGACAGTGTAGACAAGGAGAAGTGTTAGGATGTGAGTGTATTTAGAAGATGTCCGTGGATTTGCAAACAGATTAAATACAGGTGTGAGCAAATAGCCTTGGATGGGTGAGAGTCCCTAACTGAGACAGTGAGGACAGAGGCAGAAGCAGGTCTGGGAAGGAAAGCCAAGTGTCCACAGTGCTAGACTTAACGGAGCTTTTCGTGTCAAGTGGATACTCAGGTAAGAGTCTTATTTGCAGGCAGATAATTCTGGAGTTTAGAGAAGTCCTGCTGGATATATAAAAACAAACAAACAAAGTGAGATTTGTGTATGTATGAGAAATGCTTAAAACCTCTAAGGAGTGTTGAGTAGAGAGAGGTAAGGATTCTCAGAGATGAATCCTTGCACACACCTATGATGAGGGTGGGGAGGTGCAGTGTGACCAGAAAAACAGACCTTAGCAAAGACTGAGGTGGGCACTGCTCAAACGCGTAGGGCAGACTTCTGTATCTCCTCAGGGTGGAAATGTTTATCTCCTGTTTCATGGGAGGTCAGGAGAGGAAGACGTGATGGGCCAGGGAGAGGGTGGGCAGTGGACAGAGGGCAGCAAGCACCGTTTGGAGCCAGGGCTAAAGCCATACAAAATAGGCCAAACTGAAACACATAAAGTGCGATGATGATGGGGATTACGATTTCCTTATGGGGCTCTTCGGAGAAGGCGATGGCAGCCCACTCCAGTGCTCTTGCCTGGAAAGTCCCATGGACGGAGGAGCCTGGTGGGCTGCAGTCCATGGAGTCGCGAAGAGTCGGACACGACTGAGCAACTTCACTTTCATGCATTGGAGAAGGAAATGGCAACCCACTCCAGTGTTCTTGCCTGGAGAATCCCAGGGACGGGCGAGCCTGGTGGGCTGCTATCTATGGGGTCGTACAGAGTCAGACACGGCTGAAGCGACTTAGCAGTAGCAGTATGGGGCTCTTAAAATGATTCGGAAAGCAAACACAGTTGCGAATTTGAGAACCTGTGTTAAGCACAGACCCTCATCCTTAGCTACCGTTCATTCATTTCCTTTATTCTTCTCTATTGTGTATTTTTAAAACAATGATGGAATGCTATGTCCCCTTTTCTCTTTAATTTCTTACTTTGCCTCAAATCTCTTGATGCTAAAACTAAGAATTTATTGAGGGGTTGGTACAGCTGTCAGTGAACTTCAACTTCTCTCCCGAGGTCCTGATCACAGAATTTGTGTGAGACACTGTTGCTGTTCGGTTGCGAAGTCGAGTCTGACTCTTAGCAGCCCCACAGCCTGAGACATGCCCCTGAGCAGCCGCTGAACATACAACGCTCACGCTCGGTTGCTGCAGCCGTGGCCGACTCTTTGTGACCCCATGGCCTGCAGCCCGCCAGGCTCCTCTGTCCATGGGATTCTCCAGGCAAGAATACTGGCATGGGTTGCCATGTCCTTCTCCAGGGGATCTTTCCGACCCAGGGATCAAACCTGCGCCTCCCAGTTCCTCTCATTGAAGCATTTGAATACATTTTTAAAAAATCTAGTTTCTAAAGCTACTGCCTTCCCTCTGACCAATTCGTCTCTTGTCTTTGAAATCCTCTCCTTCCTCGACTTCTAAAACTCCAAGACCTCTTTCTCCTCCAATCTCTTTGCCAGTCTTCTCATTTACCGCACCTGCTTCTAAATATCCGTGTTCCTCCAAGCACAATTCCTCAGGACTCTTCACAAACCAACCGCTTAAAATCAGAGACCGGCTCGGCATCACGAGTTCATGAGCCCCGCACTTAACATTAGGCAGGAATAAGAAAACAGTTTGGCAGGTTCTTAAGAAGCTAAAGATAGAATTTACATGTAACCCAGCAATTCCATGCTTAGGCTTATACACCAAGGAATTGAAACGTGGTTCTCAAACAGATGCCCCTGTGCTCGCAGCAGCGCAGCTCACATTACTGGCGGCGGAAACACTCCAGGCAGCCACCAGCGGGCGAGTGGTTAACGCAGTGCTGCAACACACACGGTGGAAGGCGATCCAGCCCGAGAAGGCGGCGGGGCGGCGGTGCCGGCGACAACACAGACGGGCTTCTCCACCGCGAGAGAAGCCAGAGGCAGACGGCGGCGTAGAAGAGCCTGTTGTCACGAGCCGTCCAGAATATGCGAACGCGCGAGACAGAAAGCAGATGGGTGCTGACCAGCAGCGGAAGGGTGACTACATAACAGGAGTACTTTTCTTTTTTTTTTTTTAAGGGGAGGGGTGATAAACTTGTTTAGAACCTGATATGCACGGCGGTGGTGCAACACTTTATATATTATATACCACTGTATTATATTCACAATAAACTGTGGACAATTCTGAGAGAGATGGGAATACCAGACCACCCGACCTGCCTCTTGAGAAATCTGTATGCAGGTCAGGAAGCAACAGTTAGAACTGGACATGGAACAACAGACTGGTTCCAAATAGGAAAAGGAGTACGTCAAGGCTGTATATTGTCACCCTGCTTATTTAACTTATATGCAGAGTACATCATGAGAAACACTGGGCTGGAAGACACACAAGCTGGAATCAAGATTGCCGGGAGAAATATCAATAACCTCAGATATGCAGATGACACCACACTTAAGGCAGAAAGTGAAGAGGAGCTAAGAAGCCTCTTGATGAAAGGAAAGAGGAGAGTGAAAAAGTTGCCTTAAAGCTCAAAATTCAGAAAACGAAGATCATGGCATCTGGTCCCATCACTTCATGGGAAATAGATGGGGAAACAGTGGAAACAGTGTCAGACTTTATTTTTTTGGGCTCCAAAATCACTGCAGATGGTGACTGCAGCCATGAAATTAAAAGACACTTACTCCTTGGAAGAAAAGTTATGGCCAACCTAGACAACATATTGAAAAGCAGAGACATTACTTTGCCGACTAAGGTCCGTCTAGTCAAGGCTATGGTTTTTCCAGTGGTCATGTATGGATGTGAGAGTTGGACTGTGAAGAAGGCTGAGCGCCGAAGAATTGATGCTTTTGAACTGTGATGTTGGAGAAGACTCTTGAAAGTCCCTTGGACTGCAAGGAGATCCAACCAGTCCATTCTGAAGGAGATCAACCCTGAGATTTCTTTAGAAGGAATGATGCTAAAGCTGAAACTCCAGTACTTTGGCCACCTCATGTGAAGAGTTGACTCATTGGAAAAGAGTCTGATGCTGGGAGGGATTGGGGGCAGGAGGAGAAGGGGACGACCCAGGAAGAGATGGCTGGATGGCATCACGGACTCGATGGACGTGAGTCTGAGTGAACTCCAGGAGTTGGTGATGGACGGGGAGGCCTGGCGTGCTGCGATTCATGGGGTCACAGAGAGTCAGACACGACTGAGTGACTGAACTGACTTAACTGTATTATAGAATTAAAAAGGCTAATTCTGTCCTATGAATTTTACCTCAATTAAAAAATGAGTGGACCCACTCCAGATCAGAAGGCTTAGAAGTTAAAGTGTCTGCCTGCAATGTGGGAGATGTGGGTTCGATCCCTGGGTCGGGAAGATCCCCTGGAGAAGGAAATGGCAACCCACTCCAGTATTCTTGCCTGGAGAATCCCATGGACAGAGGAGCCTGGCGAGCTACAGTCCACAGTGTCGCAAAGAGTCGGACACAACTGAGCGACTTCACTTTCACTTTATGTTTATATGAGTAAATAAATACATAGAGATACTTCTATGTATCAGAACCACAATTTTCCTCAGCATGAAGTTAAACCTTCATATTCAGAATCAATGTTCCACATATGATTTCAGCACACATGGTAGAATGCAACACTTATAAGGATGCTTTAAAATGCTTTGATTTTTAAAGTGATTATAGACATATAGAAAAGTTTCAAAACAGTGCAAAAGATTCTTATACATCATTCACTCAGATTCCCCAAATGTAAACATTTTTATATAAAACATGAAAAATGTCAAACATGTTTTAGTGATAAAGCAAATGGTAAAATATGCATGTAGACTATGTTCATATGTACATATGTGTACACTGTATACATAGACATAGACTCTGTTTTCACGTGTTTATATTCATTATGTGTTATACACATGCATACAAGCGTGCATTTACATACATGTATATATGAAGACAATCATGAACACGTGTGCATGCACATATATGCACATATGTGTGTGCATATATGTGTATGCAGTCTTTTTTTCTTAGCCATTTGAAAAAACATGCTTTCACTTGACTCATCCAGTTTATTTCAAAAAACCAAGGCTATTCAAATGTATTACTATAACAGAATTGTTAAGATAAGAATGTTAATATTTACAGTACTAAAATCTGATCTATAGTTCTTTTCAAATGTCACTACTTGTACTAATAATGAACTTTTTAGCAAAAGAAGAAATGTAGCATTGAAACATATGAAACAGATTGGAATTAAAGTAGTAACTACTGGTTTTTGAAGACTTCTTCTATCTGGCTCGTATTTTTAATCACTAAGATAATATATTATGCAGCACGCCTGGGGTGCACAAAGATTGGATTCAGGAATTAATTTCTTTCAATTACTTAATCCCAAATGTGGGTGCCTTTATATTGTGAAATTATTAATCACTCTTTTAAAGAATAGAAAGAGGGCCAAAAAGAAAATTCATAAGGGTCTGAATATCTTTCAGCCTAAAAGTGTTCTCTGTTTACTTTTTCTTTGATCATGAAAGTCCACAGGCAGCCATAAAATTTTAACTGGAGCTATAATTATTTGAAACTTTCAGAGTGTCTCTGAAGCACTTTAGAACAACCTCAAGTATCATAACTTGATATTATTTCTACTTTTCTACTTATAATGAAAACAAGAGTTGTGAGTCCTATTCATCATTTCCACATGAAAAAACAGTAGGAAAAAATTGGTGTGTTTATTCACCTAGAAAATACCCAGATGGGGTTTATTAACCACATTTTAGTTACTCATCTTTATGACTCTCAAATAGAGATAAGATACAATCACAAGGACCTCCCAGATGACCAGTTCAGCAAGGCCGCAGGACTGGAGGGAAGCGGGGTATCCATGACCGCTCCTAGGCTGCTGCTGCTGCTAAGCTGCTTCAGTCCTGTCCGACTCTGTGCGACCCCATAGACGGCAGCCCACCAGGCTCCCCCGTCCCTGGGACTGTCAGCAGCAGAGCCTGCTCCAGCGTTGGCTCTCTGGCATATTCCAGCAAAGCAGATGCAGAGCCAGGTTCACGCCACTGTCTGTGATCTACCTGGCATATCCTCTCAGTACTCTGTCGAGGGTACCACCCCGCAAAATTGGGTTAAGGTGGGCTGTGCATATTTACATGCACACATGTACATGCATACATATGTACACACACAGACACGCACGTGTGTCTGTGTGTGTGTGCTCAGTGGTCTAGTCATGTCCAACTCTTTGCGACCCTATGGACTGTAGCCCTCCAGGCTCCCCTGTCGAGGGAATTCTTCAGGCCAGAATGCAGGAGGGGGTTGCCATTTCCTCTTCTAGGGGATCTTTCTGACCCAGGGATTGAACCCATGCCCCTCGTGTCCCCTGCACGGGTGGGTGGATTCTTTACCACTGCATCCCCTAAGGCTTGCTCATTTCATGTATGTAGGTATGTATCTATCAGCTATCTTTAAAAACAGTTTGCTATAATCAACTACAATCAACCAGACCCTCTGTTCAGACAGGGATCGAGAGAGTGTAATGACCTAAGGCTTGCTCATTCTATGTATGTGTATATGGTATGTATCTCTATACTATCTATTTATGTATCAGCTATCTTTAAAAACAGTTTGCTATAATTAACTACCAACCACCACCCTCTCTGTTAAGACAGGGATCTGAAAGAGTGCAATGCACCTTTGGCCATAAGAAGCTCCCGATCCAGCTGGGATCACTGACCTATAAAAAGATGAGCTACAAGGCAGCACCAGTAGCTCTTAACTGAGTGCTGTGTGCTCAGGTAGATGGGTCTGGTTGAGACCTCTTGGATTTATCTGGAACATTTCACTGAGGAGGTGGATCTGAGCTGTGAAATGTTTACAGTCAAACGGTGTTTCGTCAGGGGAAAAAAGGGCTGAGAAGGACATTTATATTCAAACATAAAGAGATGGCTAGCTATCTCTGTGTATCTATCTTTCTGTATATCTATAAACACACACACATATAGATACATAAGTACATATATGTACGTGTACACATATACATACACGTGTGTGTGCTCAGTCCTGTCCGACCCTTTGCGACGCCATGGACTGTAGCCCATCAGGCTCCTCTGTCTATGGGATTTTTCAGGCAAGAGTACTGGAGCAAGTTGCCATTTCCTTCTCCAGGGGATCTTCCCAACCCAGGGATTAAATCCATGTCTCTTGTGTTTCCTGTACTGGCAGGCATACTCTTTACCACTGAGCCACCTGGGAACCCCATACACACACATATATGTGCACACATATATACATGTGGAGTACACACACACACACACAAACACACACACATTATATCCAAGTGAGAGGTGAAGGGTGGTTAGTCATGAGAAGACCATACATGTATTTATAGTTTAGAGCTAAACTCTATTTTAAAGGATCAGGAAGACCTCAAGGGCCCAGGGTACAGGATAAGTGATGTCAAGTGCCCTCTGACCCCATGGCCTCTTCTGGGCAACTGTGAGTAACACCACGGTCCCTCCAAAAGAAGTGTCCTGCACCATGGTCACCATGCCCCATCATGGGTCCTGATGCGCTCGGCCATGGCTGACTCTAACAGGAATACACACCACACCCAACCAAAACCAGCCTATAAACAGGGAGGTATTCTGTTCACAGACCTGGGACAGAAGAACTGGCCCTCACTGGCTGGTGCCGGATGAGTCACTTTGAGTTTTCCAGCGTCCCTCTCTCTGCTCTCAGCCTCTTGCTTCCTGTCCACAGTGTCTGCTCACAGACAAAACAGAGGAGACGCCACGACACGGAGAAGGAAGCTGTGAGTCAAGCTCTGATTTCGTCACCCTGGCGGACCCTCTCCAGCCACTCTCCCCACGCCAGGCTCCTGACTTCCCCAGCTGCCGTTCCCTCTA
This sequence comes from Ovis canadensis, assembly GCF_042477335.2. Lineage (NCBI taxonomy): Eukaryota > Metazoa > Chordata > Mammalia > Artiodactyla > Bovidae > Ovis > Ovis canadensis. Next base: position 67,381,515 of record NC_091255.1, on the reverse strand, counting down.
TAATACCCCCTCCCAGCCTGGCTCAGTCCCTCCTTCCTATTGGGTCTCTCCCACAACGCTGGGCTTCCCTGATAGCTCAGTTGGTAAAGAATCCGCCTGCAATGTGGGACACCCGGGTTCGATCCCTGGGTTGGGAAGATCCCCTGGAGAAGGGAAAGGCTGCCCACTCCAGTATTCTTGGGCTTCCCTTGTGTCTCAGCTGGTAAAGAATCTGCCTGCAACGTGGGAGACCTGGGTTCTATCCCTGGGTTGGGAAGATCCCCTGGAGAAGGGAAAGGCTACCCACTCCAGTACTCTGGCCTGGAGAATTCCATGAACTGTGTAGTCCGTGGGGTTGCAGAGAGTGAGACGTGACTGAGCGACTTTCCCTAGCATGCCAAATCCAGCAAGACTGCCTTCTCAGGGAAGGGAGGCACTTCTGGCCCCTCTCTCTAAACCTCTGCTCCCCTGTCCCCTAACCCTCCAGCTCCAGTGTTGTCTCTTAGTGCTGATCAGCACGGAACAGACTCTAACTCTCCATCACCAGTCTCTTTCCCATCGTGTCTCTCTCCTGCGTGAGAGCGTCAGCTCCTTGAGCGCCCAGCGTTTCCCCGCTGTGTTCTTTCCTCTGTCCCTAGCACTGAGATGAGAGCTGGGCTTCCGGTGGGCCCTTGGACAAGTAACCTTCCATCCCCAGCTCACTCCAGACCCATTTTCCGCCCTTCTGCGCCTTGCTCTGTTCCTTAGGAGGTGGACTCCTGGGAACCACACCCATCGTTAGATGGTTTCTGGGTGCTTCTGTGAAGATGGTGTAGAAATAGAGGAGAGGAAGGTAGTGGTACTTCTCCCCACCCAGTCCCGGCTTCAGCCCTTCATCTCCAGCAGCAGCTGCTTCCCTCACAGTCAGAGCTGCCGCCAGTGCTCCAGTCCTCTGGTCCATCTATCCACCCCTCCACCTATCTATCCACTCATCCATCTATCCGTCCATCCATCCATCTACCCATCTACCCATCCAGCCATCCACCCATCTCTCCATCCACTTACCTACCGACCCACCTACCATTTGTCTGTCTTTTAAAAACCGTCTGTTATAAGCAACAGCTTACTATTTGATTAACTGGCTTAACCATTCTGAGCTTCCCTTACTCACTGACAGAACTGACCAAAACCTCACAAGGGAGGTACAAATATGAAGATGCGCCAGATTGAAAGAGTTTCTCGTGGAGTTTGTTCACTATATGGTAGTATCTCCCTTTCTTTTTTTCCTTTCTTCTTTTCTTCACCTCTCTTCCTTCTTACTGAACTGCCCCTAATAAAATGGGATCAGAGAGATTTTTCTTTTACTAAAACTTCTAAATTATTGACTTGGAAAAAGAAAGTCTGTGCAATACCAGTTCTGGTCAGGAAAGAAAAGGAATCTATTTCTTGGGGGACATTCAGGTATAAGAGGAGGTTACAAGGAAAAGAAAGGGAGTCAGAGAGGAGACTTAATGGTCACCCTCCTGACATAAGGCCTCCACACCATATAGTCAGCTCGCTATGCTTGACTGCTTGGCAAGGTAAGCAATATTCCACAAGCATTAGAGTTACATACCATGGGATCGAAAGGGAGCCCATTTCAAGATACTGAACAAGAGAAACTTGGCTGTTTTTCCTTGCCATGGGGGAAAGTGGAGGGGCCTTCTTGGAAGATGATTGGTGTGAAATCTTTAGTTATGGCTTCGAAATTTACCACTTTATGTGCATGGTAGGAAATACAGACATGTTTCCACTGCAACATACACCTTCTTCTTGTCTTATTCTGTTTATAAAGCAAACAGCATGCTATAGAGTTAGGCGGGCATGAGAGGTTTTGCTTCCAAAAAATTGGACACACCGCAAGATGGAATTACAGGACTGAACGCATGTTCAAACCAAGTGCTGGGTTTAGGAATGCACACACCCTGCAAATGCACTCCCAGGCAGCAGCGCCCCAGTGACCAGGGGTGCGTGTCCTCCGAGTCAGTTTTCTTGCGCTCCGTGTCCTTTCTGCACCAAAGCAAAAGGACTCGTTCAATGAATTATGAGCGCAATGGCTGCTCCACGCCCATGTGACTATAGAGATAAAACCAGTTCTGAACTTTGAAGACCAAGAGGGCAGCAATGATGTGCCCTGATCACTTGCAGCGCAGCATACAACAACACAGAACTGGAAAATGAGAGCCTCCCAGATGGCAAGGACGGCCTGGGTCCTGCAGAAATGTCCGCCATGCTAACCCAGTCTTTCTGGCACAGATCACAGCTCACAGTGCCTTCAACTGTCAAATACGCAGCTTGTCAGAGTCAGCACAAAATTACCTTCCTCCTGAACTGATCTCCAGCTCCAGGGAGGATGAACAGCTATTCGCAGATATTTGCAGCCCCTGCAACTTATTGCATTCATCCTCTTATGTTCCTCCATTTAACCAGACTGGGCTTCCTAAGGGAGCTCAGGGGTAAAGAATCTGCCTGCCAAGCATGAGATATGTGTTTGATCCCTGGGTCGGGAAGATTCCCTGGAGAAGGAAATGGCGACCCACTCCAGTATTGTTGCCTGGAGAATCCCATGGATGGAGGAGCCTGGTGGGCTGCATTTCACGGGGTCACGAGGAGTCAGACGTGACTGGGTGACTGAGCATGTATGCACATGGAACCGGACGACCAGCCGCATGAAGGCAGGAAGGGGGCTCGGTCATCTCAAAGCTGGCCAGCCCGACTTATGTCTTACGTGTAGCAGACGTTCAGTAAAAGCCTGTTAAACCAGCTCCGTCCCGTACTCTCCCTGTAATAGGGTTCGACAGCCCCATCACCTGCTGCCCGCGTGTGCTGGCTTAGGGCAGGAAACCCATCTACCGTGACAAAACTCTGCAGGGTTGCGTTTTTTGCTTTGTTTTTGTTTTCTCCAGTAGCAGTAATGGATTTGCTCTGCTTAACCTCAGTTTTATTACTGACTCGACTCCTGAACTGTGTTCAGATTAACTGAGCAACTGGCTGGATTGATGGCTGGGATCTGTGAAACTGATCTTGGGAGCACACTCAGGGGCTCTGAGCAAACTTCAAATGAACGTTTATGACCTTCCTGAGAGGGCCTCGCTCCTGCGCAAAACGGCTGCACCAAAGGGCTCCAACAAGACTGATAAATTGGTGTCTCGTATTTTCAGAGAAACTCTTGAGCTAATACATGTTGTTTATCTGAGGGGAAAATATCTAACCGCTGGAAAGGTTAAGAAGGAGTCATGAGAGTAACTTGCATCTTGACCACTTTTTTTCACTGTAGATGTTCCAGAGGGGTGAGCGATATTCACTAATTTCTGACATACATATAGTCTTATTAATGAAACAAACATTCCATAAGTTCAAGTAGAAATTTGAAGGTGTAAACTTCATGATAATAACTGAAGGAGTTATGTTTTCACAGGGCTAGATTTTCAGACCTTTTGAATTTCATTTCCAAAGCGTCTCTGAGGACACCTGACCTTTTGCTTCTGCATTCCTTCTTGGGCCAGTGACCAGCATCTCTCAGCCGGACAACTGAGAGACTTAGCTGGTCTCACCACATCCTTGACTGCAGCAGTCAGGAGGGCATTCTGAAGTGCAGGTAGAAGCAAATAACCTCGCCTCACCTCTGCACCTGCACCCACCTCGAGCCATTTATTTGAAAACAGTTGGTGGCTTCCTATTCGACTCAGCAGATAGACCCAAATCCCTGATAGCGCCTCCCAGGCTCTGTGTATGTAACCTGCGCCCCAGCATCTTCCCTGTGTTCCAGCCACATCGCCTCATCAGCTCCTGCTTGACCTTTATACCTGCGCTTCTCGACCTCTTCCTCTAGTCCCTGCTACCTTCCGAGGCGGGAAGAGCACTCGGGCTGCTTAGGAACACCAGCACGGCGACTTCTCTGCCATCTCAGCAATGGATGGTGTGCCCTCTGTGATTTCAGAGAAGTTTTGTTGTGCTCCAGAAAGTAGGCAGTCCTTTGATCTCTTGGGAATCACCCTCAAATCTCTGGCAGAAACTGAAAATGAGCACAACTGGTAGACCCCTCCTTGGCCTCTACACTGGTGCTTTCTCCAACTTGCATGCCCTGAACAGTCATCTGGGTAACTCGCTGAGACAGCAATTCCTGGGCTCTCACTCAAGTCCCATTCAGTAAGTCTGGGGTGGGGCCTGAGAGTATGCATTTCTCACAAGCCCAGGGGGCACTGACTCAGCTCCAGGGACCACGCGTGGAGCACTACGGCTCCAGCCTCTACTCCCTCACTGTCTCAGGGGAGCTTTTCCAACTTCCCTGACACGGATCCAGCTTTGCATCGTCACAGCCCAGCGTGTATGGCCTGCACGGTGTTCATCACCATCGTACTCCCCCTCGACCCAGTGTCACCGTCCGGCTGTTTCTACCAGCAGATGCAAGCTGCAGGATGGCATGTGTGGACCATTGCTCCCATGACATCTGAACATAAGGGTTTTTAAATGCACAAGTATGTAAATCTTGAATTGTCTGCATTATTTTTCTACTATTTTTGTTGGAAAAATTAGTTTGCTGTACTAATTGCGACATCTTGATAAATTGCAAAACGCTTTCACTATGCTTACTACTTCTCTGAAAAGAAGCAACAAATACTAAAACATTCCAGGACAAAAAATGGTACAGCAAAACAAGAAAAGAAAATTGAGGTTTGTTATTTCCTGTTTCCTGTAAGGATTAAGATATATCTATAATATCTATATACAGA